>NC_056747.1:389647769-389957769 GCF_019279795.1 Protopterus annectens | reverse complement strand
TACATTATCGGACCACATTTCTTTAACTGAGCACTATGGACATGCTATTATGTACTCTAGCAATAAGAGTATTTCCAGCCTGATAATGTGATGAGACTGGATAACAAAATTAACTTTGCCTACTGGTCAAGTTTAGTAGCAGGGAATATTAGCTTTGTCATAGCAATCAAATATTCAGAAAGTGCATACAACAGGCATCACACATGCACATACAAATATGTGCGTGTATCAAGGCAAAAAAAAATAGCTTAGTCATGAAACTGATCATAAAAATAAAACAATACAAGAACAAAAGAACAGGCAGATACACCACTTTTATTTCAAATAAATATAAACCCAGTTTAGT
Organism: Protopterus annectens; assembly: GCF_019279795.1. Lineage (NCBI taxonomy): Eukaryota > Metazoa > Chordata > Ceratodontiformes > Protopteridae > Protopterus > Protopterus annectens. The sequence goes on along the minus strand of NC_056747.1, from coordinate 389,957,423 downwards.
ACTTTTGTCCCACAGGCAATCAGTTAGGGCTTGATCAGACAAAATACATAACCAAATGAAACATTAAAATTTAGCTCAATTAAAACACATGACCAAAGTCTGCCAATGGTAACAAAACATTCATTTCAATCCCCTAGCTATTAATTCTGACTTTATTGAAATTAACTCATTAATATCAGGAGCTTTATCTGTAGCGAATAAGATTTGCTTGTATAATTCCCTTGTATCAAGCATTAAAACATCATCTCTGCTCCTCAAGGAAGTTTTAAATCAATCCAAAAAAAGAAATTAATTTTCTAAAATTTTGACAAAATACAAAATGCTTATATTATGCATCTTAAGAATATTTTCTTTTTATATAATTCAATTTTTGTTGTTGTAGCCTTCTACCAGTTTTACATGCAAAAAAGCTAAACAAGTCCTACAGATGGCAAAATAAACAATTGTTTTCATTTAAACACATATGACTCTCATCCTCTGCATAACATCTTCCACTTTTTTGGTCCATTTAAATAAAATGTCATCTACATACCTACATGTTCTACATCCAGCACAGGGGTGGATCCCCATGTTTTCATCTGTACAAAATCTAGCTTCACTTATGGTTGGGTCCAGGGCCAGCCTTAGCAACTGCAGGGCCCAATTTGGGATATGTTGGGGGAGGTCCCAAGCCAGACCCCTCTTATCATCCAGCCCTACGCCTTTCCCATGTCGTACCACTCTTCTCCCCCAACCCCACCCCCTTTCCATATGACCTGCTAGACTTGCTTGCTACTTTAGCTATCAAGACTATATATTATTTTGCTACTAAGAGCAAAACAATATATATTTTCTGCTTATAGTTTGACCAAAAAATGTTAAGACTAAACTGCACTCGCTTATAAGAAGTCTTTCTTCCAGTCAGAAAAATACTATAGTGTCAAGTGCTGCCTTGTAGAATGAGTTGAAACACAGAAACATACACCCGTACACTCACTTGTATTACACAGAGTCACAGCCACACATATACAAAAAAACAGACACAAAAAAGAATAGACACACAGGCACAGACACTCATATAGGCCACATTATACAGATTATTTACATGTATTTACTTTTGTCAAGCCAGTTCTAAAGGTATAAATTGAGACATATTCCACTATAAGCAAGAAAAGCAACTACATTTTAAAAGCACTGGGTAGCCAACAGAAATATCTTTTAAAATAAAAATAATATAAAAAATTAAAAGGAAAACAATCTTTCAGGGTGGGGAACCCCCTGATTATGGTATTGGGCCTCACAACACCCCTTTGGTGGGCTATTGTTTTCCTATAATGCCCACTCTGTTGGGCATTGCTTACTCAGCAAACAGCCTTCACAAATGCTAAAACCTGAATGACAATATCGTACAAACATCAGGCTGACAACAGTGCATAACATCTGATAAAAAATGAGAACAAACAGCATAATGGACTACTTAAAAAGTTTAAGCTTCCTTACCAGTTCTCTAGATCTGTGAATAAACTATTAAACTTGTGTGAACAGTTGTTAAAACAGTTGCCAACGTATAGCAGTTCAAAGTAAAAAAAAATAGATGACAGTTTCAGTATTGCCAAGAAGAAGGTAAATAAAAGAAGTCCAACATTTTTTATTACTTCTCTCTGCTATAAATTCAATTGCAATTCAAAATTTCACAGGTCCACTTAGAGAAGGAGAGTTCAGTATTACAGAAGGCTAGCTACCCCCCAACACACGCACACACACACACACACACACACACACACACACACACACACACACACACACACATACACATACATACACACACACACATACATACGCGCGCACACACACACATACACACACACACACACACACACACACACACACACACACACACACACACACACAGAAAATTTTAAACAGGCTGTACTATTAAACAAGGTTTGGTACCCAGATCACTAAAATTTTATGCCTGTAGAAGTTTTCTGATCAAGTTCAGCATGTATCCTGCAGAACTGAGATGGTAAGTAGTATAGTAACAAGTCACTTGATATTCTTATGCAGGAAGGGTGTTTTATGCAAATAAATAATCCCAAAGCTATTTATTTTGCAGCAAACATGTATTTAAAACTGTTATAAGCTTTCTTACACCATTACATGCAATGCCTATTTAAACTTAAATATCACCTGCCCAGTAGCAGGACACATACAGCGCTGTGCTCCTTAAATAAATAAGTATCATGCATCTTCCATGAAAGAACTTTCCTGAAGAATAAAGCACAGAAGAATGCACTGTCCCATGGTTTTGATTTATCACATCTGCAGACACAATTGCTAATAACAGCATCCAAACCATAATTCAAACAGTATGAAAACAGTTATACAACTGCATCAGCTGAACCTGAACTCTCACACTCCTTACATTATATGCATGAAATGATGCAGCATAACAGCACTGCAATAACATGCATTCAGCAATTTTGCTACCAACATTTACATGTTGAATGCTACTCTGAGTACTGAAATTACTCTACAGGATAAGTGGACTAATACATATACTACAAATGCAAATAAATCAGTCACTTTATTTACACTGCAGAGATAATGATCCATTACAAAATAAAATGTATCCCACCTCTGAGCTGAATTGCTGCAACCCAGGCCACAAATATAATATCTGAGCATTCAAAGATGAATGCCAGTCTGCTCGAACACCCCACCCTATTGGCATCCACTGATTGCACCCCCTGACACCTTGCACCTAGCGTGTCTGATCCCTTTACCCCACCCTAGCTACACCTCTGGATCTCATCCTGGGAGATGCTACCAAAACGCATGACTATAGAAGAGGATAAGGACATAAACTGACTGGTAAAATGAAAATTTTGTTGTAAGACTGATTTGTTACTTCCCCACTATAGTCCAGTACAACACCTTTAGTACTGATACCATTAGAGCCATCTGCTTATCAGTTTCCTGAGCCTTTCTACCTTTGTTTGCAAACAAGACTCAAATTTGCATAAACTTCTTCAAATGAGATAGCTGTTGTACTCAGTCCAAATAATCCATAGTCCAACAGACCTGGAGAAGAACTGTGACCTCTGGTTTGGAAGTACTGATTTTTGTCCTGTCTACTACGCATTCAGCAGCAAAACTGCTCCAGTGAACACCAAAGGTCAGTAGTCATCTGATGCTAATAGAACAATATTATCTGCAAGCAATAAAAGTGCCAGTCTTATATTTATTTGTTGTTTTGTTTGGCTTGGTCTCTTCGTATTCCTGGAGCTCTGTCTGGTTAAGTGGCATACACAGAGTCACGCTAATGTGGTTTCCTAGTAGAACTCAGGGAATCACACTATGACTACATAAAGCCTGTCAACAACTCATAGCTTTGATACTGAAAGATTTTTTTTATGTGCATCTACAACTAGAATCACAGTAGTGTTACAGTATGAATCTTGTACTGATAACTGTACTGCTGTCAAGCATTGTAATATACTGACCTAATGCGAGAGCTGTTCTGTACAATGTGCATAAAGTACATTATTTTTACATGCTCTGAACTTGAAATTAAATAGTCATCTCAAATTTCTAAAACAGTAGCTTCAGTAGTACTTCAGTATGTGTGTGTCTGTCATCCTTCAGATGAGACATTAAACTGAGGTCCCATCAGCTTGAGCTGGTGGTAGCTCAGGTGAATTTAAAATATTCCATGGCACCTATTAAAAAGAGTAGGAGTTCTTTATTTAACACAACACTGAAAACATTATTTACATATTTAGATGTTTACAAAATGTACAGGCACATATATACACATTTCTATGTTTTACTCTTTATCATTTTTCTTGTAACATCCTCATTGTTATTCTTCCATAACTGACCCCAGTCTTCCATAACTATAACCTAATTTTCACAATATATCTGTCAAAATCCATTTCCCATTACACAAAATTTCTTTCAATTTTTCATTCTAAATAACGCATATTGCATAAAATAAATTCTTATCTACTCTTCTCACATAGTCTTTCTTGTTGTTCTTTTCATATCCATACATAATCATATTCATAACTGTATTATGTCATTAATATTCTTAAAACAATTTATTTGTATAACTTTCTCCAAAATTTCACCATTCTTTATATTTAAAAAATGCCCTGTTGTCTCTTTCTCCACACAAAATAAATACACTCTTTCAACTTTCTTTTTATAAGGCATATACTCCTTTACTGGTAACTTATTTATTACTAGTCTCCATAGGAAATCCTGACACTCTACTATCTTGGCACACCGCTTTTTTCCCTTATTTTAATAGCTTTAATCACTTCTTCTGGTAAATAAATTTTACCATAGATTTACATAATATTGTTTCATTACATTACATTATTATACCACATCCTTCTATTATCAATTTTTATTTTCCATGCTATTTTTCTTGATAATTTTTAATTTCATTTATATATTCTTTTTCATCTTTTTTTATTCCTATCATCTCCCAGAACTTTTTTTGTACTTATATTTAAAACATTTCACAATGAATTTCTCGTTCTCTTCCTTTACCTACTTTAATACTCTATTCAAGTTTAAAGAAGCAGAATAAACAACTGGATTTAGTAACCCCAATCCTCATTCACAACTCTTTTCACTGAGTTTAATCTTGAAGAAAACACCATATGCACAATTTCGTTTTCATGTTTTTATGGGATCATATAAATATTTGACATATATGGTATTTTTCCGATTAATATAGAATTCTTCAGATAAATCATTTTACTGAATGCTATTCTATATGTCCTCCACAAAAGACATGATGTTATGTTGTCCCATCTCGCCTTCATTCTTGCTGGTTGGGTTCAGAGCCGATCCTCAGCTCCGACTGACTCGGCCGCATACCAAAGTTCGAGAACTTCTACTGGCTCGAGGCTGCAACCTATCCCAGGATGCCTAGCGGCTGTTCTCCAGATTTCGTTTGCTGCTTGAAGCATCGGGATTGTCTTTGCTGGCTCAGGCTAGTAATTACCTTTATTATATATCCTTTCTATATTTTTCACAAAAAACTTTCTAGTAGAGTCTTCTAATACCTTCCCTGACAAAGTAGTGTGCTCGTGTGTGTGTTGTTTTATTACTTGGGTGTGTCTTCGGCTGTTCTCTTTAGGACCCCTTGTTTTTCTTCTGTCCCCCTTAAAGAATCCATTTAAGTTAGAGGATTCTTTCCTCTTTAGCCAGTTTTTTTCTTCAGGGCTTCTTCCCCTTTTTTCTTAAGGAGCCTCCATTTAAGTTAGAGGCTTGGAGGAGACTGTTGTTTAACTTAGAGACTTCTCCTCCTCCCACCCCTTTCCTTTCCTAGTTAAAAAAAAAACTCTCCTTTACATTTGCTTTCATTCTATTGTAGTTATTGTTAGTGTGTATTGTCTAGGAGAAGTCCACCTGCAGGATTCTTGCTCCATTTGCCATGGATTTAGTGCAAGGGTCCTACAGGGAAGAAAAAATAAACTCATTTTGAGGGGTTTGTTGAAAGGCCCTTTTGAAGAAGGTAATCAGGCTTCTAAATTGGACAAGACATAAAAACAGCTTCATTGGCTCCGGTGTCTGAGCCGTCAAGCAGTCACAAGGAAATAGTATCTTCAGAGCCAAAGGTTATCAATTCCAACAAACCTGGCCCTCCCTCAGTTCCATCTGAGTCCTCGGAACTGTCACGATGCCAAAAAAGGAGTCGGTCACCATCATTGGAGCCAATACGCTTGGTTCTGCAATTTTCTTTATTACAGTCTGTGGAAGGTAGTCACAGATCATCGACCCATTCCTCTCGATCCTCCAGAAATTTATCAGATGATGACATGGAGCGGGTGGTGAAGAGGTTGCTGCGGAAGCGGGTCCTAGCACAAATTCTTTCAAACCCAGCCCATCGGAACGTGGAGCCAACCACTATATCTCAGATGCCATCCTTTCCTCCTTCGACTCAGATGAGTTCGGAGACAGAGTGTCAGGAAGTCGTTGTGCTGGAACCGGCAAAGCCAGTAATCACCTACGATATCTTGGCTCTGACATCTGCTCCAATCTCTTTGATGCTGTTTTCCATCAAGGGATCTGGGAGATGACACTCTCTGGTCAGCTCCGGGGGGGGGAGAGTCAAGTCGGACCCTTGTAGGAGCCTACTCTCCCACTTGGCACTTTGGCACAGGTGAGTTAGGCTCCCACATCAGCCTTGGAGCCACCCTCCTTGGCACCAGGGAGATCTCCCAGTCCCTTGGGACTGGAGCCTCTCTCAGCCCAGGATCTCAGTGCCTTTGAGGTGATGAGGAGGGTACTCTCCACTGAGTCTGCTCCACCTTTGGCTCCAGCCACTCTTCCCCCTAAAGGGCCGGCGGCTACTGCTTCACCTTCCCTCCATCAGGCCCAGAGTAGATAGCCAGTGCCCCAGGAAACCCCAATGGGTGTAACCTCCTCTTCCAACACCTCCCCCAGAACATCCCCCCAAGGAGGTTCCTCGGAAGAAATAGTGTAAGAGGAAGCACATAGGCTCCCCTGAGTCTGTCACTTCTGATACTGACTTAGAGGATTCAGAAGGGTCCCCACGGTCACCCTCTGAGGATGTCTCTTTTTCAGACATCCTAGAGCTCCTTAAGCAGATGGGGGGGGCTGGAAATCCCTCTCCCCTTTTGAGGATGAGTCGGTATACCTGGAGGCATTTGGCTCTTGCCCCTTCACCTCTTGGGTGTCTCTGCCCTTCGACCTGCTCCTGGGTGTTGTGAGTCAAATGGTGTGGGACTCTCTGGAGTCAGTGGACCTTGTTCAAAGGAGGAATAAGGGATAAGATAAATTCCCAGCTTGCGACCTTAACCTCGATTACAAACTCTTCCATGCACCTCATTTCCTATGCAGTGAATGGAGCGAGCAGGCAACAAGCTCAGGAATAACTCTTAGGAGACATTCCTGGATGTGCCTTTGCAAGTTTGGTGAACCCTTCAGATCTTCCTTTATTGACGCCCCTTTTGATGGGTTGTCCTTGATTGGGCGAAAGTTAAAGAGACTCTCACCAGGAGCCAACAAGATGGCAAGACTCTATCTGCCATCAGAGTGCATTTTTCTGCCCCTACCAGATCTTATCCTAAAAGTCAAAAGAGCAGAAAAATGTGGTTCCAGAAGTCCAAAGGAGCCTTGTCGGATGCTTGTGGTGATCCTTCCCCCAGGGGCAGAGGGGGGAATAACAATGGAAGACACCATCCATGCAGCAGAGGGGGTCCACAAAACTAGGGTGACAGAGATACGTTCTCCGGTCGGCCCTTCCAGTGCTCCTGAAAGGAGGCCCAACTGTCTGTCTCTGAAGGCAGTCTGGGAAGACTATCACTGTACCCAGAAGCCTGGCTGAAATTGAATTAAGACAAATGGGTACAGTCCATTATATCCAGGGGCTACAACATTCCTTTCCACTGTCCACCTCATCCATCAAAGTCTATCCCAGACATTCCACCCGGTCAAAGGGATCAAGCAACCCTAGAAATTCAAAGGTTGCTAGGAAAAGGAGTCATCCAAGAAGTCCCCAAAGACCAGATCAGATCCAGAATTTATTTAAAGTTCTTTTTAGTTCCAAAAAAGAAAGGGGACTGGAGACCAATATTGGATCTCAGCAGACTAAACAAGTCGGTAAAGAAAGCAAAGTTCCAGATAGTAACACTGCAGTCTATACTCCCTTTTCTGGGACAAGACAATTGGATGTGCTCTTTAGATCTTCAGAAAGCATACTACCACATAAAGATGGACAGGCGCTCCAGAAGATTTCTATGCTTCCGTCTGGGAGCCAGTCATTACCAGTTCAGAGCTCTGCCCTTTGGTCTCACTACAGCCCCCAGAGTGTTTACCAAATGCATGGCAGTAGTCACGGCTCATCTGAGATGTCAAGGATTCCAGGTGTTTCCATATTTAGATGACTGGTTCCTGACTGCCACCACTAAGCACTTACTAATCAGAGTGAGGGACACCACTATCCATCTCTGCTCAGACTTAGGCATTACTATAAATACAGAAAAATCTGCCTTGTTGCCATCACAGCGTATTAAACACAAATGACATGGTAGCAAAATTGCCATAAGAAAGAATACAAATGCTACGCTGTCAAGTATGTATCCTACTCAAGAAGAAAAAGGTATAAGCAAAATTTGTCCTCAAGATCTTAGGCTCAATGGCAGTGGTGATAACTCTAGTCCCACTGGCACGACTACACATGCGGATATTACAGTGGCTACTCTTCACTCAGTGGTCCATGCAGGAGTTACCCATGTCGCACAAGATTCTCATTATGGACTCCTGCAAGAGGAACCTACTATGGTGGCTTTAGTCCACTCAGGTAATAATGGGCAGACTGTTTGTACTTCCCCATGCAGCTACAGTAACTATGGACACATCACAGATAGGGTGGGGGGCCTTATCTGGGACAGACTGTCCAAGGAGTTTGGAAAGATCATGAGTAACATTTGCACATCAATAAGTAATATCAGTAAGGAAAGAGAAAGAACTTATTAATGTTATAGAAACTAAGTATCACCAACTAACAATTAGATATGATGGTGATGTGTTTCGCAAGTTATTGGATGAAACAACTGAACATATTTCCTCATACAAAAGGAAACTACTACAGATTAAAATGAATAAATTATCCAGAGATCGCCAGGATTTTCAAAAAGGCCATATCTTTTCATGGCCACGTGAAAATATGACCAATAACGTTGCACGACAACCCAGAGGGGAGGAACGATGAGATGACATCACCTATCTACGTGAAGAGAGGGCCGGTTCTATGCAGCGAAGAGATGGAGACGCAATGGTTGTGAATGGGGATCAGCAAGCGGTCGTGAAAGATGACCAGATAGCTGTTAAAACGCCAACTAGTTTGTCGGGAGCAGTGGATGGCCAGATTGAACTTGGCGCGAGGAAGAAAACAGTAGTTACAGTCGCTGAAATTCATCATGAACCCAGTGTAGATAACTTTAATGCTTTGCTAGGTAGCAACATGGGTAGCTCATCTGACGCTACCACATTATCATCAAAGAAGTCTGTTGGATCCTTTTCATACCATTTGAATTTTCCCTTACCAATAAGGGACAATTCATTAACGAGAACAGGGTCGAAGAAGGGAAACCCACAAAACAGAGGGAGAAGTGCCACCAGGTACAAAAGGAAGAACGTAGATATTCAGGACAGTCAATGGCCTATAAAGAAGGCTTTTCAGCAACAAGTAAGACTTTAGTAACCAATTTATCTAGTCATGTTTTAACAGCATTTGAGTATAATGTTTTGAATAAAGGATTAACGTTTATTCCTTCCACAGATATGAATATTGTGGACTTGATATTAGATGTTAAGATGTTTACCAGGAATATAATGTTAAAATGTTTATACAAGCAGAATGAGAATGCAGCCATCTGTAAATTTGTAAAGCCTAACTGTTATGTTCCTAAACTTTCACCAGTAGTCAATGCATTTGAACAGATTTGTGTGTCAGACATCCATAAGGTATATAATACCATGCAGAATAGAGATAATGTTTGCAGAAAATATAACCTTAGCAGGGAAGAGTTTTCTGCTTTACATGATTTGGAGAATAACACAGATTTGATTATACGACCAGCTGATAAAGGTGGTCGGATTGTAGTGTTTGATAGAGATGGATATAATGAATTAATGTGTGAAATGCTATCGGATGAAAACTTCTATCAGTTAGTTACATTACAATCTGTAAAAGACATGGTAGATTCTATTAGTAGTACTATTAAATCAATGGGTGAATGTGGCTTTTTAAGTAATGAATTAGTAAAATACTTTCTGACAGAAAAATATGTGATACCCCAGATACAGGGACTGCCCAAGCTTCATAAGAATATGGAAAGGCCTCCTATGAGACCTATTGTCTCAGGGGGCGGGTGGTGCACTGAACCCATATCTATATATTTGGATACTAGGTTGAAACCTTTATTTGAGAAATATCAAACAGTATTATTTGATACTGAACAGTTTCTTCATGATTTATATGACTGCACTTGCAATGGAAGTAGATTGGATGAAACTCTTTTGGTTACACTAGATGTTGTTTCTCTATTTACAGTCATTCCTAATTCTTTAGGTGTTGAATTATTGAGTAAGTTGCTATGTTCTAGTGGTTTATATGATGGAGAAGAAATAGCCTTGTTACAAGACCTTATGAATATTGTATTAAGTAATAATGTCTTCATGTTTAATGGAGAAGTGTACCACCAGAAGAATGGTGTAGCTATGGGCAGTTCCTGTTCTAACAGCTATGCGAATGGGGTAATTGCTAGCCTGGGAATTAGATCATGTATTTGATAGTCCTTATAAAGAATCGATCATCTTGTATAGAAGATTTGTAGATGATCTTTTTATTTTATGGGGAGGCACCGAACTTGAACTGAAAGCTTTTGTTGAATATATAAAAGGTACTACTGTGTTTTTGAATTTTACATTGGAATACTCTAGATCAAGTCTCAGTTTTTTGGATGTATTTATAGAGAAGGATGAAAGGGGTATTATTTATACTAAACTACATAGGAAGGAATGCTATGTCAGTAGCTTACTTAATAGGGACAGCATGCATCCTAGATATGTCTTTACTAATGTGACACAAAACCAATTCTTTAGAGCCTCTAGATTAAATGTTAAGGAGAGTGACTTTGAACAGCAAGTTCACATTACCAGTAACGAATTGAGGCAAAGAGGCTATGAAGAAAGAATGATAGAAGGATGCAAGCATGAAGTCAAACAGATGAGAAATAATAGGGCCAGACCATACTTTTCACATAGAGAACAAAGAGAGAAGAGGGTATATAACAATAGTACAAGACTGGGTTTATGTATTCCGTATACTAGGGATGTTATGAAATACACTAATATATTCAATGATCATTGGAATATACTCATGACGGATCCACTTGTGAAGGATATAGTGGGTGAAGTACCTCAATTCACTTTTAAGAACAAGAAAAACTTGAAGAGGAGACTTTGTGTACCAAAACATGGTTTGACAAGAGAGAATATTTATGGGACCAAACCATGTGGTGGTTGTAATCAATGTAGATTTGTCAATGAAGATCTTACTTTTACACACCCTGACACTAAGAAGAATTATGATGTTAGGGTTAATGCCACATGTCACACTAAACATGTCATATACCTTGCTGTGTGCTCCCTATGTCATGGTTTTTATGTAGGTAAAACTGACAGAATGTTAAGAGAGAGAATAAGGGAGCATGTGTATCACATTAGTAAAGGATCAAGGATTAATGCATTGTCTAAACATATTTTGGACAAAGGAACAAATCATAGTTTTTGGTTCATGGTTATTTCTAAAGTTATGGAGAGTGATAGATACAGTGATGTCAGGGAAAGAACTGAGGAGTTGGAAGCAAGGTGGATTATTATGCTGAAGGCTACTTGTGGGCATGGTTTGAATGAGTACATTCCAATAAAACCAACTTTAAAGAAAAGGAGACTACGTAGGTAGAGTAATATTATGTATATACACATATATATTAAGAACATACATCTTTAGGTACATTTACTCATATTATCATGTTTTTATAATAATTTATTGTACTCATATATATATATTTTATGTATTATGATTATTTTATATGTATGAAGTTATGTATTTATTTGTTCTTGTGATTTTTAGTCTTGATGAATTATGCATAGGTTTTAAATGAATTTGGTATATCTGATGAATTTTTAAAAGTGATTTGCCTTTAAGATGAATTGGTCATGTGTTCCATTAGAGTATTTAAACAGGTGGTACTGAGACTATTTTCAAACACCTGATGAAGCAGTAGTGAAAGTGCTTGTGTTGTCTGAATAAAGCAGTGCTGATTTTACTGAAGTGGAGTTGTTCCTGCCTTTGCTTTTGCTGATGTATCTTTGAACTTGGAATTGAGGACTGAGACTGCAGTGAATTTGAAGCATTATAGCCAGCCTCCTGGATATTTTTTCAAGAATTTGCACATCAATGTCCTAGAGATGAGGGTGGTGCTTCTGGCATTGCAAGCATTTCAGAACTCTCTTCCCATGGGGACTATTGCAATTCAGACAGACAATATGTCGGTGGTGTAGTACATCAACAAACAGGCGGAGAACCAGATCCTAACCCCTATGTTGAGAGGCCCAGAGAGTTTGGCAATAGGCAATTTCTTCTCATCGCTTTCTGATGGCAATGCACATCCTGGGGAAATCCAATGTAATAGCAGACAGGCTAAGCAGAACAATTCTCATGCCTCATGACTGGTCCTTGAATCAGGAAGTTGCGAGTCAAATTTTTCACAAATGGGGCCAGCCTTGCTGTGACCTTTTTGCCACTCCATTCAATGCCAAATGCAGCAACTACTTTGCCCTCATTTCTCCAAAGATTTCAGAAAGTCAGACCAGTTGTTTGTTTCCTATTCAGAAAATAAAAAAGGCTTGGCAGTCTCAAAAGTTACTTTGTCCAAATGGCTTACTGAGACCATCACCTATGTCTATAATTCTCATAATAAAGAACCGCCAGGGAAAGTTAAAGGACATTCAACTAGAGCGATGTCTACTTCCATTGCCTTTCAATCAAGACTTCCATTGGATTCAATTTGTGCTGCTGCTACATGGGTTAATCCTCACACCTTTATCTCTCATTACAAAGTATATGTGGCCTCCCAGAACAGGGCAACCTTTAGTTTCACTGTTCTGAAGAGTTTATTCCCTTGAGCCACCCAAGAAAAAGGTGCTGGGGACTCTGTCCCAACCAACAAGAATGAAAGCGAGATGGGACAACATAACATAAAGAAGTTATGTACTCATCATAACATTCCATGTTTGTTGTCCAGTATCTCGTCTTCATTCTTGCATCCCACCCATCCATTCCCCCTCCTGGGGGATCTAGAGGACTTTACAATTGGCAAATATGGTCTGATTCCCATCTTGCTTCTTTACCTTTATGCCCAGTAAATTTCATAAATTTTCTTTTCTGTATGTTAGCATACTCTAGGGAGTAGTCTCTCAGATGAGATCTGGGGGACAGCCATTAGGCATCCTGGGATAGGTTGTAGCCCCGAGCCAGTAGAAGTTCTCAAGCTTTGGTATGCGGCAGAGTTGGAACCGATGATCGGCTCTGAACCCAACCAGCAAGAATGAAGATGAGATACTGGACAACAAACATGAAACATTATGGTGAGTACATAACTTCTTTTTTCTTTCATTTCTTTTATCAAACCCTCCCATTGCATCATAACTATATAACTTTTTCCAAATTTTATTCATAGCAAATACAGTTCATTCAATGAAAAATACATATCCCAATTTTTATCATATCACACAAACTCTTATTTTTATCTTTATTATAGGTCATTCCCATTTCCTTTAAACATCTATTCAGATAAACCAACATTTCCCTTATCCATATTTGGTCTTAGCAGCTAGAAGTATATCATATGTGTATGTCAAAACTACTGGAATCACCACCTCCTTTTCCACCACATATCTAGCTTCTTTCATTTTATAAGTTACTTCACTCACTATCACATTTATTACCAGTGCAAGCAATAGTCCACTCATGAAACATCCTTGTCTTATTCTACACTTCATGCATATTTCTTTACTCAGCCACCTATTTACTTATGTTCTTACTCTATCATATCGATATGCTGACATATACATTCTCCTAATTCTATTACCTATTCCATACTTCTCCATAACATCCCACAAAGCATCAAACCCTTCTGTATCAAATGCCTTGCTAATATCACTGACCATTAGTTGCACACCCTCCCCTTTACTTATAGTATCACCCACAATTTCTCTCACAACCAGTAATGATTCTTGAAATCCCTTCCTTTTTATATCATATATACTTTCTTCCATAATGTCCCTCATCATTCCCTCCATTCTCCTTGTATTTTTCTCATAAAAATATAATTTGTGTTATTTAGTGTGATGGGTGTCTGTTTTTTATTTCATTCTTCTCATTTGTCTTCTAAATAAATTTTAATACCCTATTCAGAACTCTTCATAAACAAACCCTTCCTTCAGCCATTCATTCAGTACATTTATAAAATACTCTCTTTGCTAATCCATTACTTGCTTGTACCTTTCACACCCTGTAGCACCATCTTGGCCTGATACTGAATCAGCATTTACATTCCTGAGTAATTCATCCAAGTCGCTAACAGTAATTTCATTTTCAAATTCTTCCTTAACCGGTTCTGGATTTTTTTTTACTTTTTATTCTCTTTGTTTTCCTTCTTTTTACTCTTATACATATTTTCACATGCTGTACTACAGTACTCACAATTTGCTCTTGTGTTCTTTTTACTTCTCTGTTTACATTTTTCATTTCCATCATTATACTAATATCCTCCTTTACGCTTTTGCCCAGATATGCAGATACCTCCTCCCTTCTCCTTTATAAATACTAACTCTGCTTAAACAGTAATGCCTTAATTTATTCTACATTTTTTATATAGTTCTTTTTCCATATAATACTCTCTTGTATTATTCTCTAAATCATCTAATACATTTCTATATATTTCCCAAAGTTCACTTTCTCTTCCTTTCCTACATCATCCAGATATTGGGGAAAAAAAAGCACTTTTATATTTTTAAAATTTAATCCACCATTCAGACCAGTGAAGTCCTTCATGGTTATATGATCTTTTCATAACTGCAATACTTCCCATGATCCAGTTTAATCACTTAATTTCATTATTCCTTGTATTCACTTTCCTGTTTTAATATACTTAATTTCTTCCACCATCTCCATACATATTGCTAAATGATCTGAAAAAAAATCACAACTGTATCACCATCTGCTATTCCCAAGCCTTCTGATAATACAAAATAAACAATTTCAGATCCAAGTACCCCCTTCTATAAGTCCATTGACTTTTGTTCCACACAACTAATTTACTGCATTTTTATCACTTCCTGTATTTTTTTACGCTTTCCCCTTAAATCACAATTAAAGTCACCTGCAATTATAATTTTCCTGTTAACTACCACATGCTCTAATATTTGATGAAACAGATTCCCTCTTTCCTTGCTAGTTATATATGCATATAATGCTATAATTTTCTAAACATGTTCTGTCCACATTACAACCACAACAGTTAACCTTCCCATCCTTACCAACATTATATCTGGGGCTCAATTCCAAAAGACGTGCTGTCAATATAAGTGACCACTTGCACTGACAGCAAGTATTTTTAAATCTGGCCCACTCTGCAAGCCTTTTTATAGATAGCCATAACACCAAAGTAAGCCATTTACACTAAGAGCAAATCTTTCAGAATCAAGGCAGACTTGCACTGAGATCAACTCTTTTGAAATCTGGCCCATAGTATTTTCTCTATTTTTTACACAACACAACCACTACAGAACAACATTCACTTCCTAAGTTCCATATTATATTTCCATCCCACATTTTTTTCTGTTTGCAATCTTTCTTCATTTGTCAGGAATCTTACATCTTCTAACAGAATAACATCCACACCACATTTAGAACACCATTTCAGTATCTCTATCCTTCTTACAGTGTTAATAATACTGCTCACATTTACTGAAAGTACTCCTAAATTGTTGCTTTTCCTTCTTTTTAAGTTTAGGGGAAATATTTTTTTTTTTTTTTTTTACTCTTCCCTCAATTGAATAATTTCTCCTGGGTTTATGTACAAATAATCCTTGATCCTCAGAATCAGATTTTTCACTGGCTAGAACTTAAAAACATATAAATTAGTATCAATCTATAAGACCAAAACTAAAACAACGTAGAAATGTCAAATGAATTGTTATACACTGATTATATACAGATGTATTTACTTTTTAATTTATACATAGTTTTGTGTTTCTTAATATAATTCAGTTAGTCACAATATTCTGATCAATATGTTTGTAATTTGATGCCTAGCCATTATTTATCTTTCAGCAATGCATTTTATGAAGCTTTTATATATTCATTTTTATCTATCATTTTAAACATCATCTATATCTTTAAAAATGATGGGCAGTACCTTGTTTGCTAATTAACCATGAGTATGAGTCATTATCTGCAGGTATATAAGCATGCAATTAACACTTGGATTTTTGTATGGATCTGATGAAGCTACTTGTGAAAGCGCTTATCCTGTCTTATATTTTTGTATTAAAAGCGGAGATTTTAATTAATTTTTGCATCGTTTGACTTCCTCACTGTCGCTCAGTTCCTGGCTTCATTTACTGATTTTAAACTTTTTTCTGTGAACCTGAACGTTTACCTGTCCCATTGGATTTACTTTGCTACATTATTATTCTTTTTCACTTCTGTGGGCAGGAGTGCATTTTTATAGTGATTTTACACTTGATACACTCATGGCGAATATCGAACTGGATTATAACCCAAGAAGTGATGACTGTGGCATTCCAAGAGGTGAAGACCGTGGTTATGATGCCTTACAGTTAAGGTTTCAACAGCATTTGAAAGGAGCGACTAGTTCTTCCTGGTTTTTTGAGAGTGAGTCAGTCACTGATGATGTAACTGGAGTGACTGTCGATTCAGACAAACTACACACGCTCCTTGAGGGTATTGAGAAAAGCTTTATGAAGTTAAAGCGTCTCCAAATGCAGAGGATGCATTTCCAATTTTGTTTAGAAAAGAACATAATTCCACGTGGTTTGCGTGCTTTTACAATGCCAAGTCAGGGCAGAGATTATCCTGAATTGCTGGCACAGTGGCAGCGACTGAATATAGAGGTAAGTCGCAAATCCTTACAGCTTCTTATAGACTTCTTCCTTCCGGAGGAAGCCAAAATAATAGACAATATTAACATGCAACAACAGACCTTGTTTAATGACTTTCCAATGGCATTTGTACAGTCATCGTTTGATAATCTGTTGGAGAGTGTCTCTGCTTTTGAGCGCAAACTGTTGCAACAGAAACGACATAAAGTCACCAGGGATATCAATGATTTTAAGCAAGGCCATGTCTTTATGTGGCCGAGGCATGTCCAAGGACAAAATGAAATGGTACAACGACCAGCTAATCATAATAACAATGATAATAACTTTTTAAATAAGCGATCTGATTTGGAAAATGTAAGTCATAGAAATGTTACAGTGAATGAAATGCATATAGAAAAGTGTATGAGAAGTGACATTTCTGGCTCTAAATACAATGATAAAGCCTGTAGCAATAATGGCGCTCCTAATTTAAGCATTACTGACATGGGTACTGCCAGTAAAACCAGGAGCGTTGTTACTAGTGATTCACGTGGAATTGACTCCACTATGGACAATCATAATGACACAGTAGATGTCATACATATTGTCCATCCCAGCATGGGTTCTGATATGAACTTATACCCAGAAGTACATATTGTTAAAAATAAACCTACTTTTACTGACACCAATGGGGAAGTTGTTGTCAGACCTAGAGATGCCAACATGAATAGGTCTTTCACTAATGCTCTGTCTTTTCCCTTACCTGTTCGAATGGAGAATGGCCCGCCAAGAGGAAGCTCCCTAAGCAGAGGGAGACAGAAGAGGAAACTCTCAGAAGAGTTTGCAACACAAAAAACTCTCAAAAAAATATGGACCAACAAGCGTCAGTCTATAATCTATCTGATATTATACTCACCTCTGAGGACATTCAGCTTCTGAGTAAAGGCCTGAACTTTATTCCTAAAAATCAGAGTAGATTAGTTGATACTATTGTTGATTTAAGAATCTTTTGTAGAAATGTCATGCTAAAGCTTCTTTACAAGGATACTAACACTAGTGCTACACAGGATAATAAATTTGTTTTTAAAAATTTGAGTGATTTTACACCATTACACCACC
Organism: Protopterus annectens; assembly: GCF_019279795.1. NCBI lineage: Eukaryota > Metazoa > Chordata > Ceratodontiformes > Protopteridae > Protopterus > Protopterus annectens. The sequence goes on along the minus strand of NC_056747.1, from coordinate 389,939,606 downwards.
CCCTTCTGGAAGCCTATCTTAAATTAACAGAATATGAATTGTATAATTATTATGGTGGTAGAGACACTAGACAAATATTTAAAACCAGAGATAATCTCTCACATAAAGAAAGGCTTTGTTTGAATAAACTACAGAATGACTCCAGCATCATTATTAGACCTGCCGATAAGGGCGGTAAAATAGTCATTTTAAACATAACTGACTACATTAACAGCATGACCACTATGCTGCAAGATAATTTCTATGAAACTGTCTCTCTAGAAAGTATACACATGACCAACCATGTGAAACAATCTCTGCATGATATTTTTAAAAGTAAACTAATAGACAAGAACCTCTATGAATATTTGAATATTCTACATCCAGTCATTCCGACTATCAATGGCTTTCCCAAAATACATAAAGACCCTTATGATCCACCGATGAGACCTATAGTCTCAGGTCGTGGTTGGCTAACTGAACACCTCTCTGTATTTATTGAAAAGCATTTGAAACAAGTTTTATCTGATAGTATCACAGTATTAAAAGACTCTAGGCAATTTTTTATTGACCTTTATGAATGTATTAAGCATCTTGGTACAACTACTGGCTATTTATTTGTCACCTTAGATGTACAATCTTTGTTCACTGTCATTCCCAATGACTTAGGGCTGACTTATGTAACGGAATATCTAAAAGAACATAGTAATTATTCTATGGTTTTAATAGATTTGATAGTGTATTTTCTGGAGTTGGTCTTAGAGAATAACTTTTTTATGTTCATGACCACTGTTTATAGACAGAAGGAAGGCGTAGCAATGGGCACACCATGTGCCAACAGCTACGCAAATATGTTTCTTGCATACTGGGAAGAACATGTGCTTTTTCGTGAGAAGATGTTCAGGCAACACGTAGTGTTTTATCATTTTTTCGTTGACGACCTTTTCATTTTATGGGATGGCACTATTGAACAACTAGAATCCATGCATTTCATGATGAATAACCTTACGACTTGCCTTAAGTTTACCATGCAACATTCCTCACGTAGGATAGAGTTCCTAGATTTATTTATTGAGAGATTACCGAACGACATAATCAATACAGGTGTACATCGTAAGGCCTGTTATAGTAATACCTTACTTTCTAGATCCAGTATGCACCCCCCTTACGTTTTTAAAAATATTATAAGAGGATAGGCTATCAGGGCCTCAAGATTAAACCCCACGAATGATGGCTTTGAAACTGAGTTAAATAGCCTGAAAAACAGATTGGTCAATAGGGGTTATACCCAAACTGAAATCAACTCCCATATGGATGATATATATGAACTGCGTTGCACTAGAGCAGCACCTTATTTTGGTCCTAGGGAATTTGATAATCCTTTAGGTAATAACTGTAATAACCACAGTATTAGATTTTCAACACAATTTTCTTCTGACTACTTCAAAATCAAGGAAGTTATTAATAGGCATTGGGGTATCTTACATGTTGACAGTGATTTAAAACGGATCGTGGGTGAGACACCCACTTTCCTTTATAGGAATAAACATAATTTAAAAAGGATACTTTGTTACCCTAAAACTATAAAAAGTGATAATAAGGGTGGTTATATGAAGCCATGTGGACATTGTAATTTTTGCCATTTTATTGACAGTAACACTCAGTTTTTTCAACCAGACTTACAGAAAGTATTTATGATACAAGCAGATGCAAACTGTATGACATCAGATGTGGTTTATTTGGCTACTTGTCAATCCTGCCCGTCATTCTACGTAGGCAAGACTAATCGCCCCTTAAGAGATAGGATGAGGGAGCATATCTATCATATGAAGAGAGGTACATTGCACAATGCTCTAGCCAAACATATTAGATTAAACAACAATGAACATTATTTTTTATTTAAGGTGCTAGAAGTTATTTCTCCTAATGTAAGGGGAGGTGATATCAGAACCTACACAGAAAGTAAGGAAATGCAATGGATTATTTCATTAAGGGCTGACAAAGGTTTTGGCCTGAATGAGAGAGCCTCTATAAGACCAAAACTAAAACAACGTAGAAATGTCAAATTAATTGTTATACACTGATTATATACAGATGTATTTACTTTTTAATTTATACATAGTTTTGTGTTTCTTAATATAATTCAGTTAGTCACAATATTCTGATCAATATGTTTGTAATTTGATGCCTAGCCATTATTTATCTTTCAGCAATGCATTTTATGAAGCTTTTATATATTCATTTTTATCTATCATTTTAAACATCATCTATATCTTTAAAAATGATGGGCAGTACCTTGTTTGCTAATTAACCATGAGTATGAGTCATTATCTGCAGGTATATAAGCATGCAATTAACACTTGGATTTTTGTATGGATCTGATGAAGCTACTTGCGAAAGCGCTTATCCTGTCTTATATTTTTGTATTAAAAGTGGAGATTTTAATTAATTTTTGCATTGTTTGACTTCCTCACTGTCGCTCAGTTCCTGGCTTCATTTACTATTACCAGAAAATAAATGATTGTTCCATTGATAAATGCCCTTTTAGTTACACAGTTTCAGAAATGTCATCAGTCCATCAGTTTCATATATGTTGTCACAAAAATTCTCTGTCGCAATATGTATAAAAGATTGAATTTCTTGAGTTTTAAAACTCAAAACAGTTACCACATTGTTCCATACATAATACTTATCTATTACAGTATACCTTTTTGTTCTTATTCTCACAGTTGGTCTTTTCTTTTTAAAATGGTTTTACTTACAGTTTGTTGCTGTCTTCCTTTTTGCCTGCTGCCACTGCTTCATATATTTTAGTTACTGGATTATTTGCTGTCACAAAACCAGACACCTTTTCAGTTTGTTGATGTTTTCCTCATTTACTTTCTGTTACTGCTGCATAACTTTTAACTGCTGTATTTTCTGCTGCCACATTGCCTGGTTCCTTTTCCAAATTACCATCCTCAGCACTTCCAGAAAAGTTATCTGCCATCTCACCCCATGAAACAGCAAAACTGGCATCTGGATCATCCTGTTTAATGATTTTTCACAGAACATCCTCTGCAAGCCCTCCTGACCCCAGTTCTGTTATCTGCACCACTTCAACAGGTTTGCTTTCTTCCTTCTCCATGGAAACAGCTAAACTCTGCTCATTCATAACATCTGTGACAACCCTCCACTGGACCAGTAATCAAGGAGCCTCAATCCTCACCACTAGCAACAGTGGGGGATGTTCACTGACAGAATGGCAAGTACACACACACAGTATTTCCAAACATAGCTCTCTGCATCAACTGCAATTTCCCCTAAGAGCACACAGAGACCATAGTCAGTCCAGGGCTGGTTTCTCCCTCTTGCTCCAGATCCCTAATAAGGCTCCCCACTGGCACAGTTATAGAGTTGAGATCTCAGCTGAGTGACCAAGCCAAGATGTCCAGTACCCTCTCTGTCCAATCAGTTCTTCATGTCCCTGCCCAAGTAGCTGACAAACACACTGTTTGAGGTTTGATTTACACACACACCTGAGAGAGGCTGGCACAGGCTTACTAGCTGTTCCCCCTTCTGCCCAGACTATAAGGTAGTTATCATGGCTATCAGTCACTCCTTATCAGCTACTTTAGGGCCCTTAACAAAGGGTGTCCAATCTTACTGTGTAATATTAATACTATTACAAATGGTAGTTTGACCAAGATCAAGGCTATTAGGAATGGCCCACACAGTGGCACCAAATAAATATGCAAGTATTCTCAAAACTTAAATATCTCTACACAGATCAGTCACAATGAAAGGTTTAAATATACTTAATAATAAAAGAACAAGACCATACTAAATATATATTCACAGTGACATCAGAGTTCAAAACCACAGGAAATATTTAAAATAACATTGCAATACAGGCTCACACAAATAAAGACAAAGTATAAACTAAGCTTGTCTATATTCCTGACCGTAAGAGAATTATACTGTTCCCTAGAAACTTACTTCATTAGAGCAAGGCAGATGTGGTGAATGGATCTTCTAGTTGTTGTCAGGTCCAGCTTCTCAAAATAATATCTCAAATATTACTGCTGGGACAGCTCGCAGGATGACTTCACTTCTTGTCATCAGACTTCTAGCTCCCATGCCAAAACCCCCATTGCTAGAAGCGGGCAGCATTTAGCATCAACCTGTAAAAATATACAGAAAAGGTCTTTTCCTCAGATCTTTCACAGATGCTGGAAATCATAAAACAATTACATTCCTTCATGCTTCAAAAGTAGCAATTAGTTCACTCCATGGACAATACAGAAATCTTCTTAGTACAGACTCTGTGTCTCTAGCTCCATTGAAAACCTGAGAAATACCCTATTTTATTGCGTAACCAATAAAGTAATTTAATTTTAGTTATTTTTCTAAAGTTTGCTGGACTGAGGTTAACCTCCTGTATTCCAGATTCCACTGTTAAAATATATACATTTAAACAGTGACAATATTACATGTACATTTCTGTTCTCTTCCAATAGGGCACACTGTGGTTATATTTCAAACACAGCACTTTACAAATACCTTTTCAACACACATGTCTGTATAAGCAGTTTGATATACACATGACATACAGTTCTAATACATCTGTAACACAAACATCTTGTATAAATCATTTCGATATTCACCAATGACATATAATTATTTACAAAATTCCAGCTAGCTGAGCTGGCAGCATCTACTTTCATCACACTTCTTTCCTCCTTTGAAGACTCAATCTAGATTTTCAAGTGACCCTTGAGAAACATTGCTTGAGAGGGATGAACCTATCTGGGAATACATTACCCCATTCCCTGTCTTGAGATTCAATCTGCCTTTGCATTGCTGACCCCATTACAGTGTTGCACTGGCATATCATATACCTGCAACCCTAGGTTCCACCATAGTAACTTGGGATTTTCCTGGCTAGCTCGCTGTAGCCATAGATCTCCCTCAACCTCCTCCTGCCTTCTACTGCAAATACTTAGCACCAGGGCCTCCCTATCATGGTAAGGTTTCATCATGTTAACATGATACAGTTTGTGCCCCTGCCTCCTGCCTAGCAGTTCTACCATGTAGTTAACATCACTGACCTCCCTTACCACTTTAAACAGTCCCTCCCAAGCTGCCTGCAGCTTGTGTCTGACAGGAATGAGAACCATAACCTGCTGCCCCATAGCATACTCTCTAGCTCAAGCATTCCTGTCATACCAGACCTTTTTCTGCTGTTGGGTTTCTGCCAGATTCTCCTGGGCCAAGCTCATGAGTTCTCTGAGCCTTGTCCTGAGGTTTAAGACATATGCCACAACAGACTCCTTGTGGGATTCACATTCACCCACCCACTCATCGCAAATCAAATCTAGATGTCCCCTCACCCTATATCCATACAGCAACTCAAATGGTGAAAAACACATGGATTCCTGGGGCACCTCTCTGTAAGAAAACAACAGATGGGGCAAATATTTGTCCAACTCCCTCTTAAACTGGTCTGCAAATGCCTGTAGCATGGTCTTTACTGTAGAGTTTAACCTCTCCACAAGACCATTAGTCTGGGGGTGGTAGGGGGTGGTCTTTAGGTGCTTCATCCCACAGCATTCCCACAGACAAGCCACCAGGTCTGTCATGAAATTGGCACCTCTGTCAGTCAGTATATCTTTTGGGAAACCTTCCCTGCTGAAAATCTCTAACAAAGCATTTGCAATCGTTCCTGCCACAATGGAGGTGAAAGCCACCACCTTGCAGTATCTGGTAGCATAATTTACTACCACCAGGATATACTTCTTCACCATGGAATTTGGGGTACTCAGAGGCCCCACAATATCCATAGCTACCCTCTGAAATGGTTCCTCAATCACAGGCAAAGGCATCAAAGGAGCTTTGACCTTGTCTCCTGTCTTTCTTACTTTTTGGCACTGCTCACAGGTTCTGCGGCACCTTATTACTAGCCCTGGAAATTCCAGGCCAATAAAAGCTCTGCATAATGCGTCTCTTGGTATGCTTTATGCCTATATGACCTGCAAAGGAAATGTCATCGACTATGGCTAGAATTGCCAGATGGTAGGCTCTGGGTACTACCAACTGCTGTATTCTTTCACCCTCTAGCCCTCCCTCAGGGATCCATTCTCTGTACAGTAACCCTTTGCTGTATATATACAGATTGCCCTTTTCCTTGAGAATCAAGCACCTCCCTGGCTACCTCCCTCAAGCCTTGTAATGTAGGGTCCGAGAGCTGAGCCTGTTTCAACTCTCTCTTTGTAACCCTTCCCAGCTCCCCTGCCACAGGAAGTCTGGTATTTGCTGACAGCCGTGCTTCACTGTCAGCCTGAGTACCACTACTCACCTCTGCCCTTGCAGTCACTCTGTCCAAGGGAACATCAGTACTCACAAGCAACTGTGGCTCACCTTCAGTCTCACTGCTAGAGGGTAACTCCCTCCCTGAAGTAGCCACTTCACCAGTCCTGGCTTCAAGTGTGTGGTCTGTCTGTGCCCCCCCCATGCTACCAGAGCCACATGCCTGTTTCCAAGCCTGACTGCGTGTAACTGCATCCACACAAGGTACTGCATTATCAAAATCATTCTCTATCAGGACATCTGCAGGGATAGCCTCAAATACACCTACTTGCTTGCTTCTTTTTCCATCCTCCTAGTCAAGGTGAACCCTAGGCAAAAGTATTTGGAATGGGGTCTCTCCTAAAGCTCTGACTGGAGTGGAATGCCCAAGCAAGTAGTGTTCCTTTTTAACCATTGCAGGCTTCACAATGGTTAGGTCAGAGACTGTGTCTCTCTTAGCAGTGGCCTGTTTCCCATCTACTTAGATAGGATATAACCTCTTGTGGTAGTTTGGCACACTTGTTGTCTCCAGACAACTCACCGCTGGCATTCTGTCATTCCTACTTGCTGGCTCCCCTCCCTTGCCTCCATGGACATCTGTATGCTACATGGCCTCACTGGTTACATATAAAACATTTAACCCTTGATCCTGGACATGTACCTGAACTAGTGGCTTCCTCTGTTACTGGTGGACTCTGTTGGGGCAGTTTAGGCTGCCCACCATGGTTTCCCTTATACCCATGTGCAGAACTGGTTATCCCTTTCCTGTGCAGTGATGCCCTGCTTGCTAGGTATAGGTATCCCTTTTTCCCCAACTCATCGGTGGTGTTGCATTCTCTATCTGCCAACCAGATTCGCATATCCTCAGGCAAAGTGCTAAGGGCTTGTTCCCTCACCAAAAGGTCTGCAGCCTTTCAAAAGTGGTGACCTGATACCCCTCACCCACCTATGAAAATAAGTGTTTAACTCAGCAACATAATCACACACACTTTCATCTGCCTTGTGTCTATGCTTAGGAAACTTTTATCTATAAGCTTCAAGTGTTAACTTAAGACACTCTAATAAACAATTTTAACTGTATTGTAATTTAAGCAATCAGTATCAGACAATTTAGAAACAGCAGTTACAGCTTTACCATGGAGTGAGGGGGTCAGGAACCATGCCCAGAGCCCTTGGTCAACTTTATACTGTTTACATACCCTTTCAAACATATTTATAAAACTATCAAAATTATCACCCTCTGTAAACTGTGGAAGAAATTTACTGACTTTTATTGCTTCTAGGGTTCGGTTACTCCCTTCCCTATTACATCCATGACCCTGGCGAAGAGTCAGCATTTCCTTTTCATGTTACCTCTGTCTCTCATTTTCTTCAGCTTCCAGACATCTCGGTCTCTCTGATTCTAATTCCATTTGTTTCTGTTTCTCCTTTTCTTCAGCCTCCAAACGCTGCAGTTTCTCATTTTCTTCAGCCTCTAAACACCGCAGTTTCTCATTTTCTTCAGCCTGTAAATGTCGCAGTCTCTCTGCTGATTCTATTTCCAAACGTCTGGCCTCCAGTTCAAGTCTTTTTAACTCCAGACAGATTTAGTCCTCTGAGGTAAAGTTGATCTGTCCATTTCCTAAGAGTTGTACATCCCCAAGGCCAGTCTAGCTGTCTTCCTGGTTGCTGGTCTGTGATGCAGCTGTGACTAAGGCTGCAATAATTTCTGCTTTAGTCAGGCTGACATGCACAAGTCTTTTAGCTTGGCACATTTCAGCCAACTGGCTCCTTGTCAGCTTGCCATAATCCTCTGCTGACATCCTAACCTGCTCTCCCTGACTAAGCTAACAAAAAAATAAATAAAACTATTGTAATACAAAACTCTGAATGTCTACCGTGTGGCTGCTTGAGAGTAAAAACACCTTCTTTAGTGACCGCTGTTTACAGGCTACAGGAGTTCAGTATCCACACCAATGAATCCCAGTATGTGATGTGGTGATACCACCACTGCCAGCCAAATGTGACAACCCTCCACTGGACCAGTGATAAAGGCCCCTCAATCCTCACCACTGGCAACAGTGGCGGGACATTCACTGAGAAGATGATAAGTACACACACAGTATTTCCAGATGCAGCTGTCTGCATCAAGTGCAATTTTGCCTAAGAGCATACAGAGATCACAGTCAGTCCATCAGTCCAGGGCTGGTTTCTCCCTCTTTCTGCAGATCCCTAATAAGACTCCCTACTGGAGTGTGATGAAAACAGATACCACCAGCACATCTATCACACAGTTATTTTCTTTTTTGCAGTCTGAAGCTCAATATTGAATAAATGTTTCTCCAAATTCTCATTTTCCACCTCTAAATTCTCCACAGTCTTTCTCTCCTCCATGCTGCTGCTTCTCATAGGCCTATTCCCTGCTACTGTAGGAGCCCTCCTGCATCACCTAGCAACTCCAAACAGTAGGGTGTGTTCTCCGATGCCCTGGCCAAATTTCTTCTAATAGTATAAACACCACCTCAGGTCTCCCCTGAAAAGAGCCTGAAAACCTAGTGGGACTATCCCAGTAAAGAAAGGATAAGTATAATCTATTATTCTTGCCATATATTTGTATTAGCTGTTATTATGCTGTATTACCTGTTGTCTGTGCTGGTATATTTTCCCATGTCCTCTTCTTAAAGCAGGTTATACTGAGCTAGACATTCTGAAGCTGATGATGTAGACATTTGTGCAGTCACAGAAACCTGATTCAAGGCCACAGAAAGTACTCCAGCCTTATAAGGCTACAATGCCTTCCACATCTTCAGACTGCAAAATGAGTGTGAGAACCAAAGGTGGTGGAGTATCTATCTACATTAAAGATAAATAGCCCTCCAGACTGGTTAGACAAGATAACTCTATGGAGCTACTCCAAGTACAGATTACCATGGGTAAGATCCCCCCTTCAAGTCATTGCTAGTTACAGGTCCCTCTCCATGAACCAAGATGCTTGTGCGACTTATTTGGCTTTACTCGAGTTAATCAAAAGACAACCTAACACTTTTGTCATGGGGGATATTAACTATCCTACCATCAAGTGGGAAACCTATACAAGCCCCAACTTACTTGCACAACAATTTCTTGACTTTGTTAACTCAAATGCCCTGGAACAAATTGTACAAAATCCTTCAAGGGGCTCAAATATACTTAACCTGGTTCTCACCAACATGAGAGACCATTGCGCTACCATAAATATGGGACCCTCATTAGTAAAATATGATTGTAAGTCAGTCACTTTTGAAGTAGCAATAACTCCAGAACCCATCAGAGGTTAAGTCAGATTAAAAAACTTCACCAAAGTGGACTATACCCTCCTAGAGGTTGGCATAAATGATTTCCAAGCCCCAGTCCCCACAGATGGTCTTGGCAACTATACTAAAGTATACTCTAATGCTCTGTACCAACATTTATACAAATGTATACACTTGGCTGTGCTAGATAGGACCAAAATAAGAGTCTCAAGAAAAAACAAGCCACCCTGGTGGACAACTCAAATAAATAAACTATACAACAAGCTGTTGTCTAAGAATACCAAAGGGAGAAAGAGAGGTCCCAACACTGGAAAAGTACCCTTCTAAGCCTAAATTAACAAATAAGACAACTTATAAATTCCTGTAACTGCAACATCAAGAAAAATTTAGCAAACACAGCTAAAGATAACCATAAGGCTTTCTTCAGCTATATCCATTGCCTAAAAGGTAGGACCCAGACAAATTATATCACACACACTGATCCTGCAGAAACTGCTAACCTACCAACTCCCCCATCCTATATATCTAAAGAACAGGTCATCAAAGTTCTGTCTAAGGCAAAAAACACAGTCTCTATGGGACCAGATGACATCCCAGGTTGCATTCTAAACAAACCAAAACAGGACTTAGCAACCCCATTAAACATCCTATTTAACCACAGCCTAAATATAGGATTTGTCCCAGCTGAACAGAAAACCGTGACTTTTATTCCCCTCTACTAGGGTGGCTTAGCAATAGATCCGGTGAATTATAGACCTGTAAGCCTGCCCAGCCTTATCTGCAAGGCCATGGAACGTATCATCATGGACCTCATAAATAAAGATATAGGTGACCCCAAACCCTTGATCTAACCCAGTTTGGCTTTGTAAAGGGTCAATTATGCCTGTTAAACCTAATAGACTTCTTCAGAAATGTGACCAGGGCCATAGATGAGGGCAAATCTGTGCACACAGCATATCTGAACTTGGCAAAGGCCTTTGACACAATCCCCCATTCAGGCATTATTAGCAAACTCACCCACCTAAATGTCAACCCCTTTCTTGTTAGGTGGGTTACAAATTGGCTCACTAACCATACACATGCTGTCAAAGTGGGTGACTCCACCTCAACCAGCAAAACTGTCACCAGTGAGGTTCCACAAGGGTCAGTACTGGGCCCCCTTTTGTTTGGTATTTACTTCTCAGAAGTTCAAGCCAAAACAAAGGGTCTGTGGCTGAACAAGATTGCTAATGGCTGCAAACTTGGTGCAATCGTTGACTTCCCAAATGACGTCAGTGTACTTCAAGATGGGCTTACACAGCCCAACGACTGGTGCTAAAACCATGGACTCAAACTAAATGCAAAAACATGCATCATCATCATCCTCTTCAGTAAAAGAAGTGCCCCTATTAACTATCAAATAAACAACAATACCTTAAGTATGAATGCTGTAGTGAGGGATTTGAGCATACAAGTAGACTGTGACCTAAACTTTGACCACCATGTGTCCACTGTAGTAAGAAAGGCATTCTACGCTGCACATTTGATTAGCAAAGGCATAGCCTCAAGAGCAAAAGAGGTTATAATCCCCCTATACCCATCCCTTATCAGGCCCATAATTGAGTATGTTGCCTCCTTTGGTATGTACCATACCAGGCACCTGCAGCAACTGGAGAGACCCCAGATATTTTTAACTAAGAAGATCCAGGGTCTTCAGCACATGCCTTACACGGACAGACTGAAGTCTTTGCCACTGTACTCAGTAGCATATAGGCTGCTTAGGGGAGACTTGTGCCTGATTTACAGAGCACTCTCTGACCCCAACCTGATGAAGTTGCTGCACATCCGTAAGTCAAATGGGACTGGAATTACCTGCTCCAGTGACCTAAATCTACCCTGCGATTTAAACAGGACATGCTGGAGAGACAAATTCATCTCACAGAGGTTTCCACTTCTCTGGAATAGGCTACCAATTCATGTTAAACAGAGCACTTCTATGACTCTGTTCAAAAGCAGCCTGGATGAATGAATAGCTCCCATATCCGTCTTGGACATGGGCAGTCATTACTAATAATAATCTTGGGCACTAACTAGACTTTTCTTTCTTGAAATATAATGGGTGTAATAGGCTAGGCTTAAAACAACCCTCGGCTCAATAGCCTAGTAACCTCCTATGAACCTATGAACAGATGAAATAATTTGTATCTCTATATTTTTTGTTAAATGAGTAAACTTGCTAGAAAGAAAGGTATCTTTCCAGGGGTGCCCATTGTTTCCCTGCTTAGATTCACGCAACAGGCAAGCAATGACTCAGGGACGCAGTCCTAGCTCTGCAAGTTGAAGCTTGGAAGTAGCTCATAAACTTAACCTTCTGTTATAAACTACTACACATACATAATATGATTTATTTCTGTTATAAACTACTACACATACATAATATGATTTATTTCTGTTATAAACTACTACACATACATAATATGATTTATTTCTGTTATAAACTACTACACATACATAATATGATTTATTTCTGTTATAAACTACTACACATACATAATATGATTTATTTACATGTACATGCAGCTTTGTTCTGTTATAAACTACCACACATATATAATATGATTTATTTCTGTTATAAACTACTACACATACATAATATGATTTATTTCTGTTATAAACTACTACACATACATAATATGATTTATTTCTGTTATAAACTACTACACATACATAATATGATTTATTTCTGTTATAAACTACTACACATACATAATATGATTTATTTACATGTACATGCAGCTTTGTTCTGTTATAAACTACCACACATATATAATATGATTTATTTCTGTTATAAACTACTACACATACATATGATTTATTTCTGTTATAAACTACTACACATACGTAATATGATTTTTTTACATGTACATGCAGCTTTGTTCTGTTATAAACTACCACACATACATAATATGATTTATTTCTGTTATAAACTACTACACATACATAATATGATTTATTTCTGTTATAAACTACTACACATACATAATATGATTTATTTACTTGTACATGCAGCTTTGATGCAGCAAGGTTTAGGAGAATCACAGATCTAGGTTAAGTTGATCCTTCCCACTGGAAATCATACTGTTTCATAAAGAACAGCCCCATGTACTTTTCTTACTGGTTTACTGTTAACACCCAGATTCATATCAGCCCAGTGGATCAGAACACAACTCTCAAGTTCTTGCCTCTCACTTGAGGAAAAATAACGGTAAAAGAACCAAAAACTTGGGAAAACTTTATTTTTTCCCAATCATGTAGTTTTAAAGTTGTTAAAGAGAGTTTTAGTCATTTGAACTCAATTATTTGTATATTAAGTAGTAAACTGACTGTACTACAATGGTAACTTTGCAAACACATTAAAAAAACATGTAAAATCCTGTAAATATTAAAACAATTATCGAGCCAGACAACCTGATTTTCTGAAGACTTGTTTGAAGCATGCTATTATTTACAGAGCATATTTGTCAGTGCCTTGTCTCAAACAAAAACAGAAACAGATTATTTTGCAAAATCAGGATATCCCTGAAAATCAGTGACATCCTGATCAGTGTTGAATGGTTCAGCATGATGATCACCATGACTCAGGAAGAATGTTGCCAGAAATGGCTAACATAAAATTCTGAAAACAAAACAGAAGCAAAGCACTACTAACAGTAAAGAGAGACAGAAGGTTATTATACCATTTTGGAATAATTTTAGTTAATTTTATTTAAAACATAGTGACCTCTCCTGCACTTAAATTATAAACATAAGCAATATCTGGCAAAATGAAAATAAATGACATAAAAATTACTGAGCAGCTCTATTTCCTGGTTGGAGCGTGCGTCCCTGCAAACATAGGGGAAGAATGTTCTCGAGAGCAGAAGGACAGATGCTGATGGCAAGAAATAATGTCTGAAGAACATCAGAGCATGCAGCAGAAGAACAAAAGCAGCTTGTGGAAGGGGTCAGGAAAAACGCAGAAATAACATTTTGCCATACAGCATGCACAATGCAAAAGCATTTTTTTTTTCAATTCAGAACTGGTGGTGTTTTTCCTTTATCCACCTATAAGCATAACATTCACCAAGCCTTCCTGTGAAAAACTAGCCATAAAGCAATTGTATCAACAGTCAAAAAAATGCTAGTTCAATGGACAGATGACTCGAATCAGAACAAAGCCATCCAGATCCTCTAAGTACATAAAGGGCTAAATTTCCAAGCAAATTAAACAGGATTTAAATATACAGAATATAAAATATATATGAATTTAGCTAATTTGATTTGAAATAAAAAGTCAAATGTATAATTAAAAATAAGCTCAGAAAAATGCTCCCTGAGCAGTGATATAGCTTTCACAATTCACAAATTTAGAGCTTGTTATAAATTAATGTTTATTCCAGAGACAAGCATTCTTTATTTATTGCAGCCATTTTCAGGTATCATTTACAAATTGCTATTCCCTTATTCCACAATAGAAAACTGCCTAGCAACAGACGCAGTAACCAAGCAGATGGAGTATGCAGATAAGGGGGTGGGAGGAGGCAGCTTTTGTAACAAGGTCCTCAGAATGACATGCTGTGCCTATAAGTGGAGTAAATATACAAGTCATTGAACGCTCACATCTACAATACGACAAATTATAAAATGAGAAATGTACTCATCCACTGACAGGAAGCTGTAACACAGAGGTGAGGCAACAATATTGCATTGAATCATTTTTTTTTTTTTTTAAAGAAATGTAAAACCTTTTTACAGTATTGTAAACCCTATTCTGGTCCAATAAAAAAGGTCACCTCACTTCCCAGAATCTTCGGTATGAACTTAGTAGGCCTGAAGGGGGCGTGCTGAACTTTACAGAATTTGCTGTTCTAGCAAAGAGCAGTAAGCAATATCTAACCTATTTTTGTGAATTTCATGAGCTTTGTTGAATCAAAGCAATACAGTAGTTTGTAGAAAACAAAACCAAAGGGAAACTTTGTTTCCAAAACCCACTTGTAAAATTTGTTAGTAGAGCAATCATAAGCAGACAGGTGATCCACTGTGGCGACACCTAACTGGGAAAAGCCGAAAGAAGAAGAATAGCCATTTATCTGGTTATTACTTATTAGACTTCCTGGCCAGGATATGTTATACTGAGCAAAGCCCTCTTTGTAGGGGAACCCAGGGAAGATGTACTTATAGACATATTTATTAGTAAAATTGCTTTAACGCACTTATTAACATGAAATAAGGGAAAAGCTGTGAAACTTACAGTTAGCTTGGAGTCTAGATAATTAAGTGGATGTATTTAATATAAGTTCCACTTGTACTGATGCTAACACACTAGGAAATCTATAGCATTAAAACATATGCCTTAATTTGCCAATAATGATAATGTCTACATAACACATAGAAGTAATAAATGCTATAATTCAGTAATAACTATAGTACTACACCTATGTAACAGAGTAAATGTTTAGCTACAATACTGTAAGATACATGGCAGTATCTTTTTATGGGTATGGCAGAGCTGGAGTTAAAGTTTTGGCAGCCCTAAGCAGAACTGATGGAATCAGGGCAACACAGTAACGCCAATACTCTCTTCTTCACATCTCTTCCACACTCGCCATTACAACTGCTTGTTGACTAACCTTCATTCTAAGTAATATGGCTTGTCGGCTGTTCAGCAAGATCAACAGTGTCAAGGTGAAGGTGCTACACAATGATTTTGACTCATCCATTAGGACAGAGTTGGGTGTATGTCGGGGGGGGTCTCAAAACTTCTGTCAGTTTTAACAGGACAAAACGACCAACTTGTGCTGTGTAAACGTCTTACCAAACAAATAAATCAGAGTAAAGCAATCCAAAAAAGTAGGATGATGAGGATACCGCTCTCAGCATAAAACAAACAATCTTTTATTTTAAAACAACATAAACACATTCACAGCTCTTGCTGCTTCTTCAGATGTCAGCATAAAAATGCAGTCATGCACACAGCAATTTATACAGAACTTCAACTAGCAAATCAACCGATTAAGCAATTATGTATTAAAAGAATACAACCGATTAAGCAATTATGTATTAAAAAAATATTTTTCTTCTTTCGGCTGTTCCCGTTAGGGGTCGCCACAGCAGATCAACTGTTTCCATTTCTTCCTGTCCTCTGCATCTTGCTCTGTCACACCAACCACCTGCATGTCCTCTCTCACCACATCCATAAACCTTATCTTAGGCCTTCCTCTTTTCCTGTTACCTGACAGCTTCATCATTAGCATCTTTTTCCCAGTATACTCTGCATCCCTCCTCAGCACATGTCCAAACCAACATAATCTTGCCTCTCTGGCTTTGTCTCCAAGCCTTCCAACCTGGGCTGACCCTGTAATATACTTATTCCTAATCCTGTCCATCCTCATCACACCCAGTGCAAATCTTAACATCTTCAACTCTGCCACATCAAGCCCTGACTCCTGCCTTTTTGTCAGTGCCACTGACTCCAAACCATATAACATAGCTGGTCTCACTACCCTCTTGTAGACCTTTCCTTTCACTCTTACTGGTACTCGTCTGTCACAAATCACTCCTGACACTCTTCTCCACCCACTCCATCCTGCCTGTACTCTCTTCTTCGCCTCTCTTCCACACTCACCATTACTCTGAACTGTTGATCCCAAGTACTTAAACTCATCCACCTTCCCCACCTCTACTCCCTGCATCCTCACCATTCCTCTATCCTCCCTCTCATTCACACACATATATTCTGTCTTAGTCCTGCTGACCTTCATTCCTCTTCTCTCCAGAGCATATCTCCACCTCTCCAGGGTCTCCTCCACCTGTTCCCTATTCTCACTACAGATCACAATGTCATATGCAAAAATCATAGTCTACGGGGACTCCTGTCTGATCTCATCTGTCAACCTGTCCATCACCATTGCAAATAAGAAAGAGCTCAGAGCTGATCCTTGATGTAATCCCACCTCCACCTTAAACGCATCCGTCACTCCCACCGCAGACCTCGCCGCTGTCACACTACCCTCGTACATATCCTGTACCACTCTTACATACTTCTCTGACACTCCCGACTTCCTCATACAATACCACAACTCCTCTCTAGACACCCTGTCATATGCTTTCTCTAAATCCACAAAGACACAATGCAACTCCTTCTGACCTTCTCTGTACTTCTCCATCAACACTCTCAGAGCAAACATCGCATTTGTAGTGCTCTTTCCTGGCATGAAACCATACTGCTGATCACTAATCATCACCTCCCTTCTTAACCTAGCTTCCACTACTCTTTCCCATAGCTTCATGCTGTGACTGATCAGTTTAATCCCTCTGTAGTTACTACAGCTCTGCACATCACCCTTATTCTTAAAAATCAGTACCAAAACACTTTTTCCTCCATTCCTCAGGCATCCTCTCACTTTCCAAGATTTCATTAAACAATCTAGTTAAAAACTCCACTGCCATTTCATCTAAACACCTCCATGCTTCCACAGGTATGTCATCTGGACCAACAGCCTTTCCGTTCTTCATCCTCTTCATAGCTATCCTTACTTCCTCCTTGCTAATCCACTGCACGTCATGATTCACTATCTGCACATCATCCAACCTTCTCTCCCTCTCATTCTCTTCATTCATCAACCCCTCAAAGTACTCTTTCCATCTGCTCAACACACTCTCCTCGCTTGTGAGTATGTTTCCCTCATTATCCTTTATCACCTTTACCTGCTGCACATCTTTATTAGCTCGGTCCCTCTGTCTAGCCAATCGGTACAGGTCCTTTTCTCCCTCCTTAGTGTCCAGCCTTTTATACAACTCTTCATACACCTTATCCTTAGCCATTGCCACCTCTCTCTTTGCCATGCACCTCATCTCCTTATACTCTTGTCTACTTTCTTCATCTCTTTGACAATCCCACTTCTTCTTCGCCATCCTCTTTCTCTGTATACTCTCCTGTACTTCTTCATTCCACCACCAGGTCTCCCTGTCCTCCTTCCTCTTTCCAGATGTCGCACAAGAATACAAACAATAAATGTCATAAAAATTTAAAAATAAAAAATAAACTTAAAATCAACTAATACACATAAGTGTATGTAAAGCTCATCTAAAAAGTGAGCGTATCTGTAACAAAGGTCTATTTGTTTGGTGAGACATTTACACAGCACAGGTTGGTCGTTTTCTCCTGTTGGTTATTTGCTGTGTAGACCCAGCGCTGCGGCCATGGCTGAAGGGAATATTGAACTGGATTATGTGCCAGCCTCAAAGAATGAGAAATGCAATAATGTCTCTCTGAAGGACAAGCTGCAACACTTTTTACATCCTGACATGAATCTTTGGAGTATGATGATACTGAGACTGACATTGATATATCCTACAACTGAGACAAGGTATTTCTAAACTAGAGAATGTTCTTTATAAACTGAAGAGAACACAATGCCAACGCTATCATTTGGAAATGTGTCTTAAATTCAGTGTTGTTCCTAGGGGGTCTACATGTATTGAAGATGCCAGCACAGGGAACTGCATATCTCACTTTAATAGGTGAGTGGCAGAAACTCAATCTGGAATTGAGTTTCAAATATATTAAATTACTCCTTGACTGTGCCTTGAAGGAAGAATGAGACTTAATTATGCAGCTTGAAAAGTGTGTATCTGATTTACATGAGCAGTTTTCTGTTGAACAGGTTGATAGATTGGCTAGCACTGTTTTGGATGCAGCTAGTCTTTATGAACAGAAACTTTTGTGCACTAAAATCAAGAAACTAACTAGAGACAGAAATTATTTTTTGAAAGGACGTGTTTTCTTGGCCAAGGACAGCAGGGGTTAATGCTGTGGAGAAAACTATAGAATAGTCAGCTGTGAATGTTAACCAGGCTGATTCTGTTCAGCAGATGTCAACTAATTCAGCATCCCTTTGTATCTGTGATATATTGACTAACCATGCTTCTACCAGCGCTGCTGCTGATGTCATTGGTGTTTCCAGTGTATCTGCGAATGGTTTAGACATGGGAGCAAGGAGAAAAGCTTTTGTTGTAGCTGCTGAGGTGCACAATGACCAGAATAAAATGGTTCAAGCTGTTGGTGAACAATGCAAAGCTAATAGCTTGAATTTTCCTTTACCTATACACCAGAACACTGCAGAGAGAGACGACTGAGGTCTCAAAGCCGGACAAGGTACTCTGTAGAAACACCAAGCATAAAGAGGTACTGGCAAAAGACTTGATTTATAACTTGTCTACTAAAGTACTGAGTACGGAAGAATTATCATTGTTACAGAAGGGTCTTCTTTTGTGCCCTCCCAGAGTACTGATATTACTGAGATGATTTTTGATGCAAAAACTTTCACTAGAAATTTAATGTTACAGTATATGCATAAAGACAATGTAGTTACTTCTAGTGAATATATTTTTAGGAAGCCAAGCACTTGCACACCTGTTTTACATCCCCTTATTAAGGCATTTGAAAAAAAAAATGTTTAGATGAAATTTATAAGGGTTATGATTCTGCAAATAAGGGGAAATGCTTTTTTTAATATAACTGTTAGAGAGAAAGAAGCAGTTGAACACTTAATGTGTGACCAAAGCATTCTTATACGACCTGCCGATAAGGGGGCCCTATTGTGATTTTAGATTCTTCATGGTATGCTGATAAAATTAATGTTATTTTGTCTGACAATTCCTTTTATAGTAAAAGTACACTGTTTGATGTTTACAACAAGGTAATTCGTATTAAAGACAAGTTGAGTTGTATGATGTCATCTGGGCTGATAGAAGTTTGTTTGATTATTTTTTTGTGCAACATCCCTTGATTCCCTTTATACAAGGCCTGCCCAAGTTGCACAAGGATCCTGTAAATCCACTGCTTAGACCTATAGTCTCTGGTAGAAAATGGAGTACAGAGTCTATGTCCATCTTTCTAGAAAAGCATTTTAGACCACTTGTCAATACCAAATCACATATCCTGAGTGACTCCCGACAATTTCTGGTTGATCTTTATGAGTTCACACAGGCTACATTTAATTTAGAGTAATGGTACTTGGTAACCTTGGATGTAAATTCCCTCTTCACAGTTATACCAAATATGTTGGGTATTGAATGGGTGGTACAACATCTGATGGAACAACATATATTTAGTGATAGTAAGGTTGAATTATTTCATTATTTACTTGAGTTGGTTTTATATAATTATGTATTTGTTTTTGATGGTAATTATTTTTTGCAAAGAGATGGCATAGCAATGGGCACATCATGTGCCACCAGCTATGCCAACCTCATTATGCTCACCTGGGAACTTAAACACATATTGGTTGATACATATGTAGAACACATTTTATTTTACAGACATTTTGTGGATGATTTTTTATTTGGAAGGGTACATGAGATGAGTTGGTTAAGTTTATAGAAGAGATTAATGCTAATACTACATTTCTAAGATTTACAGCTGAGTATTCCAAGGTAGAAATTAGTTACTTATATGAACTTATCAGAGTTTCAAGCAGTGGACAGATGGATACTTCACTATACAGGAAACCTTGCTACAGGAACAACTTTTTATACCGAACAAGCATGCACCCTAAATATGTATTTGATAACATAGCACAAGGGCAAGGACTTAGAGTCTCAAGGGTGAATGTTAGTGAAGGCAGTTTTATGGCTGAAATGAAAGACCTGGAGAATAAGTTTGTGGATAGGGGCTACAAGAGGTGTAATGTACAGCAAGTATTGAATAAAGTCTCGGATGTTAGAGAAGGAAAAGGCAGGTCCTTCTTTTCTTCAAATCCACCTTCTATTCACCCCAAGAGACTGAGTGATGGTAAATGCAGGGTACTGGTGACTTATTCTTACACTACAGGGTACGTCTTGGATATTATGAGGAAGCACTGGCCCATTATAACAACAAATAATGATCTTAAAAAGATAGTGGGTGAATAACCTAACTTTATTTTTAAGAAGAAACTATCTTTAAAACAGATGCTTTGTTATCCAAAACAGTTTATTGATGGTAAAACTACTAGGAATAAATTGGGTTCCAGTTATAAAGGAACTAGACCATGTCATACTTGTAAGTGCTGCAGTTATATTGACACTACGGTTATGTTTATACATCTAGATCAGGGTCAGCAAAGTAGCTAAATTTGCTGCCCAACAACCATACAAACCCCATCACTGTCTCTCTCTAAAACACCTAAATTGGCTAGAACTACCCCAACAGCTTCTCCTCTCTCAGCTCCAGATCATCCACTCTATCCTATACCAGCCCTCCTATTGTCCAGTTCTACCCCCCCCCCTCATCTCCCACTATTCTCCAACCCGATCCCTCTGGAGCTCTACCCAAGACCTACTATAAATCTACAAACCCTAGACCAAATCCAGTCGCAACATATATAGCTACCATCCTTCTATGGATTGGAATAAACACCCTCTTGAAATTAGAACCCTCACACATCCTAAACAATTTAAGACTGCCACCAAAGAGTTTCTAAAATGTCACTGGACTTGCCCCCATCTAATTTGACAACACCCCCCTACTCTCTACATCACCTCACTAATCCTTATAACTGAACATCTCCACCTGATCTGCTAACACCTTTGTGGTTCTTTGATAATATACATACTGTCTAACAAAAACTATTAAGTATGTTTCTGTAATAATACACATACTAACAAAACTTTTAAAAATATGCTAATACCCTACATAAAGTCCTAAGCTTGTATATCTTATTCTTCTTAGAACCACTTTCCTGAAAATTTTCTTGTAGATGCTTTAATATGAAACTCTCTTACACTAAGTAATGCCCTAAAAGCTTATTTCTTATTCTCATTGAATACATTTCTGAAAATATTTTATCATGTTGTATGAACTATGTATTATCTTATTCTTATTAATTGTTTTTAAAATGTATAACTGTCTAATGTATGGAGCTTTTCTCCCCGGGCCTCCGCTGAAAAAGGCCAATTCAGCTCAGTTGGACATACCCGGTCAACAAATGTAAAATAAAATAAATAAATAAACAGTATAAGTTTGATGTTCAAGCTACTTGCACTTCTTCTCATGTGGTTTTTTAGCGTGCTGCACTGCCTGCACGAAGTTCTATGTAGGCAAGACTGATAGCAGGAACGTATAGTAGAACACTTAAGATATATAAATAATGGTACTGACTGCAGTGCTCTTTCTAAACATGTGAAGCTCACCTCACACACGCATTGTTTTACGTTTCAAGTTATAGCACAGGTAGCAGCTACTAAGAGGCTGGGTGATGTTAGGAATGCTACTGAAAACTTAGAGAGCAAGTGAATAGCTAGGTTAAGGCTGATTATGGTTCAGGACTAAATGATAAAGTCCTCCTTAAACCTTTGTTACAGACACTCTCACTTTTTAGATGAGCTTTACATACATTTATGTGAAATAAGTTGATTTTAAGTTTGTTTTTTATTTATTTTTATGACATTTATTGTTTATATTCTTTTAATACATAATTGCTTAATCGGTTGATTTGCTAGTTGAAGTTCTGTATAAATTGCTGTGTGTGTGTGACTGCATTTTTATACTGACATCTGAAGAAGCAGCAAGAGCTGTGCATGTGCTTATGTTGTTTTAAAATAATAGATTGTTCGTTTTATCCTGAGAGCCTGGAGTCATTTCATCATTCTACTTTTTTGGACTGCTTCTGTCAGTTTTAGTTGCAGGACATGATTTTTATTTATTCATTTTTTTGCATCGCTAGGTATCCATCTGACAAGCTATTCATCTATCTAGTCACTTAAGCGATTCATTTTGCTGGCTAAGGATGTTCCACTAAACCTATGGCCCTGCTTTCTTGGGACAACCATCCAAAAATGTAGAAAATTGTGTCACGCAATTAAGAACGTGGTATTGAATTGTGTTTATACAGTACACATATAGCAGCTGTAACAATGTAAGGCTACAGTATAGAAATGAATGAAATGGAAACATGCTGGGAGGTGACAACGAGATGGTAGGTGGGGTTGAAGGTGACATTCTCAGAAGTATTACTTGTACCAATAGCCATCACACAAAAGAGATAGGATTAGAGAATACAATAGCTAGCTGGTGTGTGTGTGTGTGGGGGGGGGGGGTAGAGGCCTAACAAAGAGACCAGCTCAATGTAAGAAACAATTCCATCTCAGCCCAGAAAGGACAGCTGTGTCTAATACTGGCTTGGAATGGCATATCTCAACAAATGTACTTTTAACTAAGATGGGAAGGGGAAAAAAGAGGGTGACAGAAACCAAAGATGGGAGTACGCGTTTAGCAAGTAGGCAGAGGATAAACAGAGATACAGAATGTAGTAGAAGAGCAAACAAAGGTGACCTGGACTGTGGACGAGCAGACCTTCTCTGCTTTGTAAAGAGTCTTATCTCTGGAGTAAGCTTCCAGTCTGTACAAGCAAAGCAAATCCCTTCCTCCCTTTTAATCTAATTTAGGCAGTTGGATGGGTAGCCTTACATTCACCCCAACTCAGACCCCTCTTATGTAGAGGAGTAGCAAGTAAACTGCAATGCCTAGGCTCTTAATGATCTTTGCGATCAATTGCCTGGTACTAACATGTGAACCTAGGAGTTTGGGTAGGCAGATGAGGGAGCTGCATGCAGTGACGTAGGAGAGGAGGGTAGACATTGCTGTATAACAGGAAATTTTGGTCAGTGACAAGCAAACGTAGAACATGTAGGTGTTTGGGTTAGGTTGTACAGGAATGATAGAAAGGTTGAGATGGGGTAGAGTAACAATCTACAGAAAGAAGAGCATTAGGAAGAACACCAAGCCAGGAATATGGCAAGGATGCTGACATGGCTTGAAGTTAGGTTAAGTTAAAGTAGAATAAGTGGGGAGAGCAGGTGGACTGAGAAAGTGTAGTGGAGGATGCTCATCCCCTTGATACACAGGAAGGAAGCCCTGACCATGACTCAGATTGCCCTCATTTGACTAGTGGCACAGACACTAGAGGGTCTATGCAGGGGTGGGAATGAACAGCCAGTGTTGACTCACCCTTTTGGCTAGGCAGGCTTGAGCTACCTTAATGGTGTGTTTCTTTATCAGGAGGGCATTTGTAGTAGCTTGCATATCTCTGCTAAACTTACATCCATTACAAGTCTGTCAGCTCCCTATCAGAGGGGTGTTAGGTGAGATTTAAAAATGGATGGAAAGGAAATTCTGTGGGATCAGTAGTCTAGTCCACCTCCTTCCAACTGATTCTTGCCTCCCAGAGGAACAAATGGGTTGATAATGCTTTCCAGAAAGGAATGAATAAGCCATATGGCTGTAATCCAGTTCAAGGATGCATGGCTCTCACCATTTAGGGTGGAAAGAGCATGTTGATGGAGAGCAGAAAGGGAAACAATTGGTGAATTCCATGGGGGGAATACATAAAAAACAAGACAGAAGGATGATGGACTGGAAACGAGCATAAAGAAAGGTGGAAGGAGAAAGATAGTAGTATTTAAGGGAGATCTATGTCTACCAGGAGACGACTGGGAAATATTGAGTTCCAGGGCAGAAGGGGAATAGGAGCTGATAAAGGTATTAGACTATGAGTGGTCCAGTCAATTAGTGCAGGACTGTATCAGAAAGGATACAATTCTATATAGGGTCTTAACCAATGCAAAGTGAGTCATGGACTTCCAAGTTAACGCATCATTAATCAACAAAGTAAGGCATTGTTAACCAGCAGTGTTTATACTGTGTTGTCATTTAGAATAGGGGAAGTTAAAAATAAAATTGTATAGATGATGGTGTAGGACTTTAGAAGAGTGTATTATGTTGTGCTAAGAGAGGCGGTCACAAAGGAATTAGAAAACTGGGAGCAAACTGAGGGAGACAACAACCTATGAGAATGAGTCAGGGTAAAGTACTCAATGGTATTGAAGTGTGATAGAAACCAATGAAAAAAAAGATATGGCAGCACTGGAACACAAAGACAGAGCTAAAACAGGTGGAAAGAAAGGGGGTGGGGAAGGTGGAGGAGGCACAGTGCAAGGAGGCCAGAAAAAAGGCAACAAAGATTGTAAAAGAATAAAGTTGAAAGGGAGTTAACAGATGGATTGGTAGGGGAAAAAAGGCTTTTTTTTAAGATACACAACAGAAAGAAGCAAGGGAAGGAGAGAAAGATCTGGCAAAGATGGAGGGAGACCACAGGCAACTGGGAAAAAGTAGAGATACTGAATGAATAGTATGCATCAGTCTTCACAAAGGCAAGCATGGAGAGACAGGGCAGAACTGGAGGAACAGTGTACTTATGTCATGATACAAAGGGGAGAGTTTCCAAGGGAAGTGACTCCCCTTAAAGCAGATAAATCAAAAGGACTAGGTGTGCTGTCTCCCAGAGCCCTCAGAGTTCTGGTCTGTGTGTTGGTAGAACCCCTGATAGAGATCTTCAACAGATCACTGTCTAGTGCGGGGGGGGGGGGCAGAAACAAATTTGGGGAACTTCAAGACTGTTAGCTTGAAAGTAATACAGAGAATCCTCACAGGAAAGCTGGTAGCACTTCCAGAAAAGATTGATATCCAAAGCAGCAAACAAAAATGGATTCACATCCAGAAGGTGCTGTCAGTCTAACCAGATCCAGTTTTATGAATGGGTTACAGATAAACTTGATGGGGGGTACCATTTGATGGGTATCAGTAGATTTATTCAACCTGGGCTTCAGCGAGGTCTTTGACCCTGTCTTACAGAGGAAGCTAGTACATAGGCCTAACACTGAGGAACTGGATAGCTGCATAGGTGTGAAGAACACAAAGGGCTGTGGTGAGAAGATCATGTCAGGAATTAGAAAATTGACTATTGGGTACCATGGGGGTCTGTTCTCAATCCAGTACTCTTAAGGGTGTTTGTCTCAATTGCAGCTGAGGGAGGAAAGAACAGGATCAGCCTCTTTGCTGATGATACAAAGATAGGTGCAGCAATAGGGGAAGAGAGAGAGAGAGTGTGTAGCAAATGATTTGGAAAGGAAGAACAGGAGATATAAAGGTGTTTGTTGAGATTTAAAGCAAACAAATACAAAGTACTGCACTCAGGCCACAACAATCCTTGTGTGAAGTATCAGCTGGGAAGAATGGAAATGATTGTAGCACAGCAGGAAATGGATCTGGGGGTGTTGCTCACACCTGGGCTGGATTATTGGGGGCAGAGTGAGAGGGCAGTGGCAACAGCAAACAGAATGCTGGGGTGCATTCACTGGAGAATAGATTGCCAAAGCAAAGTAATGTCTTTACAATACAGAGCATTTGTCAGACCACATTTTGAGTACTGCATGTAATTATAATATCCATATTAGGAAAAGGGCATCAAGGTACTGGAAGAAATTCAGGGAAAAGCTACTAGAATGATCAGTGGACTAGAGGAGGAGAAGAAATAAAACCAAAGGGTAGAGAGGCTATAAATCCTCTCACCTAAATTGAGAAAAGATGGGGGGACATAATGTCAGTGCATAAGGTCATGTCAGGGAGATGTGAAGGGTACACCTTGACTGCAGAGAACAGAGGGTAAGGAGAGGGCATATGTAACAGATTGCAAGAACTAACTGCTTCCTAGATCTCCAAAGTTACTTTTTCATAGAAAGGGATATTGACTGATGGAATGGGCTACCAGAATGCATAGTAGAAATGGGATAGGGAGAAAAAAGGTAAGTGGGAAGGTAAGAATAGCAGAGATGGAGAATGAAAAGGCACTTAAAGGCCTGAGTGGATAAGCTTATTGTCTCCTCCTCCTCCCATAAATAAAATGTAATATAATGTGCAATATCTACTGGTTTATATGAAACTTAGTTTCCAAAAAACTGAAATGTCAGACCATTTAAGAGAAATGTTAGAGGATTCCATATCCACATCCCACACCCACAGTTCAGCACTCCTCCATATTTGCATATACACATTGCTAATAACTAAATACAGGTGCTACTTATTCAGTGTTTGAACACAAATACTTGGGCTCACTGCTAATGTTTCAGTATGCACTAGTCAAAGTAATTTATACAAGACATTATCAGAGGCTAAACCTTTTTTTTTTTGACTACATTATCATGCATTCTAAAAATACTATATATTCTAAAAATGTTTGGTAGTTGGTGCAGCTGTGAACTGTAGTTCCTGTGGTACAGGGTTTGAATCCCTCAGTCCTCATGTGCCTGCTGTGTGAAGTTGAGATAGTCACTTAACCAGACATTGCTTTTGGCATTTCACTGAAAAGGGAATGTGTGTCCAGTGGGCCTACCTGGTTAACAAATGGGTATTCTTATTATTATTTATTTATTTATTTTTATTTTATTTTACATTTGTTGACCGGGCTAGTCTAACTGGATATATGTCTATTTTCAGTAGAGGCCTGGGGAGAAAAGCTCCAAAAGGTGCAATAGTATCATAACTTACAATATATGCAATAGCAGGAAGTTACATTAAATAAATGTAGTGCAGGTATAAAAATGTGTACAGAGTTGGCTAGAAAAAAGAATAAAAAAAACACAAAACTTAAGATGACATATCATACAAAAGACAAACGAGCAAGATTTGTTAATTTTACATCAGATGGCAGGTTACAGGTATACAAACTTATGCTTACTTACAGCAAGGTAGAGGATGAAAACTTTTAGAGTATGTAACACTGTGATCGAGCTGAGAAGAACTCTACTTTAGTACATAGGAAGTGGTTTTATTCAAGTCATCACTAGTAGACAACATAGGACAGAAACAGAGGATAAATAAAGGGAGTGGGAGATAGGGAAAAAGAAAAAAAAGTTAGATGTTAGTCAGGGTTAGAGCAGGGACATAGCCAGTGTGCTTTGAGGTGTTTAAGATATTTTTTGAAGAGCAGTGTGGAGGAAAGAGAAGAGAGCTCATTAGGAAGCTGGTTCCAGGTTTTTCCCACTGTGTTTGAGAATAATGAGTCTCCAGCCTTGTTGTTAGATTTGGTAGTGGAAACTAGAACCTTATTAGATGAGCGTAGTGTTGCCAAGTTTTTGTATGGAGTAATTAGGTTGGTGAGGATTGGAGTATTCATAGGGTGGTAGAGAATCTTTTGGGTGATAGTAAGTTGTTGATATAGAAGTTGGTTTTGTAGTTCTAACCATCTCAGCTGTCTAAGGTTGTGACAGTGATGGGTTCTAAAAGGGGAGCCTGTGGCGAATCTGGCAATGTTATTATAGCTGGTTGCAAGTTTGCTCAGGTTACTTTTAGATAGAGTGGTATAAATGGCAGAGGCATAAACCAGGGTAGAGATAAGGTGGGTCTGGACAATGGTAGTTCTGGCCAATGGTGTGAGAAAGGTTTTGATTCTATAAAGGGAGCCTAGTTTTCTGTTGACTGATTTTTATAGTAGCATTAATATGATCATCAAAGTTAAGGTGGTGGTCTATTGTAATTCCTAGGAGATGGGTTGTAGATCTGGGGATATGGTAGTTCCATTATTCAAGGTTACTGTGAAGTGACATTGTGGAGACTTGTGGGTAGGAGTAAAAAGCAATAGTTTCATTTTTTTGGGGTTCAGGAGGAGGCAATGTTGCATAAACCAGTTTTCAACTTTATTAAATACTGTTTGGGTGAGGGACTGGAGTGAGGAAATGGAATTAGCAACACAGATTAAGGTAGAATCATCTGCATATTGTATGCAGGTGGCTTGTGGTATGTAAGCACTGAGATCATTGATAAAGATAGAAAAGAGAAGGGGACCTAATAGAGAGCCTTGGGGTACTCCAATGTTAACAGGGAGGGGTGTCAATAAGTTGTTATCCCAGAGAACAGCTTGTTGTCTGTTATCTAAATAGGATTTAAACCAGAGTATTGCCTGTGGGTCAAGTGCAAGGGCTGTTAGTGTATCCATAAGTAGGTGATGGTTAACCATGTCAAAGGCTTTTGACAGGTCAATAAATAGTGCTGAGGAAAGAGAGTTATTATTGCGATTTTTGTTTATACAGTCAGAAAAGGATAGCAAGGCAGTGGTTGTACTGTGGTAGGGCCTAAAACCATGCTGACAGTTAGCAAGTAAGTTATTAGAAAGGAGGTGGAAGAGTAGCTGACGGTGGATACATTTTTCCATTATTTTTGCTATTGGGGAGAGCAAGGCTATAGGTCGAAAGTTAGAAAGTTCAGTAGAAGAGCCACCCTTATGCAGAGGGAAAATGTGTGAGATTTTCCAGATAGAGGTAATTGTTCCTTCTATAATTGTTCTGTTTATAAGGATGGATATGGGATAGGCAATGGCTTTAGATGCTATTTGTAGGTATTCAGCTGGTAGACGGTCAGCTGAGGGGGTGCATGGTTTGAGCTTTTGAAGGAGAGAGCAGATGAGGGATGTAGGTGCAGGTTGTAGATGAAAGGAAGGAGTTGTCCTATTAATGTTGTCTGATAGGCTAGTGCTAACAGTGGGTAAGTGTATTAGCTAGATTTTGAATTGCTTCGGTGAAGTAGTTGTTGAAGGCATCAGCAATTTGCTTAGAGTTTTTCTGGGTAGTACCTGATGGGGTGGGTGTTTTAGAGTGCCCTGGCTGAAGCAATTTGTTAATGCCTGACCAGAACCTTTGCAGTTTATGCTGGTGCTTTTGTTGTAGGTGATGGTAGAAGATCTTTTTGTCAAGCAGAATTTCCTTTTTGGTAGAGTTTCGTAACTGTTTAAAGTACAGATGGTCTGCTGGGTTTTTTGAAGCTCTCCATTTGGCCCATATTTTATTACGTAGGAGGATCTTTTGCCCAGTTTCTTTAGTGAGCCATGGAGCAACTTTGGTCTTAATACAGGTAGATCACGAGGGGGCATGGTAATCAAGGATTTGTAGGAATTTAGTATTGAAGTAAGATACAGCTTCATCCAGTTGAAGATGATATAGAGATGACCAGTCATGTACCTTAAGTTCATTTTGGAAGGTCTCTGGATTAAAGTGTTTTTTAGAGCATGAGGTTTTGAAAATATTTGGATTGGGGTTATGGAGGTTTTGTTTAATTATGTAGGTTAGAGAGTGGTCACTAATATCGTCTGGAAGGGTACCTGGTTTGTAAGTATTGGGGTGACTATTTATAAGGATCCAGTCTAGTATGCTTTCTTTACTGCTTGGCTTGTGGATTCTAGTGGGGGTAGTTATAATTTGGGAAAAAACTTAAAGATTTACGTGGGTGGTAGGATTAGGGGAGTTGCAGGAAGCCCAGTCTATATTGAAATCACCTAGCACTATGGTTTCCTGAGGTAGGTGAGTGGAGAGGCAGCTGAGGATGCTTTCAAGAGTATTAATATTATTTCCAGGGGGAAGGTAGGAGCAAATTATATAGATAGATTTACAGTTGTTGATTTGAAGTTTGACAGTAAGGATTTCTGCATTAGTATTTGAGGGAAGGTACGTATTGAAAGTTGCAACTTGAAGTTCAGATTTATAGAGAATGGCTACACCCCCACCCTTTTTGGTCTTTCGATCACATCTCAAAATGCTATATCCAGGAAGGGTAATTTCCTGGTCCTGAGTAGTAGGTTTTAGCCAAGTTTCTGTAATACAGAGGATGTCAAATGAGTGTACTTCTAAGAGTGCATGAAGGTGGGTTATTTTATTGTTTATACTATGGATGTTGAGATGGGCTATCAGGAGAGAGTTTGAGGGTCTCCTAGGGGTATGGGTATTGGAAGTTTGGTTCTGTGGTTCTTTGGTAATGTTATTAATGGGGCCAGGGTTTGGATGAATGTCACCATCTAATAGGGGGTGCTGTTGAGGTCTTTGCATAATCTTTAGGAATTTATAATAGTTATTTAGGTCTTTCTTGTCTTGGAAGTAGATAATATGGGAGGATCTATGATACTTTGGAAGTATATAGTTGGAAGTGGAAGTTATGTTTATGTGGTTGTGGGAGTATAATTGAGAAACTGATTGTGTTTCTAGGTGGGGAAGGTGAATTTGACTAAGTGACCAATGTTCATAGATGGTAAGAGTATATGGAATCGTTAGTGAAGCTAGAATAGTTGTTATGACTAGTAGGTGTATATAACTGGTCTTATGCATTTGGGCTATGAGGAGGAGAAGGATAAGAGATAGAGTAGGTTGAGGGAGAGAGAATGCTGTAGGATATAATATAGGTAGTGATAGGAGAGAAGGATGGAATAGCAGTTTGTATGTTATTAGCAAATAAAGCTGGGGTGGGGAAGGCTGAAAGAGTTCAGATAGGTGTAATGTAGCTGTAAGCAGTAGTAGGAAGTGGAGGTGTGGTAGTTAATAAGAAGGTGTTAGTGGTTGAGTGATGGGGAAAGGGGCATGGTTATAGAAGTGTAAGGTTAACGGCCCTTGGGGTGGGTGGGATATGGGAGCGGAGTGAGCCCACAGGGCGAATGGAGCGGGTTAGAGCAAGTGAAAATAGAGCAGCAGAAAAAAAGTAACAGCAACAGTTATGCAGCAACTAAGGTAAGTGGGTAAGTAATAATAATAATAATAATAATTATTATTATTATTAATTATTACCACACGTTTAAGTAAATTATGGTAAGTGTTATATCCAAGATGATTGGACTTTATGCTGCAAATAGCAAAACAAAAGACAGTGAGCTAAAGCAAGGGGTAACTATTTCTTTACTTTAGAGCAAACAATCTCAAAAAAGACAAGCCGAGCTGGGCATGTATACGCACATAGCCATAGCTACAGTAACATCAATGGAAGGTACTTCCTACTGTATTTGTTTTTTGTTTGTTTGTTTGTTTCAACAGGGGGTGTAGGGCTACTGTGGGATGTATTTAAAAATGTTACATTTCCTCCTGCATTTGTTTCACCCATGGGGCAAAACTGTAGTGGATTTAAACATTAATACTTGTTATAACAAAAATGATGTTGAATGTTTATATATTATGGTATGTGAAAGGAAGACTTCCAAAGGAAACATCTGATGGTTTTGTGATCATCACACAATTAATCACAAAAACTTGGAAAAAAACAGAGCTTGAATCACAGCTGAAAAGAACAAATCACATAAAAAAATGTTCTGCAGTGCGTGAGACCCTTGCACCATTCATGGGGTACCCCCCCCCACACACACACTACTTAAATATACCAACTGCAAGAGTGCACTGTTTTGGGGAAAAGAGAAATCCACAAGACAGGACCATGTCAAACCTTACTTCATCATTCCTGGAATCACAAGCTAGTAGTTGAAAATAAGAGAGTCGATCATTAATGTAGTAATGTTAAGTCTAACACTCTGAAGGGACTGCTAGAAATACTATTATTTCAATGTTAAATTGTCTGTATATTAACATTCTGTAAGTTAGCTGAACCCTTTGATTCAGAATCACTGTGCTATGATGAAATTAAGACTTCAGTTATAAATGTTATTTTAAGTCTTCACTATTATTTTCACTCTTTCACAAACACCGGCTCTGTCGGGTTTTCTTAGATATGACCATAGCAGCACAGAAAAAATATTAGGCAAGCAATCACAGTGACTGTAAAATGCCAAACCATATACATTATATACACCTTTAAAAAGACACACTCAAATTTTCTTATAATCCTTTCAAGCACTTAAAAGTGCTTACCTCTCAAACTGAGTAGGAGCTTTCATGATGATCTGGAGAGTGTGTCTCTCTCTCTCTGGCTCTTTTTGGGCTGGAGTCATAGCTGGGATCAGCATGTTGTCTTTCATATGAAAACTCAGATCCTTCCTAATGCAGTCCTTGTGGAATGCAAGGAATCATTTCCTTTAGTTGGGATAAAGACTTAGTCATCCATCTAGTTTGTGTTATACCAGTAGACATCAATTCTTATTGGGAATAGATCCTGCAGTCGTTATGGTCCTAATACTGTGATACCTAGAATGTACTGCCTAATTAGCATGCTATCCTTGTGAATAGTCTGTGTATTTAGTTTCTCTCAGGGCTTGCACATTTGAAAAGGACTCCTGAGAGCGTTAGTCTCCTACCGCGACCCTCCTTCCTACCTCCTAATTCCCTTCCCTAACTTTAGTTTCTGTTTTTTTTTCTCTGCCCACTTGAGAGCACTGTTAACACTGGAAATAGTAACTCCCCTTCCAAGTCTACCTCACCTCACCTTTTAACTGCTCCAGCTACACTTCTGGTGTATTATCACACTTCCAGTTAGAGCCTGCTCTGTTAACAGGGCATAAGGTCTTTTTGCCAGAACTATATGGTTCTTCTCTCCCTATCCCACCCCCAGAACCCCTAGTTTGAGCTTGGCATACCTTCCTGCATACACCATTTCTGACTGGTTTTCTTGATCATCCACTTACCTCGTACAACTGGATCTGCCTGCTTCTTTCACCCTCACTACGCTCAGGCTCACTCCCCTTTCCCACACACCCCTGACATCATTTCCTTTATTCTATCCCCCAGCAAACCACTATCCACACACCTCTCCCTCCAACCCCTAACCTCCAATTATACTCCTCCTATCTTCACCCCCCTCCCCTACCTATTAACAACTGAATAGCCTCACCTTCACCAGCTAACAACTACCTATTGCACTCCAATTTAATTTGATCCTACCTTTATATTCTCACCTCATCTTTCTTTTGCAACAAAGCCACCGCCCCTCTACAACTAGATTACCACATTACACCAGGACTCCCTTCACCCTTCTCCTAACACTTCTAACTACGTCTACCCTAACTATCTCATGTATCCTCTCCTCTTACAGCTTCCCCTTGAAACCCAACCACCAGTCTCCAACCTCTACCAATCCACCAATCTTCCCACAACTCCCTCATTTCTTCATAACTATCACACCCTCGACTGTCTCAACAACCTTGCCTCTAAGAACAAGGTCTACTACCTGGAAGCCCAACTTCCCTAATGTAAAATCAAAGTACTACTTACTTGACATCCCTACCCCACTTCTTATTCCCAATCTCCTCACCCTTCTTCTAGCAGGTGACATCCACCCCAACCCAGGGCCAGTCATCCCCTCTACCACCAACATTATCACCACACTGTCCAACCTCCCAACTCCAATATTCCCCAAAAATACATCACCCTATTTTCAATTAACATGAGAAGCATAATGAACAAAACCACATAATTCCATTCCTGGGTATCCCAACACTCCCCACACATCATAACCCTCTGTGAAACATGGCTAAAACCCCATATTCCAGAGAAAGACATTCTCCTCCTGGCTAAAACATTTTACGGCCCGACAGAAACTCAAAAAAAGGAGGTGGCATTGCCATCATGTTCTCAAACCACCTTACAATTACCCCTCTAACTATCTCCTCCCTTCCAACCTCTCCAGCAGAACTTCTCATTGCAAACTGTAAACTAAATACTCATACCTCTTTTAACATAGCTGCAATCTACATACCACCAGGTGACAACATAGCTGTACTTGAAAACATTCTCTCATCACTTAGCAAAGAACTCCCCAATGAAACTATTGTCAAGGGCGATGGTAACATTAACCGGTTAACTCTCTCCTCTGAATCCCCCTCCTCCTCCATTAATCTTTATGGTTTCACCCAACTAATAACCACACCTACTTATACTACCAAATCCTCTACTCATTCCTCCATATTTGACTAGATTCTAGAAATCCACCCCCAAAAATATCACTTCCCAGAAACTCTTCCAGATACACTTAGTGACCACTGCCCAACTAAAGTCTTCCGTTTCACTCCTCACATGTGTAGACCACAAAAGATCAAAGCATGTTGCAAATGAACACACTTTGATTCCGACAAGCTTAACAGCCATCTCTCAAGAATCAACTGGTCATTCCTTAGACAGTTACACCTTGATGAAACTGTATTAGAATTTAACCACATATTCCTTAACATACTCAACTCCCTAGCCCCCATATGCAACATTAGAATAAAAGCAATCTCATCCCCCTGGCTAACAAATGCCACTCACTCCCTTATGGCTCAAAGGGATAAAATCTGGAAGCTCTGGAATAAAACTAAACTCCTCTCCCACGTCCAACAGTATAGACAGCTATGCAAACTTGCAAAGAAAGCCATCACCACTGATAAGAGAAACTACTACACAACCCCGTCCCCCAAGAATCTCACCTTATTAACCCAAAGAAATTCTGGCATGCAATTAACCAAATCCTTCATCCAGGTAACCCCTCCTCACCCCAACCTAACCCTACAAACACAACTCTCCAAACCACCACAGACTTCAACTCCTATTTTACAGCCGTCATCAGTAAATTAACCAACCAGCCTAACTCCCAACACCACCCTACCTACTAACCCCCCAAAACCTTCCAACACTTTCCCAACCTTTTCCCTAAAAACTGTATCCACCAACTATATTTGGTCCTTGCTTCTTAAACTTAAACCCTGCTCCCCCTCAACAGACGGTCTTCCCCCTCTCTTTCTATAGAAGGCAGCCAACTCCCTTGCACTTCCCATCTCTATTCTCATTAACTGGTCCATTACTGAAGCCAAAGTTCCTGCTATTTGGAAAAAATTCTACACCCTACCCATTCATAAGGGAGGCAACTGTACTGAACTCTCCAACTTTAGGCCCATTGTTATACTATCACCTCTCTCTAAGATCTTGGAAAAATGTGTACACAAACAAATCCTACAACACCTAATACAAGCTAACTTAATCACCCCTACCCAACATGGCTTTCATCCAGACCATAACAGCTCAACGGCTCTCATCTCCTTCATTCATATCATCTCACAAGCCAGAGACCAGAACAAACTAGTCCCTTTCCTCTTTCCTGACCTCTCAAAATCTTTCAACACCATCTCCCACCACCTCCTCTTAAATAAACTCTCTGCACTAAACCTATCTACCTCTACTCTCTCCTGGTTTTCCAGCTACCTCAGCAATTGTTTCCAATCTGTTAAATGGCTTTCTGCTATCTCCGCTGAACGTCCCATAAATATGGGTGTTCCCCAAGGCTCAATACTAGACCCACTACTATTTTAATATTGTCACCAATCAGTTATCTACCTCCACATCATTATCATCACCAATACAATATGCTGATGACTCTACAGTCATCACCATAGCCGATCCGCTCTCTGATCTAAATACTACAACTCAAAACTCCTTTTCTTCTATTGAAAAATGGCTCAGCCACAACCACCTAATCCTAAACCCTAAAAAGACTAAACATTTGCTCTTCATCCCAAAAACTATGCATCACCTTAAACCCTCTTTCACTATCTTTTCCCTTAACAATACTCCTATCTTAGTCAACTCTCATACCAAACCTCTTGGGGTCATAATCAATGACCAGTTGAAGTTTGACCTACATATTCTCAGTAACATTAAGAAAATCCACCAGAAACTTGGTCTCCTTTACAGGAATAAAAACTTCCTATCCAGCACAGCCAAGTCTGTCCTATCCCATGCCTTCCTACTCCCAACCCTTCTCTATGGCTCTCAAATCCTCACAAACATACAAACCACACTTCTCTCTAAACTAAAGTCCACTTAGAACAAAGTGGCCAAATTTGCTGCTGAAAAACCTTACCTTTGCCATCACTGCTAAACACTCAGAAAATTAAACTGTTTAGAGCTTTCCTACCACCTTCTCCTCTCACAGCTTCAGATAATTCATTCAGTTCTGCACAAACCTTCTTTCTGCCCCAGCATTACCTCTATCATCTCCCCCTACTCCCCACATAGAACTCTTCTGAACAACATCTCCTCTCCATACACAAGCCTAAAATCAAAACTGGAAAGAACCTTTATAGCTACTCCCCAGCTGAAAGCTGGAATAAACTTCCCTTGGACATTCGAAATATTAAGTCTAAACACTAGTTCAGAAATGTTGTAAAAAACAGCTAAGCAATATTTGGCTATGTCAGTGTAATCTTCCCCCCGAATTACTTTACTCTCCCTCTCCCCACTTGATACCTTTCTCCCTCACTTATACCACCCCACTCCCCTCCTATTGACTAATGTCTCACTCCCTTCCCCCTGCAGTAGCTACTTAGTTATTCAGCTGAACTTAAATTTTTTGAACTCACAATGATGAACATTGTTTTTTCTACACTATATTCTATAAGGTGTTGCTATTAATCATTTTGAATCTAATTGTCTATTATTGTAAACTCTGCTTAATTTTTTGAACTCCTAATAACTATTGTACATGTAGAAACATATTCTGTAAATATGCTAAAAAGTTATGTAGATATGTTTGTGGAGCTTTTCTCCCCAGGTCTCCACTGAAAAAGAGCTACAGCCCAGCTGGACTAACCTGGTCAACAAATGTCAAATAAATAAAATAAATAAATAAATAATACCCCAAGATGCCTTTTTTAATTTCTCCAAATCTTTTTGGTTTCTAATACCATGAGAGGAATGGACCCCATTCCTAAGTCAAAGTATAATTAAAGTACATGAAATTTGTATTGTTTCAGTCTTTGATGTCAGACAGAAGTGCTCTTCACAGCACCCACAATGTGCCCAGTAATGACTCCTTCTGCAATTTGTATGGAGTTACATATATCGGTAACATATCTAAATACGATTGTAGATACTTTATTATAAGACTCATTGCTCCTACTACTACAGGAACTGTATGGGTATTTTTCTTCCACATTGCTCTCATTTCTGCCCTGCAAATCCTGATATTTTATGGCTTTATGTGTCTCTGTATCCAAGAACTGTAGTCACTGGATGTAGCGATTTCAATGATTAATGCTACTTTTGTCTTCTTTTCATGGACCACTGCATCTGGGTTTCTAGCATCTGTCTTTTGAACCGTTGGCAATAGGTGATCCCATGTGATGTAGACTTCATTTTCTATAATGCTTTGTGGCTCATGTTTGTGGTGGTTTTCAGCTACTTCAATATTATAATGTTTACACAATCCCCAGTGCAACAGTCTTGCCACATTATTATGCCTTTCAATATACAGTCCTTCTGCCATTAGTATGTCACAACCACCAACAAGGTGTACAACTGTTTCCAATTCTATTTTACAAAACCTACATTTGTCTGTTTCTCCCACATGTTCAGCGGACTTTGTAAACCAATGTGTATGTAGTCCACTATCTTGGGCCGTCAATCTTAGCCTTTCATCTTTTGGTTTGAATTTGCCTCTCCTTAACCATTTCTGCATTTGATCCTGATCCACATGAGGTTGTTACAGGAGGTTTCTATACCTACAACTTTATTTATGCATTTTCCACATTTCTTGCCATCTCATCTGATCCTTCACCTTATATTCTTTCTTTTGTTTTTTGGCACATTCAGTTGCTGCCTGATTTTTATCTACTTCTGGTTTGATTTTCATTCGCCAATATGCTTCTGCTAGACTAAGCAGGGAAGTCATCTTAGATTAATTCTCCTTCGGTTTCAAAACTTTCACTATGTTTGGGTCTTGTGAGGTCAGTAGATATGCATACAGTCCCACTATTGCAGATCTACACGCCATTAATTTCAAGGAGGCCCATACCTCCTTCAGAATGGGGACTATATAATCTAGGTATGCACTTTTTATAAATCATTTGATGAGCATGGAGCATTCTTCTTGTTTTCCTGTCTAATCCATCCAATGGCTTCTGGGGCCAGTCAATCACTCCAAAACTGTAAGTTAGAACAGGAAGAACAAATTGGTTTATAGCTTAAACTTTGTTCCTAAATGTCAACACTGTTTTCAGGATTAATGTAAGTCTTCTAAAATACTCCTTACTGACTTTTATTTGCATTTATTAGTGTTTTATTGTTAATCCCAAACTAATGTTTTCTTGGTGCTGCAGCTTTCCTGCTTTAAAGGTTGCTTTTGCACATTTATCAAACCGAATGACATCCTTATATCATCTGAGAGAGATTTGACAACTTGCAATTGTGCTTTCAGTTCCTCATTTGATGAGCTATACAGTTTTAAATCATCTACAAAGAGAAGATGAGAAAAGTCTTTACACTTTGTTTCTTTCTGGGAGCCAAATTATAACCATGACCTAATCTGTTAAACAGACAGTTTAGTGGGTTAAGGGAAGGAAAAAGAGCAGCAGTGACAGAGAGTCACCCTGGAATATCCCCATTTCGATTTTTATCCCTGGAATAATAACTTGTCCTTTGTCATGGCTTAACTGCAAAGTGGTTTGCCACTGTTTCACAGTCGCTGTGATGTAGTTTATCAGTGTAGGGTGTATCTTATACATTTTTAAGCACTCTTTTATCCATGAATGTGGGATACTGTCAAATGCTTTTTTGTAGTCTGTCCATGCCACACTTAGAATCTTCCCCTATTTAAAGTTCTCAACAATTACTTTATTTAACAACAAATGATCCTTTTTTCCATATGACTTCCTTTTATTACCCCTTTGTTCTATTGCCATAATTGAGTTTTCTTCTAAGTGACTATAAATGTTGTCAGCATCAATTCCAGTGTATAGTTTATACTTCGTCGGAAGGCAAGTTATTGGTCTATAATTTTTAGGGTACCTTGCAGGTTAGCTCTTAAGTAGGAGCATTGTTTTTCCTATTGTTAGCCAGGCTGGCTTCTGTTCTGGGTGTGGATATAAATAGTTCTTACTTATGGATAAATCTTTGTGCAAAGATGTGAATACTTTTTAGCCAGAAGTTAGATACTGCATCTGGGCCATTTTCCAGTTAGAGGCTTTTCTTAACTTTGTTTCAATCTCTCTGGCCATTACTTCATCCCATTTCATATCCTGTAATTTTGAACTTCTTATTCTTTCTTTAACTTCTTCTATCTATTTAGCATCTTTGTTCTGTTCCACAGGATCTTCATAAATATTTCTCCAAAATGTATCTATTTCTTCTTTTCTTGGTGGTCTTTCAATTCCATTTGTCTTGTTTCCCAATTCTCTATAAAACTTTTTTGGGTCATCAATAAATTGCTTATTTTGTACTTTTCATTTATATTTACCTGTGTATCTTCTAAGTTTTTCTGACTGTGCTGATATTTTTAGTTTATTATTTGCGATAGTGCATGATAAATCCTGATCTGTTATAATACTGCACATTTCTTTTATCATGTCTATCTTTCTGAGCATTTTTGTTGCCCTCTTCCTTCTTCTATACTCTTCTAGCAGTGACACTTCTTGTCTTAACTGCTTTATAGTTTTCTGTATTTGATACTGCCATGATGACATTCGATTTCTCCCAATCCTTTCCCTTACTAGTCTGCGTTCTTGTGGTACGACTTTATCTGTTATTAATTTGGTTGCACAGTAGTGTATCCTATTTACTTCTGTTATATCATATGAATCTCTATGGACATTCCTAATTATTGTGTTCATTTGTTTGATCAGACTTCTAACTTTTTGGGTTTTATTGACCTTCTGCAGTCTGTTTCTTTCATTGATCTTACTATGTCTATCCATCTCTATTAAATCAAGCATTTCATCTCTTATATATTTTTTGTCTAAACTGAGGGCACATTCTTTGTTTTCTATTTCTTGTGGGCATTCTATAGAAAGTTCCAGAGCATCTTCCTATGCCTGGTTCTCTTCAGTTCCACCCTGTGTCATCCTTTGCTTTTTCATATGGGAACTCACTGGCCTACCACTCCACTACATTGACTGTGTCAGAGTTGCCACAGTTTCCTGTTCTTTCCTTGCTGTATAGCTCCAATTGAATGTGTGTACTAGTTTCCTGTGGGAATCTCCAAAGTATCTTCATATGTCAACTGATTAGATGCTTCCCGCTTTACTTGTTTCTCCTTAATTTGGGTGTTTGTTGCTCTATCCTGTTGTGTTGTTATCCAAGTTAAATTTTTTACACTAAATCCTTCACTTTGTAGGTAATCCATAACCTGAGTTCAATTTCTTTAACTTCTCCATTACTCATCCTCTTTTCTACTTTTCCTCTTTGTTTACTTATTTTTTATATTGTAAAATTTTCCATATCTGGATGGCTTTGCCTGTATTTATCTTTAAATATCTTTGGTGCTGCTCTTTTTGCATTGATTAGTTTTGCTTTCTCCTTTACATAAATATTGCACCGTATTAAATCTCTTTTTCTTTCCCATGTCCATATTTCTTCATCAGATGTCTTCTGCTCCTCTTTTTTCTCCTTACATTTGAGGACTTATTGTTCCATCATGCTGTGATTTAACCTGTGTTCTATATTGAATTTTTTACTTAGCAAATATTCCATAACTTCTACTTGACTAATCTTCTGTTCTATATTCCCTCTTGGTGATCTTATTTTTTTTTATTGTGAAATTTTCCATATCTGGATGCCTTTGCCTATATTTGTCTTCGAATATCTTTGAAGCTGCCTTTTTTGTGTTGATTAATTTGGCTTTCTCCTTTGCATAAATATTGCATCGTATCAGATCTCTCTTTCTTTCCCTCTCTCTCCCTCAACCTTTCCTCAGGAAATACCATCAAATATAACTCCCACTACTATCACTAGGGAAAGGGTCCTTGATGCTCTCCCTAAGACCAAGAACATTGCATCAATGGGCCCAGACAATATCCCAGGATGCCTTCTAAATAGCTTGAAACATGACTTATCAGGGCCTCTGAAATTACTATTTAACTGTAGCATCCAAACAGGCTTCCTGGCTCATGAATAGAGAACAGCAACAGTCATCCCTCTGCACAAAGGTGGGCCATCTACAGACCCTGGAAACTACAAACCCATAAGCCTCACTAGTCTTATATGTAAAGCCATGGAAAGAATTGTCATGGAAATGATCAATAGAGATATAGTAAACCTCCAGACACTGGACGCAACCCAGTTTGGTTTCATCAAGGGCAGATCATGTCTACTCAACCTGGAGAACGTTTTTGAGAAGGCAACCAAAGCAATGGATGAGGAAAAAATGTTTCACACTGCCTACCTTGACCTGGCCAAGGCATTTGACACAATACCCCATTCGAGCATTGTCGACAAACTCAGGAGGTTTGACACAAACTTGTATGTCACCCTGTGAATAGCCAATTGGCTCACAGACAGGACCCAGGAAGTTAAAACGGGGGAGTCCACCTCTACAAAGAGGCCAGTCACAAGTGGAGTCCCTCAAGGATCAGTCCTTGGACAACTCCTTTTTGGTATTTACTTCTCTGAAATCAAGGCCAATGTCAATGGTCTCTGGCTGACTAAATTTGCAGATGATTGCAAATTAGGAGCTATCACTGAATCCAGCATTGACACAAATGTTCTCCAGAATGGGCTGACACAGACAAAAAACTGGTGTTAAAGCCATGGACTAAAACTAAATGCCAAGAAATGTATAATAGTATCCTTTGGGAAGTCATCCACCCATGGACTAAAACTAAATGCCAAGAAATGTATAATAGTATCCTTTGGGAAGTCATCCACCCCTGGTAACTATCATATTGACAACACATCCCTTAGAGGTGACCCAGTAGTCAGGGACTTAGGGGCACACATAGATAGTAATCTAGCCTTTAACCATCACATGTCTACAGTAGTGAGGAAATCATTCTATGTTGCACAACTTGTAAACAAAGGTATGGCATCTAAGTCCAAGGAAGTCATTGTTTCACTGTATTCAGCATTCATCAGACCTATCATTGAATATAATGCCCCCTTTGGTATGTCCCTAACCAGGCATATCCAACAACTGGAATGTCCACAGAGGTTGCTAAAAGGATACAGGGCGTAAGTAAAATATCCTATGCAGACCACCTCAAGGCCCTATCCCTGTATTCTATTTCCTACAGGCTTTTGAGTGGAGATCTATGCCTGGCATGCAGGGCATTGTCAGATCCCACTCTGATGGACCTCCTCCATAGCCACAAAACAAACAGCACCAGAACTGTCTCTCATCTTGTGTATTCAAATAAGACAATGTGGCTTGGGTGTTCATTTAAGATGTTTATTACACACAAACATATCAGGATGAATGACTGGAACATAAAACTTAAACTGACTGACTGCTATGCTAATACATGCTTTCACTCTAGCTGCTTACACAACATGGCACTCTGTTTGCATGTGCTCAGTACTTATATGCACATGCCACGAGCTACAATGGCTTTAAAGGTACAACACACACACTATGATCTACAAGAATTACCCATTCTAAAGAGTAAACCTTGCCTATGATATAAATAGGACCTGCTGGAGAGACAGATATGTATCCCAGAGACTACCCCATCTATGGAACAGACTCCCCATCCATGTGAAGCAGAGTTCCTCCCTAACCCAATTTAAGTGTAACTTGGACAACTGGATGGGGAACAAGAAATTCATCCCTGGTTTGGCACCTATGTCTCTAATGGACACAGGCTACTCGTAAATGTTTAATCTCCCAGGCCCCTGCTTATAAATGTTTCATCTCCCAAACCCCTGCTTACATTTATCATGGGTATCAGATCTTATCAAAGATTTGAAATGCATGGCTAGGCTTAAAAAGGCCCTTGGGGTTGTTAGCTTAGTAAACACCTATGAACCTATGTCCATATTTCTTTTTTATACCCTTCAAACATCTCTAAATTTTGTCTTTAAATTTTTGCACTTCCTCAGTTGCTTCTTTTTCCAAACGGCACAAGGTTTCCTGGTTTATGTAGTGTTTTTCATGGATCTGCTGTATTAATGAACACAAATATTTATTTGAAGCTTCTGACAGTTTTTCTTGTGGAAATATTTTTCTTTCTTCTAATTTCTCCCTTAATCTTGTTGAAATATCTTTTGTCTGGAAATTCTGGGCTTCTTGCGTAATAGTAACAATACATAATTTCTTTCTTATCCTCAATAGTCCACTCTATCATCTGTATGGCTCTTTTTTGGTCTATCAGTTTTGTGATTTTTCTGGACTGCTACTTCCTTCTACAACAGGGGAGGTGCATCCTCACCCTGGGCCGGGCCTAGCCCCATTGTAAGAATATTTCTCTGTCTTGAGGATTCTACACTGTCATTTTTTCCAGTTTTAGTACCAGTGTGCCTCCCAGGATTGGGCACTTTTTTATCTTTGGACTTGTGCACCCAGCTAACTTCTTTATTTTTTAACATACTTCTGTCCATGATATATGCTACATGAAATACAGTCTATATATTAGTGACATCTTGGAGGGAATATGTAAAAAAAAAACAAAAAAAAAAAAAACGGGTTCATCTCTTGAAGGTACTCACCAACACTTGAGGATGAATTCAATTCCAGCAATACTTCTCTCCTTTTGCTGATTTTATCACCTCTCCCCTTCTAAATAGCATGAAACA
Source organism: Protopterus annectens (assembly GCF_019279795.1). Classification (NCBI taxonomy): domain Eukaryota; kingdom Metazoa; phylum Chordata; order Ceratodontiformes; family Protopteridae; genus Protopterus; species Protopterus annectens. Next base: position 389,895,966 of record NC_056747.1, on the reverse strand, counting down.
TGACCTATCAGGCCCTCTGGAATCTATGTTTAACTGTAGCCTCCAAACAGGTTTTGTGCCTAACAAATGGAGAACAAGTGTCATTCCCAGTCATTCCTCTACACAAAGGTAGGCGATCCACACACCCTGGTAACTACAGACCCATACGTCTCACTAGTCTAATATGCAAAATCATGAAAAAAATGATCATGGAAATTATCAATAATGACTTAGGAAACCTCAGGATACTGGACCCAGCCCAGTATGGTTTTGTCAAGGGCAAGCAATGCCTACTCGTCTGCTGGACGTTTTTGAGAAGGTCACCAAAATAACAGATGAGGGCAAAATAGTTCACACTGCCTACCTTAACTTGGCCAAGGCATTTGACACAATACCCCACTCAGCATTGTTGACAAACTTAAAAGGTTAGATATAAAACCTTATGTCACCCATCAACTAGCCAGCAGGCTCAGCGACAGAACCCAGGAAGTTAGAACTGTGAAATTCACCTCTACCTCTACAAAGATGCCAGTTATAAGTGGAGTCTGTCAAGGATCAGGTCTGGGGCCCCTTCTTTTTGGCATTTATTTCCCTGAAGTTAAGACCAATGTCAAGGGCCTCTGGCTAACCAAATTTGCAGAAGATTGCAAATTTGGAGTAGTCACAGAATCCCCCACCAACACTAATGTTCTCCAGTAAGGGCTTACACAGACAAATAACTTGTGCAAGAGCCATGGACTAAAACTAAATGCCAGCAGTCAGAGACTTGGGGCTGGGGACACACACAGACAGTAATCCAGGCTTTGACCAACACATGTCTACAGCAGTGAGGAAATCATTCTATGTTGTGCAACTTATAAACAATGGTATGGCAGTTAGGTCCAAGGAGGTCATTGTTTCACTGTATTCAGCATTCATCAAACCTATCATTGAGTACAATACCCCTCTGGTATGTACATAACCAGACACAGCCAACAACTGGAAAAAGAATACAGGGTCTAAGTAATATATATGCAGACCACCTCAAAGTCCTATCCTGGAATTCTGTCTCCTATAGACTGATGAGGGAAGATCTATGCCTACCATACAAGACATTGTCAGACCCCACCCTCATGGACCTCCTGCATATCCGCAAAATAAATAGCACCAGAATTACCCATTCTAAACACATAACTCATGCCTGTAATATAGGACCTGCTGGTAAACAGGAACTGCTGGAGAGACAGGTATGTATCTCAGAGACTATCTCTTCTCTGAACAGGCTCCGCATCCATGTGAAGCAGAATTCCTCACTAACTCAATTCAAGTGTAACTTGGACAATTGGATTGGGAACAGGAAATTCATCCCTGGATTGGCACCTAAATCTGTAATGGACACAGGCAGCCAGTAAATGGTTCATCTCCCAGGCCCCTGCTTGTAAATGTTTTATTTCCCAAGGTCCTGCTCACACTTACAGAATTTGTCAGAGATTTGGGTTGCATGGCTAGGCATAAAAAAGGCCCTAGTGGTTGTTAGCGTAGTACACACCTCTGAACCTATTAATAGCATTTATAAATGCCAGAAGTGTGAATGAGATACTGTGAAAAGGTATGGGGAGTAGCTATAATTTTGAAAGGCAATCACTGTGTACTGGGGTTACAGCAAGTGCAAGGGAATATTTAAATGCAGAAGCAGAATAATCCTCAAAATTCTAGTACTATGCTGACAGTACTATAAAGAAAGAGGTTGATAAGAGCAAATAAAATGATGAATGTGTTGATGTTAGAAACTAGGTAGGATATGAGAGAGTTATACGGTCTAAAAATAAAGAGGGGAAAGTCAAGATAATTAAGAACGGTTAGTCATCCATCAGAAGCAAAGTGTATGACTAGAGGCACGGAAAAAAGAAACATTTAGGGATACGTCAGACACAGGATGAGAGACATGCTTTTGTCTAATAAAAATGGAATGGGTAGGAGAGTGTGATGGAAGGAAAAGGTAAGGACATTTATGTGAGCCCACACAGGCCTTTGTAGCCTGAGAGTAATGAGAGGGAGGCTGTTAGAGAACAATGGAAAATTCCAAGTGAAACTAAGGCAATGTTTACATTGTAGTAAGGTGTGTCATTTTTTAGGTACTAGAGAGACGGCGTCACAGCCAGAGCTAAGGAAACTTAGGCAGCAGGAGTCAAATACGTTGGGGCAAAGAAAATTAGAAACAGTTTTTTTCTGAAAGCTAGCAGTTAACTGCATGTCAATATATTGTAAATGCAATAACTTGAACATGGTAATAAGTAACAAATTCTAATTGCCAGATCATTGGAGACTGATTTTTTCCTGCTAGTAATAATAAACAACATGCCTTTCATCTTGTCAACTCTTAATTTGCTCTACTTTTCTGGAACCAATAAAAGACCATTAGTAGCTGCTGATGTAAATTTTTCCTAATATGGCAAATATGGCAAGAGGTGTAACCTCAAAAAAAGAACAAGAAGCACCACACTACACTTGAAACAAAGCGCTAGTAGTGTCAGCTCCAACGAACGGTGCAGAAGTAATGCAATAAGTAGCTTAACACTGTCTACTGGTAATCCACCTCAAAAAAACTGCCAAAATGCCGGTAACTCCACAAACTGCTTTATTCCACAAACAAGATTAACGTTAAACGCTGCCAGCGTTTTTCATTCTAAGTAGTATCAGAACTTCATCAGACAACAGCCAGATAATTACTCACAGTTTTTATACATATTCCAAACAATTAAAACAATTAATTTGAATTAAGTAATAAATCTGCTTTTGCTCCAACTTTTAAAGGAACATTACACATATATGCCATGTAAAAAATATATATGTATATATGCATACTACTGACATGAGGAAAACTTATTACAATTATATAAAAGGAAAATGAAAACTACTATGAACACCTTATTGGGTATAACCTTAATAATTTTTATAACTATTTAAAAACATACTTGTTTTCCTAAATTTTCCTAGTGTAAGCTAATTTAAAATAAGCATTACTACTAATATAATAAACAATTCTAAAATAATTTTAAAAACTAAAATAGAGGGACAATTCAACAATAAAGTGACTAACAGTCAAGTCAATTTACCGCATCAAATTTTTAATTTTTAAAATACATGCTATTGAGCAAAACTCATTTATGCCTGAACAAGGGCTGGAAATTTTACAATGTATGGTGAAACACTACAAGGTTTCCCATGCTTTGATAACAAAGGAAGTGACAGTGTTAGAACAAGACATCAAGTCAGACCTGGACTTTAATAGATATCAATTTGAGGTGGACAGAACCTTCACAAGTATTGCTCAACAAATGGTTAAATTAAAGGAGAACAAAATTAAAAAACTACAAAGAGACCTGAAAGCATACAGAGAAGGGACAGCCTTCCCTAAACTGCCAGTAGCGCAATACCCTTCACGTAATTATAAAGACTCTTTAGATCAAAATATGCATAAGGAACAAAGAAGGAATCAATCTACAAGGAATGTAGTAGTGGATTTAAACACAGGTCCTGTACTAGATGTAGAATGTTCTATTAATGACGATGACATTTTTGGAGAGGTAACAACCGGTGTTAACTCTCACCAGCCTTTTTGCTCTGATCAGAATCAAAAGCAGAATACAGGGTTTCAAAAAACTTCAGAGGGGGGAGGGGGGGCAACTGGAATGTGAATTCAGCCCAGGGGGGCAAGCGGAGATACAACACCCGCAGCAACAGCAAGTATCCAGGTTAAGATTGTTTGAAACACTTCATAACAATGAAGGGGACTTTTTCATTTACAATTTTACAGAATGTGTTATTGATCATGTACTTGTAGAACTGTTTGCTAAGGGTTTAACATTTGTGCCATCGAAAAAATGTGACATAGCAGAAGTATTGATTGACTTTAAATTGTTCATTCGCAAATTGAATTTGAATGTTTTGTTTGGGAATTCATCATGCAATAGTAGTGAATTAAGAATAGCAAGTTCCTTTAATCCCCCACAGAACACTACTATAGGTATGTTTGAACACCTTTGTGAAAATGAACTCAGAGACATTTTGAAATGTTCATCTAAAATTAAACCTAAGTCTAATATTTCTGATGAAGAAAAAACCCTGTTAACCCTCCTTAGAAGTTTACCTCTGAGGCTCATGAAACCAGATAAAGGTGGGGGACTGGTAGTTATGCACAATGAGGATTACTCTAACATTATGATGGCCCTTTTGGCCAATAGTACTTATACACCAGTGAGTAGAAATGAATTGAACTTAGCCCACCGTAGGATTAATATGTTTATTAGCGACTTATTTTCAGATGGTATTATAACCTTGGAGCAACATACATATTTGACTATGTTGGCCCCACGGATCCCAAAAATTTTTGGGATCCCAAAATTGCATAAAAATGTCTCAAACCCACCATTCAGGGCATTAGTGGATGCACGTCAATCAATCACATACCCTTGTGCAAAATTAGTGGACAATATTTTAAAGAAATTTGTCACTATGGAAAATCAGATTTTGAAGGACTCATGGTCCTTCTTACAGAATATGCAATCTATTCCATATGACGATACAAGCAATTTCTTAACAGTGGATGTCATTGATTTATATTCTTGCATCCCACATGACTTGGGAGTAGAATGGGTAGTAGAATTTATTAGAACTAAAGGGGCTAGTGACAACGAATGTAACCTAGTTGAACAGCTACTTGACATTATTTTGAAAAATAACTTTGTTACATTTGAAAACAACATTTTTGTTCAAAAAATAGGAGTGGCAATGGGTTCACCAGTTGGATCAAGCTTTGCGAACCTGGTGTTAGCACATTGGGAAAACAACTATGTGTTCAATAGCCATTGGTGTAACAAGTTTACTACTTATAAAAGATTTTTGGATTACATCTTTATCCTATTTAAAGGTAATAGTGAAGAAGCTGACCTTCTTGTAAATTTCTTTAACTCAACAACATCCTTTTTAAAGTTTACCCAAAACTTTCAGGAAAATTCTATCAATTTTTTGGATGTTGAGTTAAGTAAAAACAGAAGATTTTATACGGCAAAAATCTTTAGAAAGGCTACATACTCTAACAACTTTTTACACTTCTCTAGCATGCATCCCCTTCACCAAAAGAAAGCCGTGGTGAAGGGACAACTAGTGAGAACAGCAAGAATGGTTACTTTGAAAGAAGACTTTGAGGAAGAATGTAAACTGCTACACCTAATGTTTTTGAGGAGAGGGTACCCTGCCTCCTTTTTAGATAACATCTTCCAGGAAGTGGTAGAGAAAAGGGAGAAAGGGTTTTATGTACCAATATTGTCTGTAAATAGAAGCATGGAGGTACATGGTTTAAACAATGACCTTACACCTAACGTTGAGGACTCAGGGTGTGGAACAACAGAGAACAGAGATCATACTATGGTAAAAAATGTATGTAGTGAAGGGAATTTTGCAACAGTATTTACCATCACTTATTGCTTAGAGGCCACAGAAATAGTCAAAACAGTTAGAAAATACTGCTTCTATTTATTAATGGATAAGAATGTTGCAACGAACTTAAATCTCAATCCTGTAGTAACATTTAGAAAGGCCACCAACATGAAAAAACTCCTTGAGTTGAAATCGACTCCAATGCATGCCAGAAGGGGGACTAAGAAATGTGGCGCTTGTAAGTACTGTAGGCATATAATGACAGCAGATCATTTTATAATTAGGACAACTAGGTATGTTGTTAAAGGATCATACACCTGTAACTCTAAAGGAATTGTCTATCTGGCACAATGTGTACAATGCCCATCATTTTATGTGGGCAAAACAGATAGACGTTTGTGTGACAGGATGTACGAACACTTGTACGCTATTGACAAGGGCAAAAATGAGAACGCTCTGGCTAGGCATTGTGCTAATAATCCTAATCATTCTTTCAACTTTATGGGTATAGACCGAATTAATACATCACAAGACAACCATAGTTTTGTAAATGACCATTACCTAAAACTGGAATTGGAGAAAAAAGAGCTAACTTGGCAATTACGCCTGGCAGCTAATAGAGAACCAGGCATAAATGAGTTTTGCTCAATAGCATGTATTTTAAAAATTAAAAATTTGATGCGGTAAATTGACTTGACTGTTAGTCACTTTATTGTTGAATTGTCCCTCTATTTTAGTTTTTAAAATTATTTTAGAATTGTTTATTATATTAGTAGTAATGCTTATTTTAAATTAGCTTACACTAGGAAAATTTAGGAAAACAAGTATGTTTTTAAATAGTTATAAAAATTATTAAGGTTATACCCAATAAGGTGTTCATAGTAGTTTTCATTTTCCTTTTATATAATTGTAGTAAGTTTTCCTCATGTCAGTAGTATGCATATATACATATATATTTTTTACATGGCATATATGTGTAATGTTCCTTTAAAAGTTGGAGCAAAAGCAGATTTATTACTTAATTAATTAAAATTAATTGTTTTAATTGTTTGGAATATGTATAAAAACTGTGAGTAATTATCTGGCTGTTGTCTGATGAAGTTCTGATACTACTTAGAACGAAAAACACTGGCAGCGTTTAACGTTAATCTTGTTTGTGGAATAAAGCAGTTTGTGGAGTTACCGGCATTTTGGCAGTTTTTTTGCGGTGGATTACCAGTAGACAGTGTTACGCTACTTATTGCATTACTTCTGCACCGTTCGTTGGAGCTGACACTACTAGTGCTTTGTTTCAAGAGGTGTAACCTGATGAAGACAGTATTGTCAACGGGTTCATATTAAAAACACAAATGTTTACTTATCTGAACACCTAAACACCGACACATCTTCATCGAACTGTGAAAACATCGATCATCCTGAAGCGTGAAATCCGAAATGTTGAATCGTCATGGTTGGCCCTTCTGCGGTATAGCTCCGTAAGGTAAGTGTGTGATAGTTACGGACCTTAGGGTTAGTGTGCGGGTTAAGGTAAGTGCATAGATGGTAATGTATGTTAGATTTAGTGTAGGGTTAGAAGTAGGGCTTTATTAAGTGTATGTGTGTGGATTATTTAGTTTGGGTATAGCTTTTTAAGGTAAGTGTGCGATAGTTACGGAACTTAGGGTTAGGGTGCCGGTTAAGTTAAGTGCATACATGGTGGTATATGCAAGATTTAGTGTAGGGTTAGAAGTAGGGTTTAGTTTAGGGTTAGAAGTAGGGTTTTGGTTAGTGTATGTATGTGATTTATTTAGTTTGTGTAGGTAGTATGTAGCAGGCAGTGGGATGGGACAAATATGACATTTCGAGTTTTTGAATTTTGCCGTTTAGGGCATTCGGTGCATTTGTGTTTCGCAGAATATGTGTCAGCGTTTAGGAGTTTGGGTAAGTAGACGTTCGTGTTTTTAATATGAACTCTTGTCAACATAGCTACTTCTGTTCTCCCATGGGATTCTGTTTATGATGTGAGTTTACAAAGCAGGAAAAAGAACTGACCCATGATGGAACCTTGAAGAACCCCCTAAGTGGGGTTCCAAGGTATCGGGCTTAGTGCTGTTTACTAAATGTTTTGCTGCATACTTTTCCAGGTAGTTGGTGAGCCATTTTAGGGCAGACCTGTTTAGGCTAGGTGATCTAAGTTTAATAAGGAAAAGAGCATTTGAGGCAGAGTCAAAAGCTTTGCTAAGGTCCAAGAAGACTGCACCTATAAGAGCTTCCTCCACTAGCTTATTGTAGATAATATCAGTGAATTAAATTAGTATTGTGGAGATGTTGTGACATTTTCTAAAACTATGCTGAGATGTATGGTGTCCATATATTGCTATGGATAGAATTTTCTATACTTTTCCTTGGGGCAGTAATAGAAAAACAGGACAAATGTTAGCTAGTATGGTATATAGGAGGGGATGATGATGTCCAATTTCCAGAATGAAGGAATGGTGTCTAAAAAATGAGAAGTTATAAATGTTTGTGAGAGGAATGGATATAAGGATCTCACATGCCCTAAGGAATTTAAGGAAAAAATCTATCCATCCAGAGTTCACCAAAAGGTGGAATGGATCAGATGAACTTATTAGAAACTGCATGGTTAAAATGTTGGAAGGAGAATGAGTGGGGGATGAGGGTGATCGAGAGAGATTTGAGGGGATATGTATCTAGCTGTCTGTTGGAGACCTGTACATTTTCACCAGAAAGGAACAAAAAGTCTTAGCAGCAGTGACAAAAGCACGGAGTTTGTACTTTCCATCTGAAAAGGGATGGTTCTGAGACCCCCTAGAGCATCCCATAAACAGGTTGAAGGCCAACCATAAACATCTTGGATTTTTAAGTGTGTGAATTTATTTTCCATAAGAAAGATATCATTTGTTCATCCGGTAACTAACAAATGCTATAAGTACTCTGGTTTTGCTAACTGCAACACCAAGAATGTCATATACATTGGCACTTGTAATTTGTGCCAAGTCTATTATGTAGGAAAGACCAATAGAAAGTTTAAGGAACGGATACTTCGCCATCTGTTAGACATCAAGAATAAAGTGGTAACCAATGCCCTATATGGACATGTGTATGAAAATCCAGTGCATTCATTTAGCTTTATGGTTATCTCAAATGTGACTACTAACCTCCGTGGAGGAGACATTGTCAACAAAACTGAAAAAGAAGAAAGCAAATGGATCATGAACCTCAGAGCTAATTTATTTCCAGGGCTCAACAGAGTAGTTCCTATTAAACCTATTTTGAAAGAGAGAAGCCTAATTAAGAAATGAAATGGAGGCTTAAGGAAGGCGTGCATCTGATTTCTGTATGTGATTGGTTGAGCAATTAAGGATCTTTATTTAACAGCAGTAAGTCAGGTCTACACACTAGGATCTGAAGAAGGTTTTTTAACTGAAAGCGCTTATCCTGTTTGACCTGCAACCTGAATAGCACAATTTGTGCTTTTTATTTCTTTGTTTTATTAAAGCCTACATTTTAACAGAATTTCTCAGTGAACTTTTTGTTGTGGTGGAAGCCTTTTTTTCATTTTACTATTTTTGCCTATTAAGGCTTCCTCTGGAGGTGGTTTTTGGTTTGGTTGTTTGTGCTTGTTTTTTTACCTTAACACCTCACACAGTCGTTATTTGTTACTGCTTTGGTGTCAACACTGTATTTTGTGATGGAAAATGGTCAGAAAACTAATACTACTTTTAATGCAGGTATGCACAATCCTTTATTTGATATCAATATAAAGACTGGTGTGAATCAGGAACTGATTACAGACTGTAATGAAGAATTTGATAACATCTTTAGAGAAGTTGAGAATGCAGCCTATAAGCTTAAGAGGCTGCAATGGCAGCGATTTCACATGGAAGCGTGTCTACATCATAATGTGATACCGAGGGGATTGAGAATTAGGTGTATGCCCAGCTATGGGAACACCTACCCAGATCTCCTGGCCAAATGGCAGGAGATTAACATAGAGACAAGCTTCCGATACATGCAGCTGCTAATTGACTACTTTAAGCCACATGAAGATGAGGTTTCTGCTCTTATTGAAGGTAAGCAAAAGCAAATGGAAACTATGAGATTACCTGATAGCTGCTTGTTTAAGCTAGAAACTCTGCAAGATAAATTGGAAACCTATGAAAACAAATTGAAAAATATAAAAATTAACAAACTAAAGAGAGATTATTTTGATTTTACTAACGGTCGCCTGTTTGAGTGGCCGAGGGATAAGAGAGCACCAGGATCCAGGAAAGTAAATTATGTGGGAAGAAATAGCCAGGGAATTGTTATGGCTAGGCTTGTATAGGCCCTAGGGCTGATAGCCTAGTACCAACCTATGAACCTATGAACCTATGAACGCTCTGACAACATGGGAAATGTACCTGTGACACGCAGGACTGTTTCTAGTGTGAATGTACATGCTGAAGTACATAGTAATATGCACACTAATGGGCAACATCCTGAATTAGCCTCTCGCAATATTCCTAACAATAGGACTAATGGTAGTATAGTTAACAATGACTCTGGTATGCTCGAGGTCATTACATCGCTAACGGAAAATGATAATGCAGTGAATGTAGACACTGCCTCAGCAGGAAGCATTCAGCCTTCAAGTGAAATAGTTCCGAGCGCTATACCAAAGAAGGGACGCATTCAGCCTTCAAGTGAAATAGTTCCGAGCGCGATACCAAAGAAGGGATCTGTCAGTGCACCTTTGTTACAGCAACTCCCTTTTTTATTAACACAGAAAAATGTTGGGAGATCCAGGTCAGAAAGCAGAGAGAGGAAAAAGAGAAAGGTAACTTAGGAACCTCAATGAGCTTAGATGAATCGATTTCGTTGGTAATTAATATATCTGATTATGAGTTGACAGCTACCCAAAAGAGTGTTCTGTAAAGAGGCTTGAGCTTTATACCCTCAATACGTTCTGACCTGAGTGAGTTAGTGACAGACCTAAGGTGCTTTGGTAGGAACATTACGTTGAAGTGTCTTTTTGACAATGAAAATACTGGTGCAAACTATACATCATCTGTGTTGAAAAAACCAAGTTCATTTGTCCCCAGCAATCATCCCACTGTGGAGATGTTCTTACGGCTATGTGAGAATGAGGTGTTTGAACGGAGGTCAAAAGGAAAAAGTAAACACTATTACAATTTATTACAGGATGAGTTTCAGGCATTAAAAGAATTGCAAACAATGAAAGAAGTTATTTTCAGGCCAGCTGACAAAAGAGGGGCTTTAATAGTGATGAATTCAACACAGTATGCCCAGAAAATGCAGGATATGTTAAGCCATAGTGATACATACCACAAAATCGAGAAGTATCAAGTAGACAGATTGATTTCCTCAGTAAAGAATGTCCTGTATGACAAATTAATGACTAGAGCAACTGATAAAAAATTAATATGAGTTTCTTGAAATGGTATATCCAACTATACCTGTTATCAAAGGGTTGCCTAAGATTCATAAGAACTGTGTTGACCCCCCCCCCCCTCTGAGACTGATAGTTTCGGGGAGAGGATGGGTCACTGAACCCACTTCAATCTATGTGGAAACTGAACTCAAGAAGTTGTTGCCTTTCGCACATAATCTGGATCTCGTGGTTCCGGCGTCATCTGATAAGGATGGGCTGGATCTGTTGGTATCAGATTCAAAGCCTTTAAGCTTATTACAACTCTTCCTCAAACCAGGTACTCTCCAGCATATGATCCTGTGCTTTTCAGAGTACCATCCCCCTTTTTGTCCAGGCTGAGATCCCTGTCTGGCGCTTCTTCTCTTTCAGCCAGGAACCTTACTGAGGATGATGTGGAGCATTTGGTGCAGACAATTCTGTGGGTGCAGGGTATAACTAAGTCACCCTCTGCCCTGACCCACTTGGCTGTGGGGCTTCTTGAGTCTACCACTCCCCCTCTGGATCCTCCTCCGACTTCAGACCAGGTTTCGGAGCCCTCTGAGCCAATACTCCCAGTACCCTTAGGACGGATCCAAGAACATCTTCTTCAGATTAGGCCTTTGCTCTGAGATCTTCAGTTTTCTCAGAACTGGGGAGCTCCCAGAGCCATAGTGACCCTTGCAGTCCTGAAGAGCATTTGACTCTCAGACAGTTGGAGCAGTCGGTGCATCTCTGGCTGTTTGCACAGGTGAGCTCGGCTCCTATTTGTACCCAGGGCGAGCTTGTCATTGGGGTGGAAGAGGCTTCATCTCACAGGCATGTCTTGTTGGGGACAGAGTCCTCTTCCACACAGCAGCAGTCAGCCTTTGGGGTCTTGGAGAGGGTGATAGCTGCTACTACAACTAAAAGGGTATCTCTCCCGTTGGATCCTCAGTTCCATCCAGATTCCCTGTGTATCTCTTCCATCCATAATGCTCCACTAGGAAAAAGGAGACCTAAAGCACCAGGATACCCAGCGGGGTGCCCTGTCTCTTCAGATACCTCCCCAGAGTCTCCCACTGAGGAGGTTCCTCGGAAGAGACTTTGTAAGAGGAAACATGTGGACTCCACCAAGGAGTCTGCCATGGAAGAGACTGACCTAGATGAGGGAGAATAATCTCCATTGTCACCTCTTGAGGATGTATCTACTGGGGAATTTTAGAAGTGCTCAAACAGAGAGGTGACTGGCAGTTCAGCAGTCTTTCTCCAGAGGAGTTGGTGTACCTGGAAGCTTTTGGTTCTCACCCATCTTCCTCCTGGGTGACTGTGCCCACTGATGAGCTCATTTATTTGATCTCTAGGAGGGTGTGGGAGACCCCATATTCTATTGAAACTGTTCCCCATCCCCATTACAGCTCCATCAGATAAAGCCTTCTGGACCAAGGGCTTTGCAGTAGATGCCATGGTCATGGCGGCAGCAACCAAAAAGGAACTCTCAAGAGGTGAGTTCTACTATTCACCCTCCTAATAAAGATTCTAGGATGATAGATAGATGTGGGAAGTGTGTTTTCTCTTCAGCGACATTTGCTTTGTGATTACTGAACTATCTTTCCCATTTTACAAGGTTACAAAGGGATCAGATTAAGGAGTTAACAGACCCTGGAAGGAGCAGTAGCTGATTGTGTACTCCAAAAGTTATCTTCCCAGCTAGTAACCCTACACTCTGTAGCTAACTCTTCCATGAGGCTTATTGCACATACACCCAAAGGGATGAGTAGGGTGGAGGGTTCCAACATTGCTATGAACAGACATGCCTCTATGCGCCTATGTGACTTTGCGGAGCCCTTTAAGTCTTGCTTCATCAACACCCCATTTGATGGTTCTTCTCTTTTTGGACCAAAAGTTAAAGATACTCTCTCCAGGTGTGAGAAGGAGAGTAGCACTCTGTGTGCCATGGGCATATGTTTTTCTGCCCCTCAGAGACCCTACTCTAAAGGTCAGAGGAAGTGGAAACATGTGGTTCAAAAGATCTCAGAGTTCTTACCAGGACACACATGGAGATTTTTCCGTCAGAGGCAGAGGGGGGAATAATAATAATGGAAGGCGCCATCCCCGCAGCAGAGGGGAGCCTGTAAAATCAGGGCTCCCGAGAACCTTTTTTTTGGAAACCCTTCCAGTGCTCCAGAAAGGATGCCTGATTGTTCACCTCTGGAGGCAACTGGGGGTTGACTATCCTTGCAATGAAGAGCCTGGCAAGACATATCTTCCGATTTGTGGCTGCAGAGGATTATATCCAGAAGCTATCACATTCCCTTCAATCATACCTCTCAACCATACTGAATAACTCGGTTATTTCCAATTTTGAGGTCCAAATAATGGGGTGCCACGATTCCCAAGTGGCAGCCCTTCATTTCCGAATATCCCACCTTTTTTTTAAATTTTTTTCGTGTTTTTTTTTTTAGGACTGACATCATCACATGGAGGCATACGCGGTGACGTCAGCTCATGAGCAGCCAGCCTGTCGGAATTCAGCTGAGACTGATGAATCCTTCAATTCCTTCCCGTTTTACTTCTGTTCTGTATGTATATAATAACTTAACTTCCAGTTCCAATCCATTCCCTTCCCACACAGCTCTTTTTGGCAAGTTTAACGTTTCTCTCAGTCACTGATAATGCATACCCATTTCCCGAAAGTTTCACCTCTTGTTATTTATTTTGGTTACAATGCTGTTGCAATGCATACATTTACTACTTGCCCATTTCAGATTCACAATCACACCTCTCAGGCTCTCACATTTATTTGTTTGAAAATTAAGAGACTGGTCTGTGGCTTCTGCTCTAGATGTAATTTTCTATGTATCAGTGTGTGTGCACACCTGTTTTGGGGTGCCTGTCTGCCTGATGGATAGCGGAGGCTGTGCTGCTGCGGCCTGTCACTGTAACCTGGCTACGATAGTGCAATTTGTTTTTAGGTTGGTAATTTCCAGGAAATGTAACGAGGCTACAGCATAATGCAAAAAGTAAATTAATTTGGTGGAAAGGGCATCAGAAGGATATATTGCAGCAGCAACAAATGCAGCAGACTGTGGCACCATGTCCATGATAATTATGCACATACTGCACATGTTACATGGTCTGATTCAATGATTTACACAGGCTGGGACATAATTTGAAAATGGAAAGTGAGGGAGTCAGAGCAGCTGATAGCTTTAGCCTTCAGTAATAACTGCAGATTACATGTAACACACGAGATATGACCACCAACCAACCAAACACTAGTACCCCAGCAAAACATTCTAAGTCTCTAACTCCACATAAGGACGCACATCAGGACATGTATATTGTTTATTAATTTTTCTATTTAACTAGCCAAAAGCCAGGCAGACCAGCTGGTCCAAAGATCCTTTTCAATCAAGAGAGACCTGTCCGACTCCTGAGCTCACTAAGCAGTAAAAGCAAAGACAACACAACAGTATATTTATTTTTCAACAGCCAGGATCAGGAAGGATCAAACTCCAAGTAATAACAACAGACAGTCAAACAGAAGACAAGACAGCATAGCAGCATATACAAACAAACACAATGAGAACAAGAAGAAGTGTCATGTGTGGTGTACTGTTAACCAGATAAGAAAGATATTTTGCAGACTTACAGTTATCTTTTATCTTGGTGTATGTGCCTGCCATGCCATTGCTGCCAGCGAGTGAGAGACCAGTTTTGTTTACATTTACATTAGCACTGCATGTGGTGGTCTTGTCCTCACTCATGCATCTAGCATGCTGCAACAGCCTGTCTGGGATAGGGTATAAAGAGAGAGAGGGATGGGACAGAGTAGAGTAGATGCAGAACAATTTGAACAACCGAGGGAACTTAATGAGCGAGAAGTGGAAAAATGGACTCAGAGCTGTGCGGCGGTCAGACTATACTTACTAGTACTGCTGGTAGTCTCTAGCGGTGGTCAGACTATACTTACTAGTACTGCTAGTAGTCTCTAGCAGTGTTCAGACTATACTTACTAGTACTGCTAGTAGTCTCTAGCAGCGGTCAGACTATACTTACTAGTACTGCTAGTAGTCTCTAGCAGCGGTCAGACTATACTTACTAGCACTGCTAGTAGTCTCTAGCGGCGGTCAGACTATACTTACTAGTACTGCTAGTAGTCTCTAGCGGCGGTCAGACTATACTTACTAGTACTGCTAGTAGTCTCTAGCGGCGGTCAGACTATACTTACTAGTACTGCTAGTAGTCTCTAGCGGCGGTCAGACTATACTTACTAGTACTGCTAGTAGTCTCTAGCAGCGGTCAGACTATACTTACTAGTACTGCTAGTAGTCTCTAGCAGCGGTCAGACTATACTTACTAGTACTGCTAGTAGCCTCTAGCGGCGGTCAGACTATACTTACTAGTACTACTAGTAGTCTCTAGCAGCAGGCAATTTTTCTATTTAAAATGTGTGTGACGGTCAGTGACCCTGATCCACTTAAAGTACTTCCTCCTGACCGAATCTGGACACCCCCTGGCACCGGCAGCAGTCATAGAGGCAGAACAGCAAAACAAGAACAGAACAAGTTAAAAACACAGCATAACGGACTCGGAGCTGTATGGCCGCAGAAGTGAGATCAATCATGAAAACATTTATTTCTTCTTCTACTACTGCTGGTTCTTCCTCCGGCTCCTCCACCAGCAGGTAAGAAAAAGTAAAATTATATTATATAAAAAGCTGATAAAGAGAAGTACCGGTCGACAACAGTTACTGTGGGCCCTGGCACAAGAAGGTTCTTTTTTTAGAAAATGTTTCTTTTATTTTCATCTACTACAAATGCAGCCAAAAAATTACAGTAATGTTATTGTTCCTCTATGTTGTTTGTTAACCTGCCACAAACTGTCTGCAACTAGAATTATAAAAAGATGTTAGTTAGGTACAAGTACATTTACATTACCTAATCAAACGATGTCACATCATGTATGTTACTTAAATCAAATTATAAGAAAACACAGTTGACCTATTGCACATAATATGTATGAGTCTTAACAGATCAATAGATAGACTAAGGCAAAGTATCCAGTGGAGGCAGAACAGCTGAACAGGTACTATCCATTCTCAGCAGGCAGTAGGCACTGACACATAATTTTTATGCTATACATAATCATTACAAAAATATAAAGGTGGCCTTGCATTTTCCAGCTGTTTCTGAGGGGTGGGTGAGTGACATACCTCTCAAGTCTCAACCTGTTAGAGTAAGAAATCTGGACAAAGCCTGATAAAATGCGGGACAAAGGACCAAAAATAGGGACATATTTTAAATATTGTTCTTACTCTCTAAACCTAGAGAGTTGCTAGAGTAACAGGATTTGTTCTAACATACATTTTCTGAAGGATTTAAAGTACAAAACTCAAATGTAATTGACCTCAAACCTCTGATCATCCTAGTGATTTGCCAGAAAACCACAAATTTTAGGAGGAAGAGACTATGAGCCAAGAATCTGGACATTATGTGAAAATATGTACAGTTGACGTATGAGACAGGTTGTATAATGTATTTGATGCTCGAGCCATGCTTCATAATAAGGGGAGACAGTCATCAAATAATTATATTTTCAACAGATTTGCTCAACCAAATGAACCAATGCCATCAATTCTGTGTTATCTAATTAGAGCTGCTTAGTATTTAAGTTTGTGTTTTCCAACAGTGTTAGATTTGCAATTGCATTGAGAAAGTGACAATAAGCTTGAATGAGCCTAGCATGTTAAATTCATTTCAATGCTTTTTTAAAAAGGCGCACTTACAATATTAATACCTCTTTCTTATTCTGGAGTTTTTTTGTGTGTTTATTGGTGGTTGCTATGAAAATGTGATCGTGCTAAATCCATTTGATTTTATGCCTACTCTATAACGGATATTTAAGATGTGATTTGCTTGAAAAAATCTTTCAAGTGCCTGAGATTAAAGCACAAACAAGTCTTGTTTATGTTTTATTCATCACAATGGGTGGGTCACTGGGTTCCGATTATTTATTTTATTTGCTTACTGTATTAATGGCAGGCAGTAACAGTACACATGCAGAACAGCAGAGTCTCCTGAAACCATAAAACACACATGTTTGCTGTGTTTAGCAATATAGGATTTATAAATTATATATACTTAGAGACAACAGTATGATAAATGTAACAAAGGCTGTTTCCAGTCTAGATGCAATGAGTGAGTGTCTCTGCATGATTCTCAAATACAGATTACTACTAATAGTAGTGCAGGACAGCAGCACAGGTTAGAAGTTGGCAAGAAATTTTGGCAAGCATTTTATAGCAGACATAGAGAAAATTAGCTTATATAAAGGTCTGAAGCTAAGGAAGGTGGATTGGGCAGCAGAGCAAGGCAGGACAGTAACAGTAAGTGTGGTGGTGGTATCTATGTATTTGTCATGCCACTGACATTGTTGTAAATTTGATTCTTATTACAAGATGATTGCAGTAATATTCTGATTATATTTTTGTTATTTAAAGAAGGCTGAAGGCAAGCAGAGCCTGCCTTACCCAGTGTGTTATTTTTCTAAAAGAATATTGTATTTTAATTTTGCACAAGTTTAAATATTAATATAAATAAAACACTATTGTTCTTATTTTGTGTTTCATGATCATATTTTGGTTGTCTGTTCTTCAGTTTGCATTTAAAAGTTGGTATCCCACAATTCCACACGAGTGGGCGGTGCTAAATAATTATGTATGTAAATTTTATGTTAATCAGCATACGGATTTGTACCTATTTTTCATGGGTTTGAGAGGTATTCCTTCAATCAATCACCTCCCCTTTACAACAGAATCCCAGACTTCCCATCCAGTCAAAGGGAGCAAGCAGTTATTCAGGTTCAAAATCTGCTAGAAAAAAAGAGTCATCCAAGGGGTCCCCCCAGACCAGAGAGGGTTTGGAACTTACTCAAGATTCTTTATAGTTCCAAAGAAAACAGGGGACTGGAGACTGATTCTGGATCTCAGCAAGCTAAACAAGTCAGTTCAATGCAGCAAGTTCCAAATGGTCATAGTTCTGTCCATGCTTCCATTCTTGAGGAAGGACATTTGGATGTGCTCAGTGGATCTTCAGGACACATACAACCATATAAAGATGGACAAGTGCTCCAGAAGATACCTATGCTTTCGGTTGGGAGCCAGTCATTTCCATTTCAGAGCACTGCCCTTTGGTCTTATCACAGCCCACAGAGTGTTCACCAAATGTATGGCAGTGGTTGTGGCTCACCTGAGATGACAAGGATTCTGAGTGTTTCCTTATTTAGATGACTGGTTCATCTCTGCCCTGACCAGGCATCTGCTGTTAAATGCATGGGACTCAGTTCTTCAGCTTTGTGCAGTATTGGGTATCACAATAAACTACCAAAAATCACATCTGGAACCAGTACAGACCCTGGAGTTCCATGGAGCGGTTTTGGACACTACTGAGATGATTGCCAAACTTTCCACTTTAAGAATATTAATGATCAGATGACAAATAAACAGGTTGCTTCAAAATCAGAAGGTAGCCTCACGTTATGTTCTTTAAGCATTAGGCTCAATGGCTGTGGCAATAATACTAGTCTCATTAGCCAGATTCCATATGAGAATTCTACAGTGGCTTCTAGCTGCCCAATGGTCGATTCTTCATCATTCCATGTCCCACCAGATTCTGATAACCAGTGCATGCAAAAGATTCTTCTTATGGTGGATGCTGTCAGATCAATTGTTACAAAGCCAATCCTTTCTTCCTCCACAGCCACAGGCCACAGTGACTATGGATGCCTCTCAGATAGGATGGGGTGGCATTATCTAGGGAGAACAATCCAAGGAACCTGGTCTGCAGACGAGGTGAACCTGCACATCAGTGTCCTGGAGATCAGAGCTGTGCTCCTCGCATTCCAAGCATTCCAAACTACTCTTCCTCTAGGGGCAGTTGCAGTTCAGTCAGACAGCATGTCTATGATCTGGTACATAAACAAGCAAGGGGGAACCAGATCTTACTCTCAATGTCTAGAAGCCCTCAGAGTGTGGCAATGGGCAATCTCCTCCAACTGCTTTCTCATAGCAATGCACTTTCCGGGGAAGTCCAAGGTGATAGTGGAGAAATTGAGTAGCTCCATTCTCATGCCTCACGAGTGGTCCCTCAACCAAAAGGTAGTGGAGGACATTTTCCACAGATGGGGCTAGCCTTGCTGTGACCTTTTTGCTTCTCTCCTAAATAACAAATGCAGCAACTATATTGTTATGATCTCCCCACAGGGGGAGTCCCCAAGGGATGCTCTCACTCACAATTGGCCCCTCGGTCTACTTTATGCCTTCCCCCATTCCCCTTGATCTCAAAGTTCATTCAGAAAGGAAGCAGGTTAAACAGAACAGTAATCCTTATTGCCCCGTTCTGGTCACGTCAAATTTGGTTTCCCTTTCTCTGGCCTCATTTTCAGAAGAAGCCCTGGATTCCAAAAAGCTTCCCAGAGCTGCTGTCACCCCAATAGGAATTATTCATCCAAACCTTCACAATCTCAAGCTGACAGCTTGGTTCCTCCAGTTCCATTAATTGCCAGACAACCATCGCTCTCCTCACCAGTCAGACATATTTTGTTGTCATCTCATAAATTATCTACCCAAAAACTGTACAAAAGCAAATGGAAGAGATTTGTAATTTGGGTGAAACTGAGTAATGTAAATCCTATTACAGCCACTGTTCACTTTGTCTTAGATTGTCTGGCTCAACTTTTTAATACCAGAGCATCTGCCTCTACAGTTAAGGTTCGGGGAGGTCTATATCATGTTGTCGAACTTTTAAAAATTCAAACGTCATATGATCGAACTTTTAAAAGTTTGAATATTTCAACAGAGATTTCTGTACACTATGGAATGGGAAGATTTCCCTTTTCTGCACTGTAGTGCGATCTCTGAGTTGGTATATTTAAAGAGCGGGGGAGGGTTGCAAGGGGGCTTGCCCCCAGCTTAAACTGTTCAGATAGGTTTTTTCAACCATATGACATTCAAACTTTTAAAAGTTTGATTATGTAATATAGACGCAAGGTTCAGTTAGTGGCTATTTCAGTTTTTCATGTTGGAGAGGACAACTTGTCATTAATTTCCCACAAACATTGCAATGCCTTCTTAAAAGGGACCCTGTTATTAAAACCACCTCACAGGGATCCTTCTCCCCATGGGACCTCAGTTTAGTACTACTTTCTATACTGCACCCACCCTTTGAACCTGCAGCCACCTGTGATATTAAGTTTCTCTCCTGGAAAACTATTTTTCTAGTAGCAATCACATCTGCAAGGAGAATTTCAGAGATTCAAGCCTTTTGTTCACATTCTCCATATCTGATATTTTACCATGACAGAGTCTCACTGCATACCAACCCCTCCTTTCTCCCCAAAGTTGTTTCTCAAACCAACATCAACCATCCATCCACTTGCCTGTCTTCTTTCCTAACTTTAGCAACAAGGGTGAATATGTTCTACACTTGTTGGATGTACATAGGCAGTTGAGATTCTGCCTACATAGAACCAAAGAGTTTCACAAGAAACAAGTTAATTGCTTTTGCAGGTCCTCAGAAAGGTTCATGAGTCTCCAAGATTACCTTATCAAGATGGCTTTTCCATTGCATTTCTTTTGTTGACACCTCAAAGGGTATTAATCTCCCCAAGCCTGTTCAATCTCACTCCACTAGGACCATGGCCTCATCTGCTGTTTTTCCAAACTAATGCTTCCATGGATAACATTTGTGAAGTGGCCACTTGGTCTAACCTTCATACCTTTATCTCCCACTACAAGTTGGACTTGGTCTCCTGGGGAAGGGCCTCCTTTGGTTCGATGGTTCTGAGGAACATTCTCCCTTGAGTCCACCCAGGATATAGGAAGCTGGGGACTCTGTCCCATTTGTGAGGAGAAGATGAAAAAACTGACAATATCAGATAAAGACATTATGTACTCACCATAACGTTCCATCTGTATTGTCGATTTTTTTCATCTCAAAAAAACAGAAGCAGCAAAACAAACTAAATAAATAAAAATGCTGGCAGGCAGAGTTTCACAGGCACAAATCACTAAGGTGATGATAAACCAAAGGTGTATTTAATGATAAAAATCCTCAAGAAAAACAAATAAAATGTGAGCGCTTTCATTAAACAAGTGTTAACTTCATCAGACAGCATTAAAATGTAAGACAACCATTTATATACATATGAATGAAATACTCAAAGTAGCAACAATGTAAATCCAACAATATGGTACAGGACAGCACAACAACTCCTCAGCTTGAACAGGTCACAATTTATTGACAAAACCCAGTTAAAATCATGAATAAGATGATAAAATCTCGATGCTACAGTTAAGCGCTTTCATCTGACCAAATGCAGACTTCTTCAGAACTGCCATCTTTGTTACAATGTCAGTTTTTATACACGCTGTTTTGGCGCCAAAAACTGTTTGAGAATTTTTTAAAAAGATATCCTCTAAAACAGTATTCAATAAAAAATCAACAACAATAATAAAGTGCACCATGCTTCATATATACCTAATGCCCAAAAATATGAATATTAATAAAATACAATAAATACAAAATTAATACTCAGAATACCTAATAAAATGAATATATGAAAATACATATGAATGATTCTAAATAGGATAAAACTAAAACCAAAGTCATTTTTAAAATCCCATGTTAAATATTCACATAATGCTAAAATGTTTACCAAAGCCAAATACTTACAAAAGTGCTTGTGCTTAACAAATATTTTGAGATATTTTGTTCTTTTCTAGGGCTTTTAATTTCAATACAGGAGAGATGGATGTCCTGTCATTTATCCCTGGCCATCTATCTGCCTGTAGTAAGATTTGCCACCTTAACTCCTTTAACTCTAACTGAAGTCCCCAAGGCTTTTTGTCACTGATGTCTACATGGTCTATTGCCTTAAATGTGAAATTGTGGCCAGTATTGTCCTGAATATGCCTCGCTAAAGCATTATTAATATTATTCTTTCTTATGGCATAGTTGTGTTCATAAATTCTGGCGTTAAATTTCCTTTCTGTTTTGCCTACATAAAATGCTAGGCATTGGTCACATGTAGCCATGTAGACCACTGCCTTGGAGTAACAGTTATATTTACCTTTTACATAATGGTCTATACCATTCACTGTAAATTTGCTGCCTGATTTCACCTTGTGGCACCAGTTACAAGACTCTCATTTGTACATCCCTACACATCCTGTTCTAGTGTAGTTAGAACCTTTCCTAAGAAGGTCATTTAAGTTTGAGCCCCTTCTGTATGTAACTATAGGTATTTCTCCTATTTGTGCCCTGATGTACAAGTCATCCATTAAAATGTCACAGTTCTTATAAAAAATGGACATCAAGTGGTATGAGTCAGAGTTGAATGTAAGCACCATAGATCTACAAAAAGAACTGTTTTCCAACTCAGGTCTCCCCTCTTCAACTTCAGAGGGGCTGTTGTCTAGTGTGTTTTCCCCAACTATGGGCTTAAAATGCCCTACTCTTCTTTTACCTATCACTTCCTGCATAAGATAATTGAGCATGTCTTCTGGGTACTCCCTCCTCAAGAACATAATTTTTAAGTTGTCGTATTCAATAAGAAAATCTTCTTCTCTGGAGATCATATGGGCTGCTCGAACTAATTGCCCTTTAACTACCGACCTCTTTTGATGCTTGGGGGGGGGGAGCTAGTGTAATGCAGGACCGAGTTTGAGTAGGTCTCTTTCCTGTAAATCCTAGTAGCATACTTTTCATTATGTGCGTCTTTGTATAAGTGGACATCAAGATAATTCATATAATCCAGGTTAATCACCCAAGTGAACTGCAGGAATGTAGTGGTGGTGTTAAGGTATCTCAAAAACTCTTCCAAAACAACCAGTCATCCATTCCATATCAAGCTAATATCATCTTGATATCTATAATACAGTTTGACCTTAGAATAGTATTGAGACTGAAATACATAATTTCTTCCCCAATATGCCATTACTATATTCGTGAATGCCCCACCACAAGCTGAACCCATTGCCACTCCTATGGTCTGCAAAAAGTACCTGCCATTAAAGGAGAAATAGTTGTTTCTTAAAACAATTTCTAATAATTCCAAAATTAGATTAATTTTCTCCTGGTTAACTTTGTATAACAACAGTAGGTCACCCACCCACTCGAGACCAATTTCTTGTGGGATTACCGTGTACAGGTCTTTTTTTTTTCATTTCTCCTCACATTCCCTCCCTCCAGCCCCTGGCCTTGGTTGAGCAAGAAGTTTTTATAATTATGACATGTGCCTTTATCCTTGTCTCTGCAGAACTGGTCTCTTCGACCATCTTTCATCCTTTAATTTTATTTCTGGGATTCTTGTCAGTGTGTATTTTGGCAAACAGGATCTGAGGGAACAGAGAAAGATGCATTGTGGGTGAAGGGAGTGTCCAAGAGCTTCTTTGTTTGCCACAAGCTTTGTAATGGCTGAGTAGGATCCAATGATCATATCTGTAACCCACTTGTGAGGAGAAATGAAAAAAATTGACAATACAGATGGAATGTTATGGTGAGTACCTAACTTCTTTATATGTGGGGACAGGTATATCTCTCAGAGGATACCACTGCTCCAGAACAGACTCCCCATCCATGTAAAACAAAGCTATCTCTATCTATATTCAAGTTCAACTTGGATGTATGGATAGGAAACAGAAAATTTACCCCAGGACCTCTCCTTGTACTACTAATGGACAGAAGCAGTTCCTAAATACTTTATCCCATGCACAGTTCCTCTCAAATTTTCTATGGTAACATTGCTATATACAGTTATTTATCATGGGATGAGTAAGGCTAATCTAACACCAAATAGGATAGGCTAATTTGAACACTGAAAGGAAAATTGGTGGGACTTAAAATGGCCAGCAAGGGCAGCTAGTCTAGTACTTACCTGTAAGCCTATGAATGAGGATAAGGGTGACAGAGGAAGGCAGGATAAGCCACAAAGTAGAACAGAGCATACTAGAGATGGTGGACTGGAGAAAAGGGTCTGTAACAAAAGTGGTACATGGAGACTAAGATAAACATTTGGAGGGGACAGAGAAAGTTTAGTAAGTGTAAGCTATAAATTTAGGGATTGCCTCAGGGTGGATGGAAAGAAGATGGGTTGCATATAGTCTCCGTCATGAGTGAACTATCAGGCACTAAAGATTGGCAGTTTAGACACAACATGGTAAGCTCCGCTGCTGTAATAGTTGCAGCACAGCATGGTAAGTTCAGCAGTAAAGGTTAAACCAGATTCACTCATGCAACAATCATTATTTATTATTATTTTATTTATTTATTTGATATTTGTTAACCGAGTTAATCCATCTGAGCCAATGGCGCATTTTCAGTGGAGACCAGAGGAGAAAAGCTCCAGCAATACAAACATGAAAAGATAGCATAGTAGACAATATACAAAACCCAAGAAAAATAGTGTAGCAATACAACATAAGCAAAAATTACATATGCAGCAATCAGGTGAAATGAATAACTGTAATAAAAATAAAACAAAATGAAGTAAATACAACTAGCACATTTAAATAATTACAGTAATGACATGTCTTTCCCAAGTAGCATAATGTAGTATTATCTTGCGAGCAGATCAGTCATTGAATTATTAGATGTAGACAGGCAGTGAAAAGAAAAAGAAAGGAAAATGCAGATTAAGAAGGATTTAAGCAAGGACAGGATTTTGAGTTCAGAAAGTAGTGCTTGACCTCAATTTTAAAGCAGCTGGAACTAGTGATGCTATGACTGTAAGGTGGTAGCCTATTCCATGCATGTTTACAGAGGAGTTTACCATAAGCTTTGTTGGGTTTATAGATGTCTAGAAGGTGCTGGTTGGAGCTATGAAGATACTGGGTTAGGATATAAGGAGATACTAAGGTAGAGAGTGATGGGCAGGCTAGCAGTTTGTTGAGTAGGGAGTTTGTCAGCTGCACCTGGGCAAGTAGTAAGAGCTGTGGGAATTCTAGCCATTAAAGCTGTTTCAGGGCAAGGCAGTGATGGGGTTTATAAGGTTGGGTAATGGCAACTCTGGCTATGATATTGTAAGCTTGTTCTAGTTTGGAAGAAAGTTTGACTGGAGGTGAGTTAGGATAGGGAAGGCATAGAGGAGACATGGAAAGAGATAGGCTTGGGCAAGCGTGGGTTTGGAGTTGGGAGCAAGAAATTTCTTATTCCTGTAGAGAAGACCCAGTTTCATGTTAGTTTTTTTGATACAGTGTTAGACATGAATGTCAAATTTGAGTTGGTCATTGATTATTGTACCCAGTACCTTAGGGTGAGGCTCAACTTTGATGAGAGTGTTATCTAATGAAGAAATAGTAAAGGTGGATTTAAGGTGGTGGAGGGATTTAGGGAGAAATAGTAGGAACTTAGTTTTTTGGGGTTGAGTATAAGTTGATGCTCTGTGAGCCATTTTTCCACAGATGAGAAGGAGTTTTGGGTGATGGAAGTTTAGAGATGTTGTCAGCACAAGAGATAAGAGTAGAGTCATCAGGGTACTGTATGAAGGAAGAGGTGTTGCAGGAGGAGTAAAGATGATTGATGTTGAATAGAAGGGAGCCAAGGACTGAGCCTTGAGGGACACCAGTTTTGATAGGTAGGAAAGGGGAGCAAGCAGATTGCCATCTGACAGACTGGAGCCTGATAGCTTGAGAACCAGTGAATTGTAGAGGGGAGAGATTAAGGTCTGTTGCATTCTCACAGCACTGTGTGAGGTGTAGTATAGCTAAAAGGACAGCTTAACACTTTAAGAAAATCCAATAAGCAAAAGAATTGGGTTTCTTGTAGCTTTACTGAGATTTCTTAACTTTAATATTTTTTTGTAAAAAGCTGCAACACAATACAAATAGCAACATATCAGAATATATACAATATACAGCACTTCTAAATACAAATAATTACACCATACAAATTTCTACAGGAGATGTGAATGCCAGGGCCTGAGAAAAGAAGATCATGACTGCACTTCATGAGGGCTAGAAAGAAAGCTGTTTCCTGACTGAGTGACATCACTTCCTGAGGCTTGCTGTAATGCTATAAAACAAGTTAATCTAACTGTTATAAATAAAAGGCCACTAGATGGCAGCAACAGATCAAAAATGCTCAAACTGTACAACTATAATATAAACTGCCTGAATTGCTATGAAGGGCAGAATACTCCCTGCCTGGCATATTACGGGATGTCACTACACTTATTAATATTGCTACACACAATAACACATATTAACCATTTTCAGAAGCAAGAACTATAATGTCCGAGACTGGCCTCAAATAAACTTTAACAGTTCCATGTTTGACAACTCTTACTTCCACCTTTCTCACTTTACCATCTCTGCTTGGCAATGTGTCAATGATAAGTCCCACAGGCCATTCATTCCTGCATTTTTGACTGTCCTTCATTAGAACAACATCACCTACTTTAACATTTAGATAGTCTCGAGTCCACTTTCTGTGACTTTGTAAGGTGGACAAGTATTCCCTTTTCCATCTTTTCCAGAAGGTGTCAGCAAGACTTTGAACTTGCTTCCATTGTTTTACATGAAGGCTTGCTGTTTCAAAGTTACCAGAAGGAGCCAACAAAGAGTTTGCCTTTTGATTCGAAAGCATGGCTGATGTAAGAACCTCATGATTATCTGGATCATTTGACACTGGTACTAAAGGTCTTGCATTCATAATAGCCATAACTTCCGCCATAAAGGTACTTAAGCTCTTATGGGTCAGACGAGTGGGCTTATCTTACAGCAACATTGCATCCAAGATACATCTAGCTACACCTATTAGTCTTTCCCAAGCACCTCCCATATGAGATGAGTGCGGAGGATTGAAGACCCACGTGCATCCTTTGTCTTGTAGATAATCTCGTACTACTGTATCACCTGCACAAATATTCAGTTCCCTACAAGCTCCCACAAAGTCTGTCCCTCTATCAGAGCAAAGTAACTTTGCTGGGCCATGGATTGAAAAGAATCTTCTTAAGGCATTAATAAAACTGGAAGCTGATATAGATTCAATCAGTTCTATATGTACAGCTCATGTAGACAGACATGAAAAAAGTACTGCCCAGCATTTGTTGTCAGCACTACCTCCTCTAGCATGGCGGGTTACCACTGTCCACGGGCCAAAAACATCAATACCCATGCTAGTGAATGGTGGTTCAGGAGTCACTCTATCTTCTGGTAAATCTGCCATCTTTTGACTTTCTAACCCCCTTCTCAGTTTACGACAGATAACACATTTGTGAATAACTGCAGACATCAGGCATTTACCACCAAGGATCCACAAACCTGCAGCTCTGATTGCACCTTCTGTTATATGACTTCCTTGATGAGCCACTTGGTTATGGTAATATCTCACAATCAGTGTGGCAATGTGATGATTGTGGGGGATGATAATTGGTTGCTTCTCTTATTCAGTCAGTGTTGCAAAGGACAAGCGTCCGCCAACTCTCAGCAGTCCATCTTGATCTATAGCAGCAGTGTTTGTGCTGAACAGAAGAGATGATCACATTCTTTTCTGCAATGCAGGAATTTTGTTAAATTCACTTGTTTTGTGGTAGAGCAGATTCCAGGACATGCTTTCCAGGTGACTGGAAAAATAAACTGTTGCATCAGGAGATGTTCTGGCAGTTCAGATTTGATGCAAAAATTTCACCTGGGCTTAATGACAGTATCTCCATAGCAAGTGAATTAAAATATAGATTGAATAATATATAAGTTTTTTAGGTGGTTTAACATTCACATTGACACATTTGAGTATGAATTCATGGTTCTTTTATAAGACAAGTGCCCATACAGGGTTAATTTCTTTAAAAACTTTATGGGGGGGGAAAAAGTGATCAGATGACCTGTTTCCAGTGGTAATTAATGAGGGTATGTCAAGGTGTTCAGCTAAAAGTATTTAAATGTTGTATTGGTAGTGAAAATTCAGGTTCTGATTATGTCTTTTACTGAACAAGACAAAAGCGCTTAACCTGCTTTTTTATGTGATTTTATTCAATAAATTGGTGTGGAATTTATATCTTGGCTGACTGCTGCTTCCAGTTTGGATTTTATTGATTTGCTGTTTTTACTGGAATTGTTGGATTCATATTTGATTACTTATTTGGTGTTTACGAAGACAACAACATAGCTGCAGATGGTTCCCAGGATTTATTCCCCAATATTGGAAAGACCTTTACTGATAATATGGATTTGACTTTGCTTATTCAACAGATGACACAACAAATTACCCAGCATATTACCAGTTTTATTTGTCAAGAACTTGCGAACCAGAGAATTTCGTTAAATACCAACCAAAACAATGGAGAGGTTACCAGGAACGGCAACAGACAACCCACTGAGAGAAACAATAGCAGAGACTTTTCATCTAGCTCCCAATTGAATAATTGGCTGGAAACTACCATGAATTTTGAAACCAGAGATAATGTACCCAGTGACAATAGTAAGCATTTTACACTCTCCAAGTAAATTTCCATGTTAGAGAAACATCTTTTTAAATATAAAACAGTACAATTGGATAACACTTTTTTGACTGAAAGTGTAAAGAGGGGCCATGTACCTAAAGTTCTCCGTTTATGGAAATACCCCCAAGGGGTTTTGCTGGATAGTGTGTGTCATATGGAGCTACTTGAACTCTTTGACCGTATGGGACTAGATATGATGAGATTAACATTAAAGGAAAATGAAAGGTGTTTAAAAGAAATAAAAGAGTCTGTACAGAAACTAGTTTCATCTATTACGGAAGACCTCTTGTATCCATCACACAAAAAAGAATATGATGCTACTTTTCAAAGGGTCGAACTTAAAATCATCCCAATGAAAGAAAAAAAGATGAAAAAATTGATACGGGATGACAATGACTATATAAACAAAATGGTGTATCCAAAACCCTACTGTCCACCAGCTCATAGGGGCTCATTGGTGACTGACCAGGGAAGAGGGAATGTACCTATTCAATCAGTGTATGTCCCTTTAGAGAATACAGGTCCAAAATGTTCAGAGCAAATAGCGAATCAACAGAGGCAAATAAGAACAACAGGGAAGTTTTCCCCATCGAGACAAGGCAACCCGGGTTATTACCCGCACAAACCATGGAACAACAAGAACTACCAGAGGAGGAGATGATGATGGAAACAATGTAATCTGAAGCCACAGCTACTGCTAAAAATAACGACATATAAACAGTTCAAAATTTATAATTTTACTGAACTGGCCATTGCACCGATTCATCATAGTTTGTTTCTAAAGGGTTTTAATTTCATACCCTCTAACAGAGCTAGTATTGAACACACCTTGGTAGACCTTAAGCTTTTCACCTGACAATTGAATTTGAATTTATTATATGGTGGTGATAAAAATACACATGTAGGCAATTCTACTGTGTTGAAGCGAAAAAGCATGATTAATCCCCCCTGCACCCTATAGTTCAGACCTTTGAACGGGTATGTGAGAGAGACATTAGAGACGCATTACAAAATAAAGACAACAGACAATTTTACAACTTGTCCTCTCATGAAAAGTTCATTCTAACAGTTATTACGTATGATCCAGATATTAGGTGCATGTGGCCTGATAAGGGGGGGGGGGTGGATTGATTATTATGTACAATCTTGACTACCAAGGTAGAATGTTGACTCTATTAAGTGATGCTAATGTATACAGCACTGTGTCCCTAAATGAGATAAATATTGCCCATAGAGGTATTAGAGTGGCATTAGATGAATGTTATTCGACCATATTTCCATGGATTTGTACAACTTTTTAATAGTTAAAGATCCCATCATCCCAAAGATCTTTGGTATACCAAAACTTCATTCAAATTTAACTGATCATCCATTGCGGCCAATAGTGGCTTCTGCAGGCTGTATTACAGAGCCTTTGGCGAAATTTATTGATGTGAAACTTAAACATATTTTCAAGTCATTTAACCATATTCTTTATGATTTGTGTGATTTTTTGGGTAAACTACGAACGATTGATGGCACTGGCTGCCTTTTCATTACATGTGACATTAAAAACTTGTTTTCAATAATCCCCCACGATACAGGCTTATTATGGTTTGATGAGATCGTGAAAAGATACAGTGGCCTGTCCGAGAATGATACAATGTTGATTTATGAATTTATGGACATTGTTTTAACCAATAATTTTTTGTTCTTTTGTAATGAATTTTATAAACAATGCTCAGGGGTTGCTATAGGGGCTAGCTGCACCCCGCTTTTTGTAAATGGGGTGCTGCTCAAATGGGAACTTGATGTAGTGTTTTTGTTGCTTTTGTTTAGGCTTTGCAAAGCATATTATAGATACCTGAATGACTTGTTTATTGTTTGACTGGGTAGCATTTATGATTTTTATGAATTTTTAAAACAGATTGAAGCTAGTACTGATTTTTTGCAATTTACATACCATATTGAACAAACTAGTATTAACTATTTGGACATTAATGTCTCTTGTACTGGTATAGAAAGTTTTGCAACTAGGATTTATAGAAAGCCTACGTATTGCAATACATATTTATTTTTTTCAAGTTGTCACCCCTATCATCAAAAAAGAGGAATTGTGAAAAGCCAGCTTATTAGAACTTCAAGACTCACATCTGATGATAGGGTGTGTGTAGAAGAATTTGCTATGTTAAAGAAAATGTTCTTAGAATGGGATTATCCCAGTGAACTGCTAGATGATATAGCTAGGATGGTACTGAGTGAACTGTGTACTATATATGGTCCAATAATTACATTTGGCCTTATCAAGGCATTGGACAACACACAAAATGCACCAAATGAGCAACCTAGTTTTTTTACATCTACAAATATGGTTGTTCATTATACATTAGATGTGAAAAATATTGAAAACATTATTACAAAAAACTGGCATATATTGAGATGTGATGATACCACCAAGAAACTAGGTAGTAGTACGTCAACATTTACTTATAAAAAGAGGAGGAATTTTAAAAACATACTAGAAAGGCCCCCAAGTGGGTATAATAAGTCGTTTCCCATAACTAAAAAGTGTGGGAGATGTAACCAGTGTTGTAACATTAATCCTGACTATGGGGGACATTTAAGGGAGAATATCTCAAAATATGTAAAAGGTGATAAATTTCATTGCATGTTGGAAAAAAATATTTATTTTGCAGTTTATTTTTCCTGCAATTCATTATATATTGGAAAAACAAATAATGCATTTAATAAGAGAATTTATCAACATATGTATAGCATATCAAAAAGGGATAACAAAAGTGCGCTAGCTAGGCACTCCATGCAATGCAGGAATTTTGTTAAATTCACTTTTTTTGTGGTAGAGCAGATTCCAGGACATGTTTTTCCAGGTGACTGGAAAAATAAACTGTTGCATCAGGAGATGTTCTGGCAGTTTAGATTTGATGCAACAGTGCCACCTGGGCTTAATGACAGTATCTCCATAGCAAGTGAATTAAAATATAGATCGAATACTATTTAATAGTTTTTTAGGTGGTTTAACATTCACATTGACACAACATTTGAGTATTAATTCATAGTTCTTTTATAAGACAAGTGCCCATACAGGGTTAATTTCTTTAAAAAAATTTTTGGGGAAAAAGTGATCAGATGACCTGTTTCCAGTGGTAATTAATGAGGGTGTGTCAAGGTGTTTAGCTAACAGTATTTAAATGTTGTATTAGTAGTGAAAATTCAGGTTCTGATGGTGTCTTTTACTGAACAAGACGAAAGCGCTTAACCTGCTTTTTTATGTGATTTTATTCAATAAATTGGTGTGGAATTTATATCTTGGCTGACTGCTACTTCCAGTTTGGATTCTATTGACATTCTTTGCTTGTGAAGGTTCCTCTAAGCTAACTTGCTGATGAAAACTTTTCCAGCCTCTGAGTAGAGGGCTATCTGATTTTCCCGGAAAACATTTGGCAATATGAATAAGTCTGGCTATAGTTTCAACTAGTGTCTTCCAGTTTGAAAATTTTTCAAAACAATGTGAATGAATGGTGGAATCAAAGGCTCTAGTGCTGAAGCTTGCAACTGCTGGTTTAATTTCAGGATCAGCTTCAGGCTCTGCGACAGGATAACCAGTAGCTGTGTCATTTGAATTGTCTTTAACTGGCTGGTAAAGAAATGAAGGGCCTGGGAACCATACAGTGTTCGGAAAGGCAGGCTGTCTGTGTGGGACTTGTAGCATAATCAGCAGGGTTTTGCTCTGTGGGTACATAGAACCACTGATCAGGATGAGTTACTTGTCTGATTCTATTTACTCGGTTAGAGACATACAGAAAGAATCTTCGAGAGGTATTGCAGATGTACCCTAGGATGGTTACTGTCTGTAAAGAATTTCACAACATCCAGTTCCAGGTCTATTTCATCTCTGATTAGCTCATACAGTTCTGCCACTAATACAGCTGCACATAGCTCCAAACGTGGGATTGTATGCACTGGTCTAGGGCTTAACTTAGACTTTCCCATAACGAACCCAACGTGACATACACTTACTGCATCAGTTGTTTTCAAGTAGGCTACTGCACCTATAGCTGTGATGGATGCATCTGAAAAAATATACAGTTCCTTTTTACAGGCTACTGTCAGTGAAACAGGCCCATGACATCTGGATATCTTTAAGCCTTTCAAAGCCTGCAAAGACTCCTTCCACTGAATCCACTCATGCCGACTGTCTTGTGGGAGTAATGCATCCCATTCCCATTTCCCAGATGACAGTTCACGGACTAAGGCCTTACCTTTTATAGTCGCTGGTGCAACAAACCCAAGGGGATCATAAAGATTGTTCACGGTAGCTAAGATTCCTCTTTTGGTAAAGGGCTTTTCCTCTGAAGAGACCTGAAAAACAAAGCTGTCTGTTTCTAAATCCCAGCCTAGTCCTAAACCTTTCTGAAGAGGAAGGTTTTCTGAAGACAAAGTTCTTTAAGGTCTTTAGCTCTATCTTCTGCAGGAAAGGCTTCCATGACCTGTTTGCTGTTAGAAGCAACCTTATGAAGCCGCAGATTAGATTCTGCCAGTATCTGCTTTGTTTTGTTGAGAATGTCAATTGCTATCTCAGGAGTGCTAGCAGATGCGAGTTCATCATCAACATAGAAATGTATCAACACAAAGTGTTTGGCATCTTGGCCATAATGTTCAGCTCCATTTAGGGCAGCTTTACACATACAGTATATAGCCACAGCAAGAGAGGGACTGTTGCCGAAGACATGTACTCTCATTCTGTACTCCACTACTTCTTTGTCTATGTCATGACCTTTGTACCAGAGAAAACGTAAATAATCTCGGTGGTCCTCTCTCACCAGAAAACAGTAAAACATCTGCTGCACATCAGCTGTGAAGGCTATGGGCTCTTTTCTAAAGCGCATGAGGACCCCTAGTAGAGTATTGTTTAGATCAGGACCACTTAACAGTACCTTATTTAAAGAAATACCTTCACATTCTGCCTTTTGTTGCATCATAATGACTTCTTTTTCAGCAAATGCCAGTTGGGTACATGCTGCATCTGCTTTGGCACGAGCTCTGATTGCTAAGGAACATGCTGAGGAAATCTTACTGGTTCTTGATGATTTGGAGCCATGTGACCATGTATCATCCTTCGGGACACTAGAGCTGTTCTCCCTGATGTGCTGTGTCATGGGGAACATATCCTCAGATTTATACTTCTTCCCTGATCTCAGACTCATATTTACAGTGCAGTGACCTCTTCTATTCAGGACTGCAAGGATCTCCTTTTTACTGTTCCATTCTCACAGCACTGTGCGAGGCATAGTACAGCTAAACGGACAGCTTAACACTTCAAGAAAATCCAATAAGCGAAAGAATCAGGGTTTCTTGTAGCTTTACTGAGATTTCTTAACTTTAATACTTTTTTGTAAAACACTGCAACACAATACAAATAGCAACATATCAGAATATATACAATATACAGCACTTCTAAATACAGAGAATTACAACATACAAATTACTTACAGGAGATGTGATTGCAAGGGCCTGAGAAAAGAAGATCATGACTGCACTTCATGAGGGCCAGAAAGAAAGCTGTTTCCTGACTGAGTTACATCACTTCCTGACACTTGCTATAATGCTGTAAAACAAGTTAATCTAACTTTTATAAATAAAAGGCCACTTGATGGCAGCAACAGATCAAAAATGCTCAAACTGTACAACTATAATATAAACTGCCTGAATTGCTATGAAGGGCAGAATAAGGTCAGCAACCTTAGTGAGTATCTTGGAATGGGAGACAGTATCAAAAGCTTTAGAGACATCGAGAAAGAGGCAAGACATGAGGAGGTTTTTGTCCCTGGCTTCAGCAACAGTGTGAGTGAAAGATAGGAGGGCAATGGAGGTACTGTGGTATGGCCTAAAACCATGTTGAGTGGGGGTCAGAAGATTTTCATTAATAAGGTGAGTTAAAAGCTGACCGTGAATACATTTTTTGAGGATTTTGGATAGAGCAGATAGGATGGCAATGGGTTTGTAGTTAGAGGGCTCAGTGGAGTTACCTCCTTTGTGAAGTGGAATGGTATAGAAAGATTTCCAGATGTCGGGGACAGTAGACTCTTGGATAGATCTATTTATTAGGATAGAGACAGGATAGGCTATGGAATGAGCAGAGATTTTAAGAAAGAGGGGAGGGAGGTTATCGGAAGAAGGAGAACAAGGTTTCAGTTTTAGTAGAAGTGACTTGATGTAGGCTGTGGAGATGGGGTTAAAAGAAGAAGGGGTATTGTTGCATGTATAGTGAGTGGTGTGAGGGTGTTTATAGCTGTGGGAGGGTTGAGTAAGTTTTTGAATAGATTTGATAAAGTGGGTATTAAGTAAGTTGGCAGTTTCTAAGGGAGAATTATTAGGGTAGGGGTTGGGATGGTAGGTTGACCTGGATTTAAGATTTTATTGATGGCATGCCAGAAGTTTTGGGGTTAGACTTTTGGGAGAACTGGGGATTATAAAAGTAAGTTTTCTTGTCTTTGTTAATTGCTGTTTTTGCTAGATTTCTTAGTTCTTTATATTTTTGTAGGAATGTTGCCGATTTAGATTTTAGCCATTTATTCCAATTTTTATCTCTTTCTTTCATGAGAGATAGGGTGTTTTTAGCAAGCCAAGGTGAGTAGTTGGCTTTGATACTCACATTTCTAAGAGGAGCTAAAGAGTCAAGTATATCAAGAAAAATGTGATTAAAGTGTAGAATGGCTTCATTAAGAAGGAGGTACTTAAGGAAGCCCCAGTTTATGGAAGTGAGCCTGTTATTGAAGATTTCAGGATTGAAAGAAGACAGTTTGCGACTCTAAAATGATGGAATTTAGGTATTTGGGAAGAGTAACTCTGGACTTGGATAGGGAGGTGGTCACTTAAGGAGTTGGGTAGGGTTCTGGGGTCATGATATAGGGTGGGATCAGAGATAAGAATCCAGTTTAGGGTGGTACCTTGGGTATTGTTGTTGAAGCGGGTAGGAGTTGTAATAAGTTGATAGAAGTTGTGTAGGTTGATTTGAAGAGAGGGAGAGATAGAGGATAGTTTTTGCCAGTCAATATTTACATCGCCTAGTAGTAAAGTCTCATAAGAGATATTAATGCTTATGTCACCCTTAGCTTGTTTATTTATGTATTTATTTACTTACTTACTATTTGCAAACTAGGTAGGTGGGTCAAAATACTTTTTTGAAATAGTTTAAAAACTGAAGTTCTATAGCCCACATTGCTCTAAATCATAAGAAAAGGAAACAGGTAAATTTATAGAGACAGATTAGTGAGAAACTTGTAAAAAAGAATGTCAATAAAAGTCAGTAAGAAGGACAACAAAGTTACAGCATGAAATATCATTCAAATACAAAGAAAAGTATCATGCACAGATTAGAGGTAGCATGAAAAAGTTGAAGAAAGAGAGTGGCAATGTCCAAAAGTACACCATTTTGCAGGTAACACAGCCTCAAAATTATTTTTAAAAACAATCATCCTGGTGGCCAAGGCACAGAACTACACATATATGCAAACATTTTTTAAGCTAGATTAGTTGATGATATGCTTATTGCACCCTAAAAATATTCACAATAATAAGAATTGTGGTAGCAACTCCCAACAACTAAAAAAGACATAAACATAAGTATCAGTTTCCTCCCATCCACATTGTTTTTTTTAAGTTGGTTCAGCTGATGATATGCTTGTTGCTTTTATTTAATTGGGTTCTTATTGTGTGTGTGTGTGTGTGTGTGTGTGTGTGTGTGTGTGTGTGTGTGTGTGTGTGTGTGTATTATTTCTATTTTAATACGCATTTGTATCCATGTAGTGAGGTACTTCTGTATAGTCTATTTTCATATTTACTTAGGTCTCTTCATACACTGCTTCAATTCTTCCTAGTGGGATTTATGTTTTCAGTTTCTATAGGAGTTTTATTTTAACCTTTTGGATGTATTTTAATGTTCCTGTTTAGACAGAGTTCTTAAAGTTTGAGTTTATTGTGTTTTATTACTTTACAGTAATTTATGTCACAGTTAGGATTCCTTTCTGATATATTTCTTGTTTTATTATTATTTATGCAGACTTTGTATTGCTTTGAGTTATTTGATTGGGGTGTGTATTTTTTTTTTTTTTTTTTGAATATTCTCTTTGAGAGCTTTTCCCTGCTAAATGAGTTTATAAAATAGTAGCAGTTTGCTGGATTTTGAAGCCTGTGAGGGAATAGGAATCTATGACTGAGCATGAACACTAGATGGCATACCCTAGCTTTCTCCTGTGCATGGAACAGGTCTGATGCACAAGTAGCTAGCAGTCTGATTGGTCTGGCTTCCTTGCCCATTTTATAAAGTTTTTTATAGCATGGAAAATCGTAAGTTCCAAAAAACGAGCACACCGATTGGTCAAACAAACCAAAGTGTCCATTGTAAATTCAGCATATACCAACAAGAAAAGGTCTGGCTGCTAAAGTATCATTGAGCTGCTGAACTTTCCTGTTCACATATGCAACATATTAAAACTTGGTAAAACCACAACCACCACAAAACAGCAATAAAGCACTACCATACCTCTCAACCTCTAAGCAAAGAAAGTTTTACAAAGCCTGACATAATTGCTGGACAAATACCTAAAAATACAGACACATTTTAAATATTACTTTTATAAACTTACCAACTTGCTAGAATAACAGTATCTGTGTTCACATGTATTTCCTAAATGATATGAAGTCTGAAAGTCAAATGTGTGCCATTATTTAGTGACTCTAATCCTTACATTACCCACTGACTTCTCAGAAAAACAAAATTTTATGAAGAAAAGACCAAACATATGAGGCAGAAATCTGGACAGTTGACAGTTATGAGCACTACATGAGCCATTACAATTGAGTGAAGGTATATTAAACTACTTTTCCTGCTTAAACACTGTACATACACTGTGCATTTGCAGGAAAGTATAAATACCAAAACTTGAATTAAATAACAGTGCACATCTAACTTAAGTGTGCAACTATTAGAAAAAGCATGACTATAGAGACAGCAGTACTAACCACACTCCCATTTTCACTACATGCATGCACGCACACTTATAATTAACAAAACGTTAAACTGTTACAGCCCCAATAAACACTTAAAATAACAACAACCCATGCATTTTACCAACCTATATTTTATTAAATTAAAAGAAAAATAAAATAAACAGTAAACTTGAACTAAACATCTGGGACTATTTTCCCTGAGAAAAAGTAGAAGAATGCAAAATACAACAAACAGAAACCTAAACAACAACAACAACAAAAACACAACAAAGAACAAAACTAACATCATTTTATAATAGCAATAACCCACGGCTAGGTGTGAGTAATGCTGGATTTACCCACGGTTCACTCGGGCAACATTACCCATACCCAGCCATGGGTTATTGCTATAATATAGAACAGACTTGATGGTACACACAGTTGTATGAATTTATACAATGATAAAGCATGCATTGAAATAATTCAAGAAAATTAATGTAATTACTGTGCAATTATTAATATGTTAAATTACTAGAAGAGGTAAGAATGTTACTACCAGACCATGTCTATTAACAGAAGTATAATACAAAATGTAACCATAAGCATGTAGTCCCCTCAGTCTGGAAGGAGTTATTCTAAGCTATTACAATAGTTATGAGGAAAAAAACTACACAGAGCAGACAAACAATAAATCTGAGCAGAGGCATAAAACAAGAAAATCCAAAAACAGAGATCTACTCAGGAACCACTGACAGTTTAATATTAACACGTTTTTGCAACAAAGTGCTTTTTAAGTTGATTTAACAACGGACAAAATACATAGATTTATATACTCAAATTAATTTCATCTCATGACTCAGTTGAACAAAACAACTAATCAAACAACTATCTAAAATGCCTTGTTTGTAAGACAGGTTTTAAACAAACAGTACCATTAAGACCTAGCAGAATGTCAGTTCTTAAATCATTAATCCATCTAAAGTCTTTATTTTCTGTTTCCAGCTTAATTTCAGCCCAAACAAAAGCTGCAAAGAGGGATTAATGACTTTAAAAGTAAACGTGGTTTCCTGGCCCAGGAATCAACCATGTGATATGTCACATATACAACGCCAAGTGCACAACTCAGAGATTACTAACAGACTGACTGATAGGATGAATGTAGCTGTTAACCAGACTTTGGGGGATTCTAATGTAGTCATGGTCTTAGACCCTTTACATCTTCCAGAGATCTTGCAAACAACATTCCTATCCCCACCAGAAAGGAAAAAGGTGGCGTCAAAGCAGGCAAGGGGTGGAAAGGCAGGGGGGTGTGATAAGGACTATCAGGGCCCTTAGACAAGGAGATGCTTGACAAAAATGCAGAGGTAAAGACCCCCAATTTGGTATTTAACCTCTCTCTCTAAAGACATTTTAACTGAAAAGTGAA
Source organism: Protopterus annectens (assembly GCF_019279795.1). Classification (NCBI taxonomy): domain Eukaryota; kingdom Metazoa; phylum Chordata; order Ceratodontiformes; family Protopteridae; genus Protopterus; species Protopterus annectens. The sequence continues at coordinate 389,857,264 of NC_056747.1, read as the reverse complement.
AAAGCAGTACTGAAAAAGGATAGTCATCAGTAAAAGTTCATATGCTTTCCACTTTCTGTGCATAATTGCATTGTTAATGTATAATAATAAGTCTTCATAAATGCATAAGCTTTCAACCTGTTTGATTTTTTTTCACTCACCTGTATATAATTATATCATCTACTGTTTGTTCCATAACACTTTATAGTAACCTTGTACTCTGTTTGCGGCCCAGGTCATGACTGAAAATGGTCCTTGTATAGATCAGCTAATTGACCTGCTTAATAAACAACAAATACATAATAATAAAGATGATGGCGATTTCAGCAAAACATGAGGAAGCAGCAAGGGTTCCGTCTACGTTTTGAAAAAGGTTATACGTTCTGAGCATTTGTTTATAAAACCTCTCTGTACACTGCTACAACTACAATTTAAACCTTGTTGTCAGATGCATTGTTTCCATTACTATACAATTTATATAGATTCATTAAAGAGCTGACACTGCATACTTACCTTGCAGAAATACAGGAAGAAATGGATATCGGTAGAATTAAAATGTTTAGGTGACATTAAGTGGACCTGTTAACATGCTTCATGTAACCAGTAGCAAGTGTATGCATTTGTTTTGCCAACTAAATACTTTAAAGTTAATGCTAGTCATACATCTCAGAGCAAATATACTTCTAATTGCCATAGGTGGAACACTTAAAAACATCTTGCATGCTGCAGACTTACAGTTATAATGTGCTGTATAACATGCACGAAGCTTGAAATTCTAATTACATAAATGAAGACATGTTATGTGTTAGTGGGTCTGAAATGAGGTTGCTGGTCTGCATTGTGGTCAGCAGCAAAAAATACAATCCAAACGATACAGGCCTGCCTCAATCACTTCAGACAGAGAGAAATTGTAGAAGAATCCTTACACATCAGAATCAGAACACCATGATCAGTAGAGTTAACATACCATTTGCACATTAATGAAGATTTTCAAAACACCCTTTCTTGCAGGTTCCTATTGTCAGGATAATTGCAGAGCTACACTTGATGACTTGACAAGACATATGAAATATAAGAAAACCAACTGAAGCATCAAATCTTGATTTTTATTTTGTTATTGTAACATCATCATTCCATTGTACTTTACTATGGATCAAGTGTAATGGATGTATCAGCAGAACTGTATGTGCATATGCTTTGCTAAACTACTTAACGCACAGAGATGTTTTAACTGTATGAGCTACTTATTTTGTGTTTGCTTGTCACAGTGACTGGAAGGGAACATATGTTTAATATTCAAGGAGTAAAATAAGAACAATCGTCATCTTTGGAACAGAATATGAATGGAATACATGTCTTAAAAGTTCATTCAATAAATGAAACTGTTTACAAGACTAGTATATGAACAACATGCTAAATATATTTGTTAAAGCATATAGCAAGGCACATTTGTGCATTATAATTCTTTGGTCAAATGAATACGTTTTTATTCATTTGTTAACCTTGTAGATCTGCACTGCACATATACCTATTCTTAGACATAATGCAGGATCGCTGTTGGGTTAAGTAAGTTGCTCATTTTTGCCTCCCTATTAAAATGTCAGCACTCAAAATGCTGAGTGTAGACATGCCACAAAAAAAAAAAAAAACTCCAGGAAAAGATTGAATCCTGAAGATCGATACCTCAGAGAAAAGGAAGTATTCTAAGAAATGGTAATCTCAGACTTAGTATACGTAAGTGCATTTTTCAGCCATTCATGTTCTAGCTCTAGCAAGTCCCAACATTTCAAATGGTTACCCAGATTTTAGATAACATTAAAGAGCATATTTTTTTTTCTTCCTAGGTGGCAGCCCACAGACATAGTTCATCCTTCACTCACTCATGCATCCACTGGTTAAACCAAAGAAAGCTCAGACAGGATAAAACACTCATTTCAATCTGCTACAAACATAACAACAAAAACATTTATGCATTATCACTGTTACTGATGATTAACTTCTAGTGATTGATATGCACAAGCAAATGTTTAGGTAAAAGAATCCAGCCTCACAATTATGCAGAAAGAGAGAGCGTTCCTACTTGTAGGGTCAATACTCAGACTTAATAAGCAGCCTAGATCATGGAGAGATGGCTGGTAAGTGAGGAGGAAGATCCATGTAGCTAATTGTCAGTTATCCAGTCCTGAGAAATGGTATGTTTTTACTCCATACTGGTAGTTGGAGCACAGAGCCCCAAATCTTATGGCACAGCATGTCAACTGGCACAAAGTGTCAGGTGTTGTATATGACAGAAGAATGCCAAAAAAGCTGAAAAGTAAGGTGTACAAAACAGTGGTGCTACCAGTACTACTATATGGTACAAAAACCTAGATAGTAAAGACAGAGCAGTTAGGGAAGCTAGACGTGATGGAGATGAAGTACCCAAGATGGGTGGTAAGATGCACACTGTGGGAGAGACGAAGAAATGAGGGCATAATAGCAGAAGCCAAAGTAGCTTCAATTGCAGAAAAGGTCAAAGAGAGCCAATAATGGTGGTTTGGACACATGCAGAAAAGCAGAAGATAATCTGGTCAAAAAGATTTGGGATAGAAAGGAAGAAGGTAAGAGGAAACAAGGACGTCCAGCAAAGAGGTAGCTGGACTGTGAGAGCGAAGACCTGTGATAGTCAGGTATGAGTGTGAAAGAAGGCAGGAGAGTAGCATTGAATAGAAAGGGATGGCAAAAGATAACACAATGCCCTGACCCCATATAGAAAATGGGAAAGAAGGGGTGAATGATGATGATTGGCGGTGGGGGGGGGGGTGCTCTTGCTGCAGGTAGATATTCCAGCAGGAGTGCTCTGACAGACAGACAGATATCCACAGTGAAGCACATCAGCAAAAACACAACTGCTTGCTACAGTTCTATCAGTGCAGATAGTGTACCACAGAAGGGAGGACTGTGCCCTATGTGTGCACTACATCATCCCTGTCTGACTCCACCATCGCTTTCTGTGCCACCCTAGAGCCATTATTACAAACCAGAGACCCAGCCATCTAAACACCATCTCTGGCAACAGACAATGCACAGCAGTCAGCATTTGAGTCAGACAATGATGTGGAAATATACATTTATAAATGTAGCTGACTCATATATCCTAACTAGAAATATTGACTGTAACACAAAGGGAGTCCAATAGCTTTTCACAATAACATAGACCTTCCTGTGTGCCTCAGTGGCACAAGTAACAGTCCTGAAGGGACTGTGGTGACATGCAGCTGGACTTACTGGGAATGTGTGGGTTGGACCATAATTAACCAATTACATCAGGAAGGCCTCACTGTCTGTAACAGTGTTAGGTGATCTCCGCCCAGCACACACGTTTTTTTTTTTTTGTTTGTTTTTGTTTTTTGTGTGTATGCTCACGCATGTGCATTACTTTAAAGGAAGTTAATGATTGATATCTAGTAGAGATAAAGCAAGAGAGAGCTTCCATAGCCTTGAATGTTGTAATGTATTTGTCACACATTTTTCTATTCTTGACATTTATTTTTAGTATTAGGTTCCTTGATCTGGTATTAGCTCACCAGTGATGTATTCCATTCACAGACTTTCAAATAGAACCAGATATGATACTGATTTATGCACCAGGCAGAGACCATCTTTGCTAATCTATAACAATAGATATTAGGTTAAATATATCTTAGATAATGCAACCATAATGAATTAATTCATTCTGATGTGCCACTCAGTAATGTTCTCACATCTAATCTGAAAGAAAAAGTAGATCACTGGCAAGGAATGTACTTTTTATTTCAAAGTAGATTCACTTAAAGTGTCATGCCATCTATCAGCATTTCATAGCTCTCAACCATCTCCCAAATGAGGAACAATACCTCTCATAATATGGAACAAATAGGCAAAATGTAAAACACATACTAACAGCTTACTAACGACTTCAGCTAGGCTGATCATTTGACGGTTAAACCGTGGCATTTTTACGTGTAATAGTTATTTTAATGAATTAGTATGATTCAGTTTTATTTACCGTAGATATTAGTTAAAAAAATTGCTAACACTGAATGTGTGACATTTCCTTTCAGTGTGGAGTTTTGAGGAACATGAACTTTTTAAAACCCCAAATGAGGAATGTTCCTTGTAATGTAACCTGAGAGTTATGTAAATACCCTTTAAACTGTGGATCTGCAAGAATCCATTGTAAGAGAAACAATTAATTCTTATACTAAATCATTTACTGATCAATATTAGCAGCTTAAATAAGAAAATCTACTCTCTACAAGTGTTCCGTGGAGGTGCTGCAGTAGCATTGTCATCTCACAGTAAGACGTTGTCCTGTTCGAATTCTCAGCTAGAGTGTCTTCTGTGTGGAGACATGCGTGAATGGGTGTACCTTCATTGAAGGTTGTGCATCAGGGCCAGCAACTTGGCATGTAAAAATCTACTGCCAATCATTAGCAGACCAGAGTTCCACTGTGGCGACCCCTAACCGGGAAAAGCCGAAAGACACAACAACAACTCTCTACAAGCCACTCTCACCCTGTAGGACATTGTCATCTGTGTAGTGACTGAAACATGATTTAAAATAGCAGAGAGACTCTGACTGTGCTGGGTTATAATGCTTTCCTCAGATTTAGACCAGCTACTGCGCAGGAGGGGGAAAAAAAGTGGAGATGTCTCAATCAACACTGAGAAGAGACTCACATCAAGGCTGGTAAAGTAGCAGGATTCACTAGAGCTTCTTCATGTCCAAATAACCATCAGAAAGGTCCCATACCATGTATTACCTATTTACAGAACTCCCTCTGTGACACAAGAAAGCCACAGTGCCTATTTACAGGAACTAGAATCACTCAGTACTTAACCCATTACCATTTTCCTAGGTGGTGCACCAGTGGACAGCTCAGTGGTGCAGCAGTTAGCGTGGTCACCTCACAGCAAGAGGTTCTCCGGTTTGATTCTCAGCTGGGGTGCCCTCAGTGCAGAGTCTGCATGTCCTCCCTGCATTTGCTTGGGTTTCCTCCAGGTGCTCTGGTTTCTTCCCAGATTCCAAAGATACGCATCTGGAGCATTTCTCCCAGGGCATCCACTGAAAATGGGCTCTGCCCCAGTTGGACTTTCCCAGTAAACAAATGTTAAATAAATAAAAAATAAATAAAAATCCAACTATAGACTGGGAAGTCTCCACCACCACCGGTGTACGAGGACAGAAATTCTTGGACTTCATCAGTACAAATGTCCTGGAACACTTAGAGTACCCACTAGGGGAATAACATATTTAATCTTGTCCTTACTAATATGGGACCATATTGCACCATCCCTTGAGTATCATCATTACTTTTAGGTGTGACCATAAATCAGTCTTCCTTGAAATAAAATTGAATCCAGAGATCCCTCCCACCTAAGGTACCTTTAGAAATTTCTTTAAGACAAACTACCTACTCCTAAGTGACACATTGGCAAGCTTCAAATCCACACCAAACTGAATTAACTCTACTGAATACACAGAAATGTATACCACCACACTATACCAGCATGTAAACAGCTGCATAGATGCAGCTGTACCCCACAAGAACAAGTGAAGTGCAAACCCCAGAAACAAACCCACATGGTGGAACCATAATATCAACAAGCTTTATAATAAAGGAAACACATTTTGACAAAAGTATGAAGAGTAATTCCTAGAATGTTAGAGTCTTTGTTACTGAAATAAACAAACAATTCAGAAACTTAATAAAATACACAAATCCAAGTTTGAGACTAAAATTGCTACCCAAGCCAAAGACAATCACAAGGCATTTTTTAGTTATGTTAATAATCTCAAAAGCATAATGCAGCACTGTGGTAATCTGATTGTGAATGATGTTACCTACACTGAGGCTGAAGATACAGTGAACCTACTGGCCAATAAATTTAGCTTTAACTTTACTCCTCTCTCCTCTCCATCTGTCCCTCAAGATATACCTGAAACTGGCTCTCCTCCAGCTATCACACAAGACCAAATCCTAAAAGTGCTGTCAAAAGCTACAGATAACTGCATCAATGGGTCCTGATAATGTCCCTGGATGCATCTTAAATAATATGAAGCATGACTTAGCTACAACCCTAACACTGTTCAATTTCAGCCTCCATATATGTTTTGTATCAAGCAAATGGAGAACAGCTACAGTCATTCCCATGCATAAGGAAGGATTTTCCACAGACCGAAGCAATTACAGACCCATACGTCTGACCAGCTATGCAAAGCCAAGGAATGACTTATCATGGAACTAATGAATCAGGACATAGGGAACCTCCAAACTCCAGACCCATCTCAGTTTGTGTTCATCAAGTGCAGGCCATACTTACTCAGCCTAGTTGATTTGTTTGAAAAAGGTCACCAAAGCAATGGATGGAGGCAAAATGGTATACACTGCTTACCTTGACCTGGCCAACGCTTTTAACACAATTCCCCACTAGGAATAACCCCTTATGTCACCCACTGGATTGCCGACTGCCTCACAGATAGGACACAGGAAACCAAATAGAAGTTATCTCCACAGAAAGACCACTCACCAGTGGAGTACTCCAGGGTTGTGTACTGGATCTCTCTTGTTTCATATCTACTTTTCTGAAGTTAAAGCCAATATCAAACAGCTCTGGCTGACTAAGTGTTCAGGTGGCTGCAAGCTAGGAGTAGTCATTGAATCCCCAAATGACTAAGCCATCCTGCTGGAAGGTTTGTCTCAAATAAATAACTGGTGCCAAAATCATGGACTGAAATTAAATTCCAAAAATGCATTCTTGTACCCTTTGGGAAGTCATCTATCCCAGGGAACCACCACATTAACAATACACCCCTAAGAGTGGACCCAGTTGTTCAGGATTTGGGAACTTATGTAGGCAGTGACATACCTTTTGACCAACATGTATCCATTGTTGTAAGAAAGTGCTTCTATACTGCATAGCTTATAAACAAAGGGGTTGTGTCTAGATCTAGGGATGTCATTGCCCCCATTTACTCTGCCCTCATTAGGCCAATCATTGAATATGACGCCCCTTTGGCATCTATCTGTACAGACACACGCAACAACTGGAATGTCCACAGAGATACCTTACTAAAAGGATACAAGGCCTAAACAACATGTCCTACATGGACTGACTCGGACTCCTGTCAATATACTTGCTATCTTATAGATCACCCATATCTGGCACATAAGGCATCCTCTGACCTTATATTGATGAATTTACTGCACATCATCAAGTCAAATGGCATCAGAAATACTTAGTCTATAGATCTAAACCTCTTCTTCAACATCAACAGAATGATTTGGAGGGATAGGTATACCTCGCAGATAATACCATTACTGTAGAACAGACTCTCCAGCCACATTAAAAAAACAAACAAACAAGCAAACAAACAAACATCATCCCTGCCAATATTCAAGTGCAACTTGGATCTATGGATGGAAAACAGAAAATTTACCCAGGACTACCCCTGTACTACTAATGGACAGAGAAAGCTCCTAAATGTTTTATCACATGCATGGGTCCCCTCAAATTATCTATGGTATGCTCCCAGTTATTCTCATTACGGTGAATATATAATTATCGACCATGGGATGGGTAAGACCAGCCTCTAACCAAATGGGATAGGTTAATCAAGCAAAAAAGTGAAATTAGATAGGCTTAAAATGGCCCATAAGGGCAGCTATCCTAGTACTTACCTATGAATCCTTTATAGAATATTCACAGAAGATTTAAAGCAGAGACTGACAACTGCATTCATGAACATTGTAAAAGTTATTTTAATTTTCAGTCATGCACAAAACTCGGATTTCAAATAATTATAAAGCAAATGTGAATATTTGAAAGTATATGTAAGCCTTCTTTAAAGAAAAAATTGAATCTCACTCATATGGACTGTTCCTCAATCGCTTCACCTGTACTCTGGCAGGGCGAAAGAATTAACATTTCTCTGCTAATGAGCTGTTTTTAGAAATAGATACAAGTAGAGTAGGTGGTTGTTATTGTAATTATTTCAACAACATAAGATTAAGGCTGTCACACCAAACAGTGAGATTGTTCATAGTTTTCTTAGATTACAGTAAGTGTTCTCTTGCAGCTTCTGCACTTTGTGGATGGGGAATGCAGGTGAATGGTGACACGACATCTAGAGTAAACATAATATGTTTAGATAAGTGCCGCGGTGGTACATCGGTAGCGTTGTTACCTTACAGCAAGAGGTTCTCCCATTCGATTCTCGGCTTGGCTTGGGAGTGCCTTCTGTGCGGAGTCTGCATGTCCTCCCCGCGGATGGGTAGCATTTGAAAGACATGCATGCGTAAATGGGTGTGCTTTCGTTGAAGGTTGGGCGTCGAGCTGGCACCTCAGCGTTTCATAAAAATCTACTGCCAATCATTAGCGGACCGGAGTTCCGCTGTGGTGACCCCTTACCGAGAAAAAGCCGAAAGACAAACAACAACAACAGTAAGACAGTGAAAGGATCAAGTTAATCGAGTATCTTTCCTGAAGGCTTTGAAAAGGAACACAAAGCCTTCCAAGAATAGATTTAAAACAGTGGATAACATTTTGCTTCTAAAATGTCATTATAGAACTATATTGTTATACTGCTTCAATACTGATGAAAAAGTTAAAATTTTTATATGAGCATGTAGTATGCATGAGTATCTTTAACCATATTTTATATATACACAGCAATTACAAGTCAGGATCATTTTGTAGAGCTACACAGCCTTGAGTATGCAGCTGAATGTACCTTTGCAAGAACATGAAAGAGTGTAATCCAAGATGCCATGAGATTTATGCCAACAAGATCCAGAATGTTTTTCCTAACAATGAACGTGAAATTAACATTTTTTTCTACTCGCTGACATGCGACAAGGGACAATAAGAAACAGCTGACACATCATAATTTTATCTGGTTGGTGACTGAGAGCACATGATAATGACATCTGAACACTAATAAAATGTATGGATATAACCAGGCATCACAATTTGTGTTGTATTTTAAATATCTATATAATAGTCACAGAGTAAGTGGAGCTTATGTTTGTATTGTAATGCAGTACATTCTTATTAGTATCAAAATAATGTAATCTAATTTCCTGTATAACAGCTATGTAGTTCAAAGAACAGCATGGCAAAAATCTTATGGAATATTAAACTTTGGACCTTATTTAAAAGTTTAAAATGTGTCTCATAGTCTCATCCTTACTGTTGTTTTTTCAGTAATGTGTTCAGAAAGAGCATGCACGAAGACTGACTATACTCTAAAGGCACATTTCATTATCTGAATAATGTGCTTATATGAAAGTCCATTTTACACTGTAGCCTGACTTCGTATACAGATAGACCATACTACTCCCATTCCCCAATTCAGATTTCACCAGAATTTCTTGAAAATAATCGATACTTCCTTATTATAGCAGCCCAGCAATAGCGGCCTTGGGCGATGCAGTGAATAACCACAAATGAACTGTCATCTAAGCTTTTATCACCCCAGATAAACACACATGCATACCATTTATGAACAATGAATTCATGCATCTTGCTACAAGAAAAAAGAGCAAAACATACAAGTGTCACTGCTGTTTATTGCTAATAGCTGTCATGCATTTTTATTTCAGCTGCAGGACTCGAAAGTGTGTATTTGATGCAGTTACTTGCTTTTCAATCAACGCAGCTGTTTGTGCTACAGTAAAGCGGCATCCAAAACTAACTTGTTACATACTGTCTCCCAAATTAAGCATATATTTGCTTTTATCTAGTTGGATAATTAATATCTGAATCCTCCAAACTTGAATTACGGCATTTCTGGTTGTGCAGCTCTGAATTATCAGTTTGGTATTCTACTCACTGTTTTTATTTTATCTTTGCTCAGATAGTTTTCTTTCTCTTTTTTTTTTTTCTCTTGTGGTGACTATACATTGTGGACTTAACTGTTGTTCTGAAATACAGCCATTTTTTGAGAGAGTGTGCTTGAATTTCAAAAATACTTTAAGCATCCTTTAGGATTTAAAATCAGATTAGTTCTTTTATGGTTACTTTACCAAACTATATCGGCTAAGGCCGCTATCGCTGGGGCTGCTATAAGGAAATACCAAATATTCTTTTATGAGAGCATTTCTGTACTCTGTCATACTGTCTATTATTTTGTTAGTAATATCTGGCAGTAGAATCTTTAAGAAGCAGGGACCATGCACATTAACATGTCCTTTTGGCAGTCATGGTTTGCCAGACACATTTTTTTGCATGTCATTATTTCCTTGACTGCAGTAGCAAAATTTCAAAACAGCTAGGTAGCTGCTGCAAATTGATATCTTTGCCCGCAAGCCAGAGGCAAAAATAGTAAAATGGTCCTTATACAATGACTGGACTATGCACTACCCTATTGGATAGTTCATCATTCAAAAATCTTAATTTACTCCAGGCCATTTTAATAGAACCTGGCCTTTTCTGGTTCTAGTACCTAAAAAGAGCGCTAGTATGTCTCCTAAGCTATTATGCCTGACTGCCAAAAAAAAAAAAAAAAACAGCTGATCTTCTATTCTGTTACTTTGTTACTTACTTATAAACTAAAGATTGGCTATAACATCAAATTATTTATAAAATAAAATAAAAAGACTGGATATAAAACCAATGACTCATTTTATTGTAAAAGTAATACGACACCATAAAAAACAGTAAGTACTTTTGTCTATTAAAAGCTGTAGATTTCTTCAGACTGTCTGCCACACAGACAACGAAAAGAAGCGAAGTATCCCTATGATGAATAAATGGCTTTCAAAGCTGTTAGACACCTTACTCTACCACACATAGGTTCGACTAGGCTGTTGATCCATGGAACATTTGTAACCTAGCCAATAATCCCACCAATTGACCAATACTTGAATTAATACCAGAATCCAGCTTAGTTTTGGTCTTTTTTCATAAGGGCTAAAGAGGTATGATTGGGGATATCCTTAATACTACCCATCCAGTCATACAGGTTATGCATTTTTGTGTGACAGTGAAGTGTATTATGGATTTTAAAACTGTAAAATTGCACCAGATGCTATTTTGTGTTAGCTGATGTCAATATTCTAGCAAAAGGTTAGAGCTTAACAGCAGTGAGAAGTTCTTAACAAAGCTTTGTTAAGCACCTTAAATCAGAAAGCTGCTTACCAAAGTTGTTGTTTTCCCATATTTAGGGCATAATTGTGGCACTCCATGTACTACAAGAAAATTACTCACCATGCTTGACAGCTACAGCCTTAAATCTAGTCTGAATGGTGCTGTCATGCTAAGAACACACAGGAACAGCTTAACAAAAATGATTATATCTTCTCTGCCTTAGCCCCATTGACATGACATATACTTCCTTCAGTGATCAGTACAGATGAGTAGAAGATTTTCAGGCAAGATTAAGTTATTTCTCACTGACAGAACTGCCTGTCACTGTAGAGTCTCCCCACCACCATTGAATTATAGTAATTCTGTGCTGCCTTATGATTATATAGAAAATAGTGAACAATGGATGTATCATATGAGGGTGAGTGAATGAAGGCAGTATTGTAACTAGTAAAAAATGGGATGCTGAAGACCAAAGGAAACTCTAAGTGTAAGATGAGGCTTACTGGGAAAAAATGGGAGCTTGTTGAGTCGAAATATGCAGGCTTTGTGATAGGAGTGTGATGATGATTGCCATGTGGGAAAAAAACAGGTGATATGGATTAGCTGGAGAGATTATGCAGGTGTAGCTGAGGTGGGAATCAAAGGTAGAAAGTGTGGTTAAGGGCTGCCTCTATCAGTAAGAGGTAAAAGGTGGCACAATAAAAAGCTTAAAGTGGAATACATGAGAGTATGGTGCTATATTAAATATTAAAGGTCTTAGCAGGCATGGGTTGAGAGTGTAAGAAAAAGAAATGGAAGATGAAAAACAATTTGTCTGTTATGTACTTCACAGATGATAAATATTCTAGTTGTCTACTAATGTACTATGTTCTTCATCTGTAACTATGTTTGTAATTTTTAATTGCTATGTTGATCAAATTGTTAATTGCTATGTAAATCCAATGTAACTACTGTCTGTATATTTTAACTGTGGAGCTTTTCTCCCCAGGCCTCCACTGAAAATGGACCTACGTCCAGTCGGACACTCTTGGTCAACAAATATAAATAAATAAATAAAGAAAATTTAATATAAAGAGAGAACAAAAGGTTTCATGATTGGAGATGTTATGAAATGTGATATTGCCTGATGATGGTTGTACATGTACAAATAAATATATATTCTTTTACATGTAAGGGTGTTGCAATGTGGAATATATTCCTGCATGTAATTGCTGATGGTCTTTTCTCAAAAGATTTGCATTTGATTGATTGATTTTTGCTCCATTTGTCAACAGTGTAAGTCTACTATACACAAGTAATTCTTTTCGGGGGTGAGTCAGAAGAATGGTGTGGTTAAGTGACTGACTCACATAACACAGTATGTAAGTAGAGACTCTGGGAATCAAACTTAGCAGTGTAGGATGAAACGTGTTAGTATTTAACAGTCTTAACCCTCTGAACTGTATGCCAAATTGCCAATTCATTTCAGATTATTTAATTTCTTGACATGATAAACCAAATTCATTAACAAAATATTGTACATCCACTATGTAAACTAGCTGGAGAAGCAAATACATGGCATGCTCATAGTCTTAGCTACTCTTGTAGCTAAAATACTCAGGATGAGTGATCCATACATAGCTATTGATGCAGTTTACTACACACTTCTCTATTGATTCTCATTGTGGATTCTGTCCAGAACATGGTTCTGATGCTTCTCTGCTAAGTGTACCAGAATGTCTCTAGACATTCAGCCCTGAGAAAGTTATTGCTGCATTACTTCTTGGACCTGTTCATAGCCTCTGATACTGCTGAGCATTGTGTACTTATCAATGGACTGACGGTATAGAAAGGCACAGCAGAAGCTATGTGCGGACAACCCCCTCAATACTTTTGCCCAAAAATTCCTAGACTTAATACACAAAAACTCCCTTGAGAAGTCAGTAAAAAAACTTACTAGAGGATATAGCATTTTTTATGTAATTCTTATAAATATGGGTGACTCTTATGTACTCATTTGGTATTTCCTTCCCTGGTGAAGTCTGATCACAAACTTGTGACCTTATTCTTTAAACTTCCAAAACCCCCTACACAAACCCCACTGAATATGAAACCATAAATGTACCAACCACAGCTTACACTATGATGAAATATAAAAGTTCACTTTTGACTGCACCACCCCCGACCATGACACAGCTGCAAGCTTCCCTAAGGACTTTTACATCCATTTTGAAAAATGCATTGACCTAACAGTCCTTATCAGAACCAAGTATCATAGGAAATTCAAAAATAAAGCACCCTGGTAGTCCACTACCATAAACAAACTATACAAAAACTAATCCATTAAATTATACAGCAGGTCCAAAGTATCTATTCTCAAGGAAAAAGCATTACAAAACACTAAAAAAGGAGATGCAGTCTGAGTGAAGGTACTGGCAAGGTGTAAATGGTCATAAAGACTCAGTGGCTTTGGAATATCAGTATGCAGTGCAGCTACTGGTTCGACTGCTGTCTGAATAGAATACACAAAGAATTTAAACTGCAGGATTCAATAGTGAGTCCTCTAAGATAATTTTTGTCTCCTTTTTGGTAAATGACATATAGCAGCCCTTTTACCTAGCCCTGAGCTAAATCATTAAAAGACTAAGGCAGTCATTTTTTTTTTGGGGGGGGGGCGAACAAAACCTTTCCTTAGTCCAGAAATGGTCTCATAATTATCCAGGCAGTAGATGATACCTCAAATAATGCTGTTGACAGCAATAAATATCTTGGTGACACTTTGGAAAAATACTATACTTTTGATACAAATGTAAAACTGGTTAGATCCAAAGTCATCTCTAATGCATAAAAAGCTAAAGTAGTCACTCAAGAATTTGTGGTTATTGCTATGTAAACTGTGATAACTCATCTAGTTTGCATATTAAAAAATATTGTTTGGATCACAGTAACTCATAACTACATTCTGGTTAGCAAGTCAGTTAGTGATCCTATAACCTCCAGCCATAGAACTATGGCATTTTGGCTATTCAAAGTAATTAGGTAATAATGTTATTAACAATATGAAATCTAAATACAAAAAAGTACTATGTCAGTCAACATGTTCATGCACTACAATAGAAATGAAATTGGACTGTACAAAACTGTGATATAGATGAAAGAAGCCAAACACACACACACAGATATATATATATATATATATATATATATATATATATATATATATATATATATATATATATATATATATATACACATATTCATATATGCATACACAGGCGCACACACACACAAACACACAGATGCACACACACACACACACACACACACACACACACACACACACACGCACGCACGCACGCACGCGCACACACACTAGCAAACCAAGTAAGACTTACATAAAAACAAATGCTGGCCACAAGAACTTTGATTTGATTTTAATAATGCTTTAAGAAAAACAGCAAGGACAAAAAGCTGGTATATAGTACAGTTTATTTATGTTCGGGCTTGTAAGCTGCAAGACACAGCTTCAATAAACAATGAAATAAATGGAGAGTAGGGAAAGTGATGAACTGATGCGTGTTGTACTTTGTGTACAGTACATGCATATATAAGTGCAACATGTGTAAGTGTGCTACAGCATGGAGGACATCCTGCATACTACTGTATGTGTTTCAGGTAATTTCCCTAGACATTGTGAAGGGGTAATAGTCCACACAAACTTATAATAAAGGCACTTTCCATTGTACACTGCATTTTTACTGCCACTGACATACCTGCTGCTGATGAATGCCATACTGTCTGCTATCTCTTAGTGCCTTGGGGGCCACAGACATTATTTCCTCCCATGTGCATTTGGTTATTGAGGCTGTGGGCATGACACTGCATGCATCTCCTTTCCCACATGGAATTTGCAGCAGCCATATGTCTGTGCAGCTGAATATCACTTCACCCATGTGTTTCCAGCCAAATATACTGCAGGAAAATGTCTCACTGCACAGGGGCCTGAATTCTTTAATGAGTGAGTGAGTGAGTGAGTGAGTGAGTGAGTGAGTGAGTGAGTGAGTGATTCTCTTTCAAAATAGTATAGGTTTGTTGCTCAGGACCAGTTTATATTATCTACATTTTAATGTGTTTACATATTGCTGCATGCAGCTAGTGGAGCACACTGTTAAGACC
Organism: Protopterus annectens; assembly: GCF_019279795.1. Classification (NCBI taxonomy): domain Eukaryota; kingdom Metazoa; phylum Chordata; order Ceratodontiformes; family Protopteridae; genus Protopterus; species Protopterus annectens. The sequence continues at coordinate 389,842,018 of NC_056747.1, read as the reverse complement.
AAAGAACTGTAGACAATAGCACATTCACTCGTTCATTTGTTATTTTATGAACAAATAAATTAATGATTTTTGTTAAAACGATCATAATTTTGTTGCTCTTGAGTTGAGCTTACTATCTACTTTTCTGTTTTGATTGTTTTTGTATGCTTGTTTGTTTAATAAGAAATGCAGGTATTTTTCTGTAATGAAAGTTCAGTGCCACAACTGTTAATACTGTTTCATGTGTAAGATGTCTGACATTTTGAGTAAAATTACATGAAACAAAAACTGAAAAAAAATGGTGTTTTCTCACAAGAAGCAAAGCAGGACTGGTACAGATAAACTGATAGCAGGTTGGGATTGTCAATGAAATCACAAAGTGGGTAGTAATTTAAAGAAATGAGAGCTAATTTGAAATTTTGGTCCAAGGCAGGAAGGTCATTTGTGAGAAAGAAGAGAGAGCTTCTTGAAATGTGAAAAAAAAATATTTAAACCAAACAAGCAAATCAGTCACTGCTTTATTTGTTCAGTTTAAAATATTTTTGTCAAATTTAAATCTACTGTGACTCAGAACATCAAGCAAGTACTATTTAGCCTATCAGCACACAGATATTTGGCACCTCATTGACTGCGTGCTGGCAGGTGTAAAGGAATTAACTTTAGTTGCATTTGTAATCGCTCCCCCTTTTCCCATTTGTAAATGGTAGCTTTATGTGGGTATTAAAAATCATATAGGCTAGTTTAGTTTTTGCTGTGGCAAATAGTGATAGATATATTGCTCATAGCTTTAGGAGGGCATTTTGTTTTTAATTGTCTGCCCAGCTTAGTGTCAACTGCTTTGGTAGCTCTTCCATGACTTCCACTCCTCCCCTGATACTGCCTGAAGGGAGGAATGTGTTCTGGGGTATGTTGTGTGATATTGGTATTATTCACCCACTAAGGCTATTGTTGGATGTCAAGAAGAGTAGTATTAGAATGGAACTAGCAACCAGCAACATCACATCCACTGGCAACAGCTCTTTTTTACGCCTACTCATTCTTCAGTTTGCTGATGCCTGCAGTGTAAACTGGGCAAACCATGAGGTGTGGCCTGTATGAAGACTGCTCCGGATCCTAGGGAAGCCATGACTCATCAACCTATATGCATCTTACACCTTAGCACTCTTCATTGAAAACTGTCCCAGCATTATCTCTAACCTCAGGATGTGCACTCTCATTCTCTCTGCCAGCTTTGTCAAGCACCTGAGCCACTTACTAAACACGGGTCACCTGGACCATAGCCAGGGTTGTATACCTCTATGCTACCAGTGCTGTCTAGGCTTAAGAGAGAGTTAACATTAGTAGGTTGCGTGTCATGTGATTACTTAATAATGAGAGGGTACCTTGTGTCTCTGCTTCTTCTTTTAACCATTGCTGACAATATGTGTATAATATACATATATTACACGGTGTCACATTTAAATGCTACTTTTTGCATTGGAGGGTATTTTTCTTGTTTCTACCTTCCTGAATATGGACAAAGGAAAAACGTATTTATTTATACTGTTAGATATTACTGCTGTATTACACCCATTTGCAACAACATATTGTTTTTAATTTGCATTAAAAAAAACATCTAAGCAAGTTTGCTTTACATATTTTTGCAAATGTTGCTGTAGTATTTTCACTTAAAAATGAAATATGCTGGTTTTGCATTTTGCAAGTAATTCTTGCACAGTCATTTTATTCTATTATTATTATTTTTTTTAATATTACACAAAGAAAAAATCACAGTCTATTTATTGTTGCTATGCTTTTTTGGCAGTGACCATTATCAGTATATTAACCAATATATTTGAAGTCACATGGTAACTTGTCTGAGAAATAGAAGTTTTGGATCCAGAAGTTAGAGTTAGATCTTACAGCAAATGGAATCACAGAGAAACCAGAAAAGGTCCAATGTGCAATGTTTCTTCATGTTGCAAGTATGAAAGCATTAAGGGTATTTATCACTTTTAGCTCAAGAAAGAGGGAAAATACAGTACTGAGACAGGTATGCCAAGCATACTCTGTGCCAAAATAAAAATGTTATATAAGTAAGGCATTTATTTTTCATTAGCAATCAAGGAGCTCAGAAATCCATAGATGCTTATGGGACTGAAACTAAACATGCAGCTAAGGCAGTGAGTTCGGAGATTTGCATGACTGACAGAAATGTTTGTGCGACATCAAGAATGATCAAGTCAGATGCAGGCTGTTAAACGTATCAGAGGTGAGGCTCAATAAAGCCATATATGTTCTTAAAATTATATTTACAGCCTAAACGTGTTGGCTTAGCAATTGGAAGTATGCAAAATAAAGGCTATGAATGAAAATAATAATAAAATAAAGAAAACAAGCAAATAAATGAAAGTAAAAATAGTAATTACAGCAACACCAAAACCCAAAGGATCCACCACAGCAGAGTACGAATAAAACCTTTAACAACCAGGATAAGCACTTTCAAGTAATCCAACTCTTTTTCAAATCCAAGTACAAAACATAACAAAACACAGCATATTTAAAAACCACACTCAACCAATAAAATGGCAATACAGCATACACCTCCAGAAGGACAAATCAATTCATCTTCCAGGGTCTACGCCCTCTAAGAACAGGCTTTAGTGGTAGAACACTATTAAGCCCTGGCATTCTATCAGCCTGCAGATCTGCAATCCAGTTAACTTCAAGCTGTTCTGCTTTGAGGGAAATATCACCCCCTCTTCTGGTTAAAGTACATAACTGCAGGACCATAAATTTAAAAGTATGTCCCAAATTTTTCTTAACATGCTGTGCCAGTGCATTATGCTCACCACCAGTCCTTATGTCTCTGCAATCTTGTAAAACCTTCTTCTTCAACATTCTATTGGCTTTGCCAACATAAAAAGAGTCACAATCCTGGCACTTCGCTAAATAAACCAGGTTCCTGTTAGCACAGTTGGCAAAACCTTTCAAACAATATACATGCCCAGTAACGGGATGTTGAAATTTATTAGACCTATCTATAAAGGTGCAGCCTTTACAATGTTCACATGGAAATGTTCATATCCATTGCACTCCCAAACCAAGCTGCCCAGAAGTACATCCCACAGAGTCTTTACAGAGCAGTCTCTTTAAATTAGGTGCATTCCTGAACCCATAGACAGGGGCCGGACCTACAATCTCTTTAATGCCGTCATCTGACTGTAGGATCTTCCAGTTCTCATGTATAATCCTCTTTATTTTATTCACATCACTGTTGTAACCAATGGTCAACCTTGGGTGCCCTCTATTGATCACAGAGCCCATAAGCTCTCTGGTCTGAAAGGCTAGTTCAGAAGTAGGACTTCCAGCTCCATTGCTACCAAACCAAGGTCTTGCAGAGGTCTGCCTCCACACATGATGTTCCCTACTTGCCATCCTTATGGTTCCCTGTGAGTAACCTCTCCTCAAAGCATGACAACCGAAACTCACTCTCTCTATCATACACATCCTCTTGGGTACACAGTCTGGAGGTACCCATAATTTGCCCTTTTATGACGTTATTAAAGACATGTTGCGGGTGCACACTCCCCCTCTTCAAGTAGGTGTTCTTCCAACAATCCTTTCTATAGGTCCTGGTCTGCAGGAACCCTCGTGCATCCATGAATAACTCCACATCAAGGAAGGCTATTGAGGTAGTAGAATGGTTGACAGAAAAGGTCAAATAACTAGTGCTCTGCTGTAAATAAGCCACACAATCTGTCAACTGTTCTTCTGACCCCATCCAAACAATAAAGAGGTCATCAACAAACCTTTTGTAAAAATAAATGAAGTTTCTTCAGGTATTATGGGGACCAAGGATGCAACACTCCTCCGACTGCACCAACATCAAGTAAGCATAATGCACTGGCACAGCATGTCAAGGAAAATTTGGAACACACTTTTAAATTTATGGTCCTGCAGTTATGTACTTCAACCAGAAGTGGGGGTGATATTTCCCTCAAAAGAGAACAGATTGACGTTAACTGGATTGCAGATCTGCAGGCTGATAGAATGCCAGGGCTTAATAGTGTTCTACCACTAAAGCCAGTTCTTAGAGGGCGTATACCCTGGAAGTTAAATTGATTGGTCCTTCTGGAGGTGTGAGCTGTATTGCAATTTTATTGGTTGAGTGTGGTTTTTAAATAGGCTGTGTTTTATTATATTTTGTACATGGATTTGAAAAAGAGTTGGATTACTCAAAAGCGCTCATCCTGGTTATTAAAGGTTTTATTCATACTCTGCCATGGTGGATCCTTTGGGTTTCGTTGTTGCTGCATTTGTTGTCTACCAAATTGTTCCTTTAGTTCTGCTACTTCTGGTCTTGTTTGTTTGTATTCTGGTTCTACAGGAAGCAGAACTCATGGCTGATATTTCAACTGCTACTCCATCTGCTGAAATTGAACTTGGCTATCAACCAGAAGTCGCCCATGGACGATTGTTTAGGGAACGAGGCCAGCGGTTGCTGGCACAAGGTATTAATCTGTTTATTTCGCTAAATCTTGCAAGTGAAGATTGTATGGAACCTGCTTTACCTGCTGATGATAAAGAGTTAAAAGGCTTGTTTTTTCAGCTAAAGAGAGATTTGTTTAAGCTAAAGTGGCTGCAGTGGCAGCACTATCACTTAGAGGCCTGTCTGCATCACAGGATAGTGCCTTGTGGCCTCAGGGTGCTATGTTTGCTTACGTATGGGAATACATTTCCAGAATTACTGGCACAGTGACAAAAAATTACCCTGCGGACAAGTTTCAGATATATGCAGTTGCTAATTATCTATTTCAAACCTGAAGTAAGTTCGTTGACACAAAAAGTGGAAGCTCTACAGGCGAGAATAACATCGAGTTTTGCAGAGGAAATTTGTGAAAATAAAATGGATGAGCTGCTCTGCTCCCTGAATGCCTATGAGAGTAGGCTTAAACAGATCAAACTGAAGAAACTGAGGAATGATTATAGAGATTTCGTGAAGGGGAATATATTTGTTTGGCCCAAGGAAAGAGTGAACACAAGTGTATATTGTCCCAACTCTGCCAGTTTCAATAAGACTTCAGCAGATTACCTTGGTAATAATGATGCTATCCACAGGACAGTGCAGGGAGGAGTGATGGCTGCTGCCATGGTTGACAGAGGTTTATCTAATCAATGAGAGCATGACAGCACTGGCTCAGTAGTGGATTGTACAGTGACGGCCACTGTTACAACAGGTGCTTTGGTGGACAGTTTACCTCCTACATGGAGCCTTCAAGAGCCTTTATCCTCCAGAGAGAATTTCGGGGTGAGACAAAAACAGCAGTACTGTACTGGTTCGGATTTTCCAGTATTACCGGTGCCAGTCAGACTGAAAACCTTTCAGTCAAGGGAGAGGATAGACAGCCAGAGCAGGAAGAGGAGGAAGACAGACGTTTGAAGGATATGCTGGTGGTGAATATCTCTGGCAATGAGTCAAGCAGAGAACAGTTGACTGTGTTAAATAAAGGCTTGACATTCATACCTGCACAACCCTCGAGATTCAGTGAGGTTGTGAAGGATTTACGACTGTTTGGGAGAAATATTATGCTGAAGTGTGCATTTGGAACTGGAGGGGAAGATGTAAATAATGCAACAAGGCTTAGGAAGTTGAGTGTATTTGTTCCTGCCTTGCACCCTGTTGTGGATGCCTTCGTTAGGACTTGTGAAGGTGAGCTAGCAAAAGTTGTTCATGATCAGAAGAGGGGGTACTTTTACAAATCTGACCAAGGATGAATATAAAGCTCTTGAAGAACTTAAGAGTAGGGATGACATCACCATTCGACCGGCGGATAAAGGGAGTGCAGTTGTGATTATGGCAAGTACTAAATATGAGGAAAAGATGAGATCTATGCCCAATGATCTAGATACCTACACGGAAGTAAGAATGTGTGAGGTTAAAAAGATCATTATAAATTGTGAATGATAGAGTTGAGGAGCTCTTTAAGTCAAGGGTGATTATGGAGGAGTCATACAATTTTGTGAAGACATAGGATTCTGTTATACCCGTGATTAAAGGGTTGCTGAAGGTGCATAAAAATAGAATGGACCAAACACTGAAGCTGATAGTCTATGGCAGGGGCTGGGTGACTGAGTGTATGTCAGTATGGGTTGAGAGGCATCTGAAACCTACATTGGAATTTGCACCAGTGGTCACCCCCCATTTTCCGACTTCGTTATACTCACAGATGTCTGATAAGCAGCCACCTGAGCATTCGATCTTGGTTATGCTTGATGTTAACAGTTTATTTACTGTTATACCCAATGAAGTGGGGATTAAAGCAATTAGTGATTTTTTGACTGAGAAGAATGTATGTGGTCCTGATGAGACTATACAAATATGCAGTTTTCTTGAGCGTATTCTGCATAACAATGTGTTTATGTTTGGTATGAAGTATTATTTGCAGAAATGGAGTGTGACTGTGGGGAACGGCATGTGCCAACGCTTATGCCAACTTGGTGCTGGTGCAGTGGGAGGAATGCTGCATCCTTGGTCCCCATAATACCTGGAGAAACTTCATTTATTTTTACAAAAGGTTTGTTGATGAGCTCTTTATTGTTTGGACAGGGTCAGAAGAACAGTTGGCAGATTTTGTGCCTTATTTACAGCAGAGCACTAGTTATTTGACCTTTTCTGTCAACCATTCTACCACCTCAATAGCCTTCCTTGATGTGGAGTTATTCATGGATGCACAAGGGTTCCTGCAGACCAGGATCTATAAAAAGGATTGCTGGAAGAGCACCTACCTAGAGAGGGGGAGCATGAATCCCCAACATGTCTTTAATAATGTCATAAAAGGGCAAATTATGCATGCCTCCAGACTGTATACCCAAGATGATGTTGCTGAGTTGACACTGTCATGCTTTGAGGAGAGAGGTTACTGACAGGGAGCCGTAAGGATGGCAAGTAGGGAACATCATGTGTGAAGGCAGACTTCTGCAAGACCTTGGTTTGGTAGAGATGGAGCTGGAAGTTCTATTTCAGAACTAGCCTCTTGGGCCAGAGGGCGTATGGGCTCTGTGATCAATAGAGGGTGCCCGAGGTTGACCATTGGTTACAAGAGTGATGTGAATAAAATAAAGAGGATTATATATGAGAATTGGAAGATTCTAGTCGGATGATGGCATTAAAGAGATTGTAGGTCCGGCCCCTGTCTATGGGTTCAGGAATGCACCTAATTTAAAGACACTGCTCTGTAAAGACTCTGTGGGATGCACTTCTTGGCAGCTTAGTTTGGGAGTGCAACGGATAGGAACATTTCCATGTGGGCATTGTAAAGGCTGCTCCTTTATAGACAGGTCTAATAAATTTCAACATCCAGTTACTGGACACGTATATTGTTTGAAAGGTTTTGCCAAATGTACTACCAGGAACTTGGTTGAGTTAGCGAAGTGCCAGGATTGTGACTCTTTTTATGTTGGCAAAACCAATAGAATGTTGAAGGAGAGGGTTTCATAGCATTGCAGAGACATAAGGACTGGTGTTGAGCATAATGCACTGGCACAGCATGTTAAGAAAAATTTGGAACATACTTTTAAATTTATGGTCCTGCAGTTATGTACTTTAACCAGAAGAGGATGTGATATTTCCCTCAAAGCAGAACAGACTGAAGTTAACTGAATTGTAGATATGCAGGCTGATAGAATGCCAGGGCTTAATAGTTTTCTACCACAAAAGCTTGTTCTTAGAGGGCGTAGACCCTGGAAGTTGAATTGATTGGTCCTTCTGGAGGTGTGTGCTGTATTGCCATTTTATTGGTTGAGTGTGCTGTGTTTTATTATGTTTTGTACTTGGATTTGAAAAAGAGTTGGATTACTCGAAAGCGCTTATCCTGGTTATTAAAGGGTTTATTCATACTCTGCTGTGGTGGATCCTTTGGGTTTTGTTGTTGCTGCATTTGTTGTCTACCAAATTGGTCCTTTAGTTCTGCTACTTCTGGTCTTGTTTGTTTGTAAAACTAGTAATTAGCATGCCATATGGGTTTCCAAGATGGCACCTAATGTTAACCTCAAAGTTAAAAATAGAGCTACATTTACAAAGTATGGTTAAAGACATGGAAAAGCATGTTGTAGAGCATTTAATTGAATATGTGGGCTATGTGGAGGACAGAATATTTTTGTGAATATGTATAAATTTAAAATAAGCCTTTTCAGTAAGATTTATGTTTCTGAATGAAAGAGTATTTTATATTTAAATGTTTATGTGTGTGCAGTTAAAATGTATAACCCGAATTCAGTGCAGACTCTTAAAATATACAGAGTGCTGAAAGTAAGTTTTGATTTGATCTGCTTATGATTAAAAGCAAGAATACTACTTTTTGCTGAAAGCTGATGCTGAAAGCAACATTTTATCAGGAGATACATCTGAAGTACTGAAATTTCTTAATGTTTGGATACATCTCTGAGTATTCTTCGAGCATATTTAGGTACAAGTTAAAGCCAGTGGGTCAGATTTTCTTTAATCATGAGTACAAGCACAGAAAGTCCAAATCAATGTTTCAGATTTTATCTTTAGAAAAAAATAAAACATATTGGGTCATAATGCTTGTGAAAAAAACTGGAATGATAAAAAGGATTCAAAATGTAAGCATACAGAATGATTTGCAGAATCATGTAGAAGGCAGCATGATTATTTCTGACAGGAATTTGAAAGTTTCTGATATTACTCTGAATGCACATAGGAAAGGCAGGTATAAAGACAGCATGAATGCTTCTTCAACGTAGTTTCCAGAATGTTCTAGAAATATAAAAAGGCCCTGATAATCATAGCAAGTATAATGAGAGGAATATTTGATTTCACTTTTCATTCATTTACTTTATTTACTCTTTGTTGACTAGGTTAGTCTAACAAGGCCAGTGTCCAGTTTTCAGGGGAGTCCCAAGGTGGTGTTCATACTGACTACTGTAAATTTGGCCAGGGCAAGTGCCATGATATCTTTTACATCTGCCTGATTTGCCACCAACTTAGGTAGATGGGGAACTTAGTTTTACATCTCATCAAAACGACTGCACACTCAGGAGTGCAACAGCCCATTATGCTTGCACTGCAGTGTCAGTAATGGAAAAAATGAATCTGCTTACCTGGGATGAGAATAGACCCCACAGCTTTTTGATCTTCCAGCACCAAAGGTGAGTGAGCTACTTGTTGAGCCACTGACACTGACTGTGATTATGAATACTTCACTGAGAGTCATAAAGCAGTTTAATCAAGATACTATATGCATTCTACTAAGTTGTGGTGACTAAAATAGCGATTTAGGCCATTTATTAGAGGAATGCCATATTAATGTTTCACCTGACATAATGTCTGCTATTCATCCAACAAGAAGTGCTCTGTAGCTCTTAGAAGCAGAGCTAATCAAGAACTGAAATACTTGGAAAGTCTTGTTATAACTGTTAATGTGGATAGATAGAATAGGTTAATAACATGGCTATAGTTGGAAAGTGACACATTTAGAATATGCATAGATCCCTAAGACTTAAACAGATGAATCAATTAGGAACATTGTCTACTTCATATCATTGAAGAAGCTAAGCTATGTATACATTGACTACTGCTAGATTCTTTTCAGTGCTAGATGCTAATCAGTAATTTTGTCAGATTAAACAGGATGAAACTAGTGCTACACTTTTCATATCTAATACCCCTTTGGGGCAGATTCAGGTTTAAATTTACTTTTGGTATATTGTCAGCCCTGAAAGCATTAAAGAAGGTTGTAGCTAAAATAACTGAAAGCTTAGGAGCCTTAAATGATTTGCTTTTATGAACACCTGTGAAAAATAGACATGGTGATATGTTTTTAAAACTCTTCCTGTATGGGGATCTGCAAAGTAGGGATTGGTTCATATTATATGATCGAATGCTAGAAATAGCAAACAATATCTTATTGAACCCAAATGCATGAAACCCCAAATTTTCGAAGGAACAGATCCCAGGGAAAAAAATTCCCTGATCCAAAAAAAAAATGTACAGCCAACATAAAGTGGTGGGCTTTGCCCCCCCCCCCCCCTTAAATATACCAACTCAGGGAAAACAGCAAAGTCCGGAGAATGGCCCGCTGATCCTTTCCTTTGATATTCTGTGGTTGCGTGCATTTGGATTCAACAAATGAACATTCACTGTTTCTAGTGTTCGATCATGTAATAGGAACACAGCCGGGACATATAACTAGACTTATAAAGCTGCTGGAATGCAAAACAGAAAGGAAGAAAGCCAAAAAGGCATGTGTTAAATCAGTGTGATAAATATTTGGGTTTTGTTTTGATATCAGAAGGACTAAAACTGGGTTCAGATAAGGTCAGTGCTAAAGTCAATATGCGGAGACTTTAGGATAAATCAGATATTAAGTAATACCTTGGCATACTTTAGTATATTTCCACATTTGTACAAAATTTATCACATATTACAATATCAGTCACTAAGCTGTTAGATCACAAACCTTCAGGCTTGGTCAAAGGAACAGGACAAAAGCTTCAGAATGTTGAAAAAGGTTCTTATGCATGCTACCTTTAGAGTTTCATGATGTGGCTAAACCTCTAATAATTCAAGACAATGTTAGGCAGCAAGTGTTAATTTCAGTAATACTGTCTGAAAGTAGGCCAGAAGTATAGAAGTCAAGAGATCTAATAGAATCAATCATATGTAAATAGAAAAAAGTTGTTTTAACAATTTTCTTGTCAGGAATACCATGATTTTGTTTATGGTAAAGAGTAACAGTGAAATCTGATCACAAATTGTTACAATGAATTTTCAAGAAGTCTTTCCTTGGGTGTTTTGCAGAAATATGACTTAAAAGTAAAAAAAATACACCTGGCAAACTGATGAACTTAACAGATACATGTAGCAGAATGCACCCTCAGGTATGCAAACAGAAGTAGTTATAAAAAGATCTGGAAGCCCTACTACTAATTCTGCAGTTACTTACCTCAACATGGAAATTATATGAATTAAGGAACTGTACTGTGGAAGACACAGAAATGCAACTGTTAAGAAAAGATACTGCACTGAATAGCTGGCTAAATCAAATGGTGTTCATAAAATACACTGAGGTCTGCAGTGTGTTTTCTTTATCAAGATATGTTTTCTTGTATACAGGGCTTGATTTTCAAGGAAGATAAAAATCATAATTTCCAAGTCAACTAACTACAAGACTCAGTGATTCATAAAATTCAACAACCACTCTTGGGCATTACTAAACTGAAAGAAAATTCTCATGATATCCTATTATTGTGAAAATGTAATTGAATAACTGATTTATAAGTATGACTTCTGTAATACTTCTCATAACTAGACTGTTCATAAAGACTTAATATGATACAAAATACTGAGTCTTCAATGGATGGAAATTGGAAATGATTCATAAAGAAAATCTTTATCTTCTGTGTATAGACTATTACTCCAAATATTCTGAAGTTGAGTAGTTATGTGATACCCTGAGTTATAATGTAATATCAATCATGAAATCTGTTTTGATAGATATGAAATACCTGGCACCTACGTATCTGTAAATGACCCCACAGTTAATGAATCAAGAGTTTTAAGATTTTGCTATAAAACAGTTCGAACTGCATTTAGTCTACATTATACAAAAAGCAGCTGACAATTAGAAAGAAACAATTCAAAATCCAATGACACAATGTGAGAACTGACCACAAAAAGATTGTTTTGCAATAGTTGAGTATGGAATTCACCTTTCAGAGTATATAGAATTTTTACCAGCACATGTAGTGAAGGGTAGACATCTAGAAGCTAAACTAATTACAAGAACTCATTGCTGGGTTAGCATAATGGTTAAGGTGTTGACCTTACAGATATAAGTTGAAGTGATGTAGAGGAACCCTAAGTTTGAGGTTTGCAAGAGTGAGGTCTCCAAAGCTTAAGAGAAGATGTTTCTGAAATGAAAAGGGAGAATTACTGAGAAATAATCTGATGAAATCTCACAGCCTGAAAGTATCCGGAGCTATCAAAAGTGACTGTAAAGTTTTTGATAATACTGGGCATGTTTAAGTCTTAATTCTTCAAAGAGTCAGCCATTTTGTTAACAATGATCCCACCTGACTTTCAAAGCTTTGGCAGTGTTGGCAACAATTAAGCAATGCTTTTAAAGTGACAGATAACTTACTGCATAATAATGATTTTGGAGAATAGCTTTCCAGTGTTCCTAGGCATGATTCCTTTCTTTAACAAGAGGTACGCATTTTGGATTTGAGGTCTGTGGTAAGCCTAGGGCACATATTATCATCAGACATTATTAATTTATATGGAAAGAGTTTAGCCCAAACTGACATAGCCATGATGAGAAATAAGTTAAAAGCAATATTAGGATTTTGTTCATTCTGTGTGGCGACATGCGTGAATGGGCATTCCTTCGTTGAAGGTTGTGCATTAGGCCCGGCAAGCCAGCACGTCAAAATCTACTGCCAATCATTAGTGGACCGGAGTTCAGCTGTGGCGAACCCTAACCGGGAAAAGCCGAAAGAAAGAAACAAACAAACAGTGGCTTCCAGTGCAGGTTATGAAGCTCAGTTAGGGGCTTGCATTCTTTCCTTTAATGAAAACATCTATGTGATATTACTACTGAGCTGATCTTTGATTTTTTTTTTTTTTGAATGATCAAACTATGACCAGTGCACAGTAGTCACTTATTACATTGTGCAGAGACACTTTTCCAGACATCTGTGGAGGCTTTCATTGATAGTAACATGCTGCAAAGTGGAGGTATCAGTGGTCAGGCCTGGCCTGGTGGGGTAGGTAATTATTTTAATGAAATTCTGTTTATGCCTGAAATTTCTCACGGTTATTTATTTTCAGCGCTAACCAATTATGGCTACTATCAAAAGGAATTTGAGCTTAGTCTTATAGTAGCATGCACTAATATTTTACTGAGACTTGGGGTAGGGTAGGTGGGATGTAAACTAGCCATCACCATCTTTGATTATTTTCAGGAAAGCACTGTTTAGATGCCCCTTTATATAATCTAATTGAGAAGGTATGTTGGGTTAGATAACCCTAATTTTAAGTTTATGTTTAGAACTCTAAATACCAGGCTTGATTCTTTGTCTCCAGTATTCATGTATGGGGAAACTAGTGTCAATAGATAAATCTATTTTATTTTGAAAGGGTTTTATTTTGACATCTAGCTGAGAGGAGACAATCAGTTGTTTGGGTGAAAACTGGAAAAAATATGGAGTAGACTGGTGTGTGTGTGTGTGTGTGTGTGTGTGTGTGTGTGTGTGTGTGTGTGTGTGTGTGTGTGTGTGCGCCTATACATATATATATATATATATATATATATATATATATATATATATATATATAAATATATATATGGATCCCTGTCAGATGATAGAAATTTCATATGACTGAAATTCATTTGACTGAGACTATAAGACTGAAATTTCAAAATACTGAAACATCACTTGACTGAAACCCATAATACTGAAATCTTACAGTGCTAAATTTCAACATACTGAATTGTAAAGTGAACAATATAAAACCAGAATAGGTGTTGGGGCTACACCCCCCTAACTATATATACTAACTCCAGGACTGCACTGCAGTGGGGAAAAAAATAAGGCTGACCTCTCATGTTTCTTAGACACTTGTTATCCAAAATTCCTTTCTGGATTTCGCTCTTTTTATATCCATGTTTGTGGAAACATTGTATCAAGCGATCCGTCTCTTCCATGTATGTGTCCTCATGGTACAATGTCTGGACATTCTAAGAAGCTGACCTTTAATGACATGTGGATAAACATGTCTAGGGTCCATGCTGGTCCTATGTAATAAATACCTTTTCCAGCAATCAGCCTTATTTTTTGGATGAAGAGACGCACAAAGAAGATGAACTGAATCCCAGAGAAAAAAGTGAAACTGGGGATCTGATGTGCTTGCTTACATTCAGTAATGATGTTCAACAGGTATGTGAGGTTATGGGGAGGAATTGGAAGATACTGATAGCTGATGATAGCATTAGATGTATAGTTGGCAAGATTCCTAGATTCTGCTTCAATAATAATAAGAACTTAAAGAGGTTATTGTGTCAGGATAAACGTGGATCTGGAATTAGACCAATGACTTTGAGATGTAGTACATGTCCCTGTAGATAATGCAGAGCTTGTGGCTCCATAAATTCCAGCAATCTATTCAAGCATCCGATTACCTTGAAAATATACAGGCTCAGAGTGTATGCTGATTGTAACACTTGTTGTATCTTTTGGCTTTTCCCAGTTAGGGGTCGCCACAGCGGAACTCCGGTCTGCTAATGATTGGCAGTAGATTTTTATGTACCGAGTTGCCAGCCCTGACGCACAACCTTCAACGAAGGTACGCCCATTCATGCATGTCTCCACACAGAAGACGCTTTAGCTGAGAATCGAACAGGACGTCTTACTGTGAGGCGACAACACTACCGCAGCACCACCACCGCAGCTATATGCTAATTGTAACACTAAAAATGTTATATATGTTGCCACCTACTGTCTGTGTAATGGATTTTATGTTGGCAAAGCCAAGAGACCCTTTAAGGAAAGAATTCTCCATCACTTGAATGACATCAGATTACATAACAAAACTAGTGCTCTGTCTCAACATATTGCCATATACCCTGATCACAAGCTTTCTTTCATGGCCTTGGAAGTTATTGAAGAAAGTTTGAGAGGAGGAGATCTATTCAACAGAACAGAAATTATTGAGACTGGATGGACTGCTGACATACAGGCTGACAAGTTGCTTGGCTTGAACAGGATGGTCCCTTTAAAGTCTTTGCTCAACAGGCAGAGACTTCTGAGATGATTGTGAGATTGACAGAGCATTACCTTTTAAAACCACGAAGTTCTGCTAAGAAAATAGCACATGAAGAAGGCAACTGCCAAAAGCGCTTATCCACTTGTATTTATTCTTATTTTTACTCTGAGTTCCAAAGTTTTTATAGATTTTATTGCTTGAGTATATTAAACTAGCTTTTAACCTCCACTGTGGTGGCACAGCTTTACTTTGTTTCTACATAGTAGTTTCTGTAAAAAATGTTGTTGCATTGCTTGAACTCATTGTATGTGCTCTGTTGCAATGGACACTGCCATCTTTAATCTATACTCTAAGTAACACAGTGTTCTGTCATACTTTAAATGGTGTCTTTTCCTCTTCCCAAGTTTCCTTAGGAATGTCAAGCAGCCCTCTTAGATGTGTACCTTACAGAAATTCAAATGTGATAAGCCCAGCTGAACCTGATGCCTCATCTGACTGCAAACTGTAAGTATGTTAATAATTGGTCCCAATTTTACCATATGCATCAACAACTTTCCTCAGCATGCATTTCAGTGTTTTATAATCCATAAGCTTGCAGTACCTTTGACATAAAGGGAGCAGTAACATAGCTACAGCAGGGCAAGGGGGAAACTGGCCAATCCCGATCGCTGTTTAATGCGTGCCAGCTTTTAAAAGCCAGTACTGCATTTATGGTCAAACCTGAGTGCTGCAGTGCTCTGTGTGAGGTCTAAACTGTAGCAATTCTTGCTGCACTGTAGCAAGCAGTTTGCTGCAGTTAAAAAGTAATTTTTTTAACTGAAACCTGAGTGCAATAGCACTCCATGTGGGGTATAAACTGTAGCAACTGCTTGCTACATTTGTATCAAGCAATTTTCTACAATTTAAAAGAGAAAATATTTGCTTCTTTTTTTAAACTAAAACACATGTATGTATATATATATATTTTTTCCCTTAAAGCAAGAGGAAAGAAGATTGAGGGCAGGACACAGAAGCACAGAAATGGGATCTGACTGGCTTGGGCAGGAGAGTTTTTGTGCGTGTGTGTGTGTGTGTGTGTGTGTGTGTGTGTGTGTGTGTGTGTGTGTGTGTGTGTGTGTGTGTGTGTGTGTGTATGTGTGTGTTTATCTAACCATCTGTTTGCTGTGCCATTAGAAGGAATGGATTTTTTTATGCTTTTTACTTGAAGAGCTGGCGGGGGGGGGTGGATTGGGTACTGTCTACAGGATGCTGGTTGAGCCAGCTGTGCTTCGGAAAGGGAGTGCCTTAGTAAGTATCTACATAGTAGGGGTACCCACTCTGGAGAAAAAATAGTATAAGTTCTCTGGCAATAGATTAGCGTTGACTCTTTGTAGTGGCACTGCTTCTGGAAATTTGGTGACATAGTCCATTATGACTAGTACATACTGACACCCAGTGCTAGATCTTACAACTGGCCTCAGAATATCTTAATATGATAGGAATTGAGATCAATGGACTTTTATATTTCATATAGGATGCAGTCTTCTGACATTTTGAGAAGAAGGACAGAATGTGTTTATCTGTTTCATTATTGCCTAGACATTAAAATCTGATGGAGAGATGAAAAGTCAGTAAGCAAAGGACAGTAGTAGTGCTGAACTTGAATTCATCCTCAAGTCTTGGTGAGTACCTTCACGAGGTGGACCCTGTTTTTCACAAAATCTCACCAAGGCGACACTGATATATAGACTGTATTTTTATAGCATATGTCATGGACAGAAGTAAATCAAAAATAAAAAAAGACAGCTGGGTGCACAAGACCCAGGATAAAAAAATGCCCAATCCTGGTAGGTGCACTGGTGCCAGGACTGGAAAAATGACAGTGTAGAATCTTTAAAATATGAAAACATTCCTACAAGGGGGCCAGGCCAGGCTCAGGGGGAGTATGCCCCCCCCCCCCGTTGTAGAAGGAAGTAGCAAGCCACAAAAATGACAAAAATTGATTGGCCAAAGAAGAGCCATAAAAACGATAGAGTGGACTATTGAGGATAAGAAAGAAATTATGTGTTGTTACTATTATGTAAAAAGCCTAGAATTTTCAGACACAAGATATACAAAACGATTAAGAGATATATTAGAGGAAAGAAAAATACTTCCGCAGGAAAAACTGTCAGAAGCTTCAAATAAAAATTTGCATTCATTAATACAACAGATTTTTAAAAAACAGTATATAGATCAGGAAATTTTGGTCTGTTTAGAAAAAGAAGCATCTGAGGAAGTGAGAAAATATAAACAACAAAACCTAGAGATATTTGAAAAATATAAAAAAGAAATATGGACATGGGAAAGAAAGAGAGATTTGATATGCTGCAATATTTATGCAAAGGAGAAAGCCAAGTTAACTAATATAGAGAAGGCAGCCCCAAAGATATTCAAAGAGAAATACAGACAAAGGCATCCAGATATGAAAATTTTCACAATAAAAAGATTAATAGCACAAAGATATAATGTAGAAAAGATGATTAGTAAAGCAGAAGTTAAAGAAATAGAATATGAAGTTATGGAGTACCTGGGAAGTGAAGGATTTAATGTAAAAGGTCTAAAACAGACTACATCACTGCATGATGGAGTGAGTCCCCAGAATGAGGAAAAGCAAGAAGATCAGGAGACGTGAAGAAAAAATATGGACATGATAAATGAAAAGAGATTTAATATGGTGTAATATTTATCCAAAGGAAAAAGTAAAACTAACTAATACAAAAAGAGCAGCACCAAAGATATTTGAAGAGAAATACAGGCAAAGGAATCCAGACATGGAAAACTTTACAATACAAAAAATAAGAAGACTAAGAGGGAAAAGAGATTAGTAATGGAGGAGTCAAAGAAATAGAAATTGTGGTTATGGAACAGCTGCAAAAGAGAAGGATTCAATGTAGTAAATTGAATGCAGAAAGCACCACAACAGGATAGAGCAATGGATAGCCAAATTAAGGGGAACCAGTGGAACAGGAAGCAATTGGTCAGGTGCCATATCAAGATATTTTGGGGCCTTCCACAGGAAACCTGTATAAACATTCACTTGAAGATGGACAGCAAGGAAAGGAACAGGAAACTGTGGAAACTCTGATGCAGTCAATCTTGAGGAGTGATAGGCCAGTGCGTTCCCATATGACAGGACAACAGATGACACAGGATGAAATTGAAGAGAATGTGCCACAGGAAGATGCTATAGAACTTTCTATAGAATGCCCGCAGGAAACGGAAAACAAGGGATGTGCCCTCAGTATGGAAGGAAATGAGTTGAGAAGACAGATATATCAAGATCAATGACAGAAATAGACTGCAGAAGGTTAATAAAACCCCACAGGTCATCAGAAGCTTGATAAAACAAATGAACACAGTAATTAGGACTGTCCATAGAGATCCATGCAATATAACAGAAGTAAACAGAATATTTCACCGTGCTGCTAAATTAATAACTGATAAAGTTCTACCACAGGAATACAGGGTAGTGAGGAAAAAGGGGGGCAAAAGGGCATACTGTCATGGAAATATCGAATAGAGAAAACTATAAAGCAGCTAAGACAAGAATTGTCACTGTTAGAAGATTATAGAAGAGGGAATACATCAACAAAAATACTAAGAAAGATAGATGTGATAAAAGCAATGCACAGTATTAGAACAGACCAAGATGTATTATGCACTATTGCAGATAAACTAAAAATTACAAAACAGGCAGAAAGACTTAGAAGATACAAAGATAAATATAAGGGAAAAACACAAAATAAACAAATTATTGATGACCCAAAAAAGTTTTATAGAGAATTGGGAAATAAGGTAAAAGGAATTGAAAGATGGCTAAAAAAAAGAGGAAGTATATACGTTTTGGAGAAGTATCTATGAAGATCCTGTGGAACATAACAAATATGCTAAATGGGTAAAAGAAGTAAAAGAAAGAATAAGAAGCTTAAAGGTACAGGATATGAAATGGGATGAAATAACAGTCAGAGAGATTGAAACAAAGTTGAGAAAAGCCTCTAACTGAAAAACCCCAGACCCACCTGCAGTACCTAACTTTTGGCTTAAAGTATTATTTATTTTTTTTATTTTATTTTACATTTGTTGACCGGGCTAGTCTAACTGGATACATGTCCATTTTCAGTAGAGGCCCGGGGAGAAAAGCTCCAGGAAAACATACAAAATTAATAGAGGTTATGACAGAAACAATGTAAAAACAGCAATTGTTACATAAAAACATTATAAAAACATTTTTTAAGATGAACATAATTATACTACTCAGTGTAAATAATAACAATCAAAAATCTGTAAAGGGTAATATACTAAAGGAGGTACAATGTACATGTAAACATAGATTTATATGCAAAACATAGTATATTGAAACATAGAGAGGGAGGATTGTAAAGGATGTAGGATGAAAATTAGAGTAAAGGAAAAAAGTTAGTCAGGGTTGGTGCAGGAGCATAACCAGTGTTTATTGAGAAATAGTTTTAGATTCCTTTTAAAAAGTGAGAGAGAGGTCTGAGATGTAAGGTCATGTGGTAGTTGATTCCATACTTTTCTGACAGCGTTAGAGAACAAGGAGTCACCTGCTGAGTTGTTGGATTTGGTAGTACTGATCAACATTTTGTTTGTTTGAGTGTAGATTCTTGAGATTATTATAAGGTTAATGAGGCTAGAGAGTATTGGAGTGTTGCTGGGTTGATACAGGGTCTTGTGGGCTATTGTAAGTTGGTGGAATTGAAGCTTGTTAAGAAATTCTAGCCAGCCTAGTTGTTTTAGATTCAGACAGTGATGAGTTCTGAAAGGAGAGCCTGTAGCAAATCTAGCAATATTGTTATAGGATGTACCTAGTTTGTTGAGGTTATTTTTAGAGAGGTTGGTGTATATAGGAGAAGCATAGAGTAGGGTTGAGATTAAGTGAGTTCTGGCTATAGCGGTCCTTGCTACTGGTGTAAGAAAGGGTTTGATTTATTAACTTCTTTGCACGAGGATTTAGCCATGAGTAAGAACTATTTATATGCGCACCCCGAACACACACCAGACTAGTTAACAACAGGAAAAACAATGCTCTTACTTAAGAGTGAACCTGCAAGCTACCCTAAAAATTATAGACCAATAACTTGTCTTCCAACGACGTATAAACTATATATGGGAATTGATACTGACAGGGTTTATAGTCATTTAGAAGGAAACTCAATTATGGCACTAGAACAAAAGGGCAATAAAAGAAAGACGTGGAACAAAGGATAATTTGTTGTTAAACAAAGCTATAGTGGAAAACTGTAAGATGGGGAAGAATCTAAGTATGGCATGGATTGACTACAAAAAAGCATTTGATAGTATCCCACATTCATGGATAAAAGAGTGCTTAAAAATGTATAAGATACACCCTACACTGACTGACTACATTACAGTAACCATGAAACAGTGGCAGACCACTTTGCAATTAAGCCATGATAAAGGACAGATTATTATCCCAGGGATAAAAATTCAAAAGGGGATATTCCAGGGTGACTCTCTGTCACCATTGCTATTCTGCCTTGCCATTAATCCATTAAGCTGTTTACTTAACAGCTTAGGCCATGGCTGCAATTTGGCTCTTAGAAAACAACAAAGTCTAATGACTTCTCATCTTCTTTTTGTCGATGATTTAAAACTGTATAGCTCATCAGATAAGGAACTGAAAGCACAGCTGCAGGTTGTCAAAACTTTTTCAGATAATATTGGAATGTCATTTGGTCTTGATAAATATGCAAAAGCAACCTTTAAAAAAGGAAAACTGCAGCACCAGGATAACATCAGCTTGGGACAAGAATGTGATATAAAAGAACTTGAGCAAGAGGGAGTATATAAATACTTGGGAATTGATGAAGGATCAGCAATAAAACATGAACAAATGCGAATAAAGCTCAGTAAGGAGTACTTTAGAAGACTTAAATTAATCCAGAAAACAGCATTGACATCTAGGAACAAGATCCAAGCCATAAATCAATTTGCTCTTCCTGTCCCAACTTATAGTTTTGGAGTGATTGACTGGCCCTAAAAAAAGTGTTGGATAGATTGGATATTAAAACAAGAAGGATGCTTCATGCTCACCAAATGATTTATAAAAATCAGTGTATACCAAGATTATATATTCCCCGTTCCGAAGGTGGGATGGGCCTCCTTGAAATTGATTACATGGTATAGATCTGCAATCGTGGGACTGCACACATATCTACTGACCTCACAAGATCCAAATGTAGTGAAAGTTTTGAAACATGAGGAGAATAAATCTAAGATGACATCCCTGCTTAATTTAGCAGAAGCATATAGACGTCAAGCAGGAATGGAAATCAAACCAGAAGTAGATAAAAAACAGACAGCAACTGAATGTGCTAAAAAACAAAAGAAAGAATATAAGGTGAAAGACCAGACGAGAAGGCAAGAAATGTGGGAAAAACATAAATATAGTTGCAAGTATAGAAAACTTCTGGAAGAGCATCATGTTGATCAAGAATGAACGCAGGAATGGTTAAGGAGAGGTGAATTCACATCAAGAAATGAAAGATTAATATTGGCAGCCCAAGATAGTGGGCTACGTACATGCTGGTTTACAAAGTACATTGAACATGCAGAAGAAACAGACATATGTAGGTTTTGTAAAACCAAATTGGAAACAGTCACACACCTTGTTGTTGGTTGCAACGCACTAATGGCAGAGGGACTGTATACTGAAAGGCATATAATGTGGCGAGACTGTTACACTGGAGATTGTGCAAACATTATGGTATCGAAGTGGCTGAAAAACGCTGGAAACACGAGCCACAAAGAATCATAGAAAATGATGACATTTATATCACATGGCATCACTCAATGCCAACAGTTCAAAAGATAGCCGACTCCAAATCCAGCTCCAGACAAGTGACAAGTGGAGTACCTCAGGGTTCAGTCCTGGGACCACTCTTGTTTGGCATCTACTTGTCTGAAGTACAGGCCAACACTAAGAGACTCAGGCTAACAAAGTTCACAGATGACTGCAAATTGGGAGCCATTATTGAATCCCCAAATGATGCGGATATTCTACAAAAGGGACTTACAGAAACAGATGCCTGGTGCCAGAGCCATGGGCTCAAACTTAATGCCAAGAAATGTATAGTTATCCCCTTTGGAAAAAAACATGTACCCATGAATTACCACATAGGTGGCAGTATACTAAACATCGAAAGTGTGATGAGAGACTTAAGGACACAGGTGGACAGTGGTCTCACTTTCGATAACCACATTGCTACAACAGTCAGGAAATCCTTCTATGTGGCACACCTCATCACTAAGGGCTTTTTATCCAGAAAAAAGAGGTCATTGTCCCACTGTACTCATCCCTCATTAGACTCATTATAGATTATAATGCCCTGTTTGGTATGTACCTCACAATACATCTGCAACAGCTGGAAAAGCCACAGAAATACCTCACTAAAAAAATCACAGGCCTAAAGCAGATGCCATATATTGACCATCTAAAAAAACTCCAGCTATACTCTGTGGCATATCGTCTACTCAGAGGCAATCTCTGCTTAACATACAAGGCCATGTCAAACCCTGAGCTGTTGGACATGCTCCACTTAAAGAAATCACAATCCCTCAGAGCCACACGCTCCAGGGATCTAAACCTTGTCATCACAATGAACAAAACATGCTGGAGGAATAGGTTCCTGACCCAGAGACTCCCCATACTCTGGAATAGACTGCCCATATATGTCAAGCAGAGCGCCTCCTTGGCCCTCTTCAAAAGGAACCTTGATGATTGGATGGGAAATAGAAATTCACCCCGGGGATCATGTCAGTCGCCCTGCTAGACAGGGGTCCAGAGAAGTAAATATTGTAGGAAGAAATATCCAGGGAATTGTTATGGCTAGGCTTGTATAGGCCCTAGGGCTGATAGCCTAGTACCAACCTATGAACCTATGAACCTATAGATGCTAGAAAACTGGATATAGTGGTCCAAGAAAAGAAGACAAAAGTAGCATTGATCATTAAAATCGCCACACCTAGTGACTATAGTGTCTTGTGTATAGAAACACACAAAGTCTCTGCAGGCAGAAACGAGAGCCATGTGGAAGGAAGATACCCAGACAGTTCCAATAATAGTAGTAGGAACAACTGGTCTTATAAAACAGAATTTAAAAAACAAGTAATCTCTGTGGTATTCCCGAAGTCTCAAAACAACCCACTAAAGTGTAGTGGGTCCAAAAACAAAACAGTGTAAGAAACTTCTCTGTGTGGAAGATTTTCAGTCCATATATTTCTAGTTAATCACTGTATATTAATCAGATCAGACAATAGTAGTAGAAGTAACAAACATAAACTCGTCTTAAGTCAAAACAAAACAAAACAAAAAGTAATAATAGAAAATATATAATTGTTCAGCATTACTAAGTATTCGAAAGAAATCCAAGCAAGGCAGGCAGTCAGTTTCCAGTAGGAAATCCTTTATTAAGTACACAGACAAGCGATCCAAGTAAAACAAAAATAGAGTAATAATTTCCTCACAAGCTTTCTAAATATATATATACTTTTTATCAGGCATGAGAGTGGTTTATTGTACTGTAAAACAA
Organism: Protopterus annectens; assembly: GCF_019279795.1. Lineage (NCBI taxonomy): Eukaryota > Metazoa > Chordata > Ceratodontiformes > Protopteridae > Protopterus > Protopterus annectens. The sequence continues at coordinate 389,818,678 of NC_056747.1, read as the reverse complement.
AGTGTTATTGGTTGTTGTTGTTGTTTGTCTTTCGGCTTTTTCCCGGTAAGGGGTCGCCACAGTAGAACTCCGGTCCGCTAATGATTGGCAGTAGATTTTTTACGAAACGCCGACATGCCAGCTCAATGCCCAACCTTCAATGAAGGCACACCCATTTACGCACCCATGTCTTTCGAACACTACCCAACCGCGGGGAGGACATGCAGACTCCACACAGAAGGCACTCCCAAGCCACGCTGAGAATCAAACGGGAAAACCTCTTGCTGTTAGGTAACAACGCTACCGCCGTACCGCCACAGCATGATACAAAGTGTTATTATGACAGCTACTAAGTAGGGCAGGACCAGCTGGAATGTCACACTGATGGGGGAAGGAATGTGAATTTAACATGTACCAAAAACAAAGTGTTATTGGTACACATGTTAAATTCACATCCCTTACCCCATCAGTGTGGCATTCGAGCTGGTCCTGCCCAACTTAGTAGCTATCATAATAATATATAACCCTTACGTACTTTAAATAAAATTATATAATGATGTGGTACCTCTTATTTAACCAAATTATTAAGTAGATTATTAAGTCTGTGATTTTATCAAAGACAATATACTACATGGCTGGAAATATATCAACCTTAGTTCATTTGGCAATCAAAAATATATATAAATATATACATATACATTTTGCATGTAAAAATCAATTTCTATTTTCATAACCTATTGTTAACAAAGATCGCTTTCGTCCTTCTAGACTTCTTACGGTCTGCGTACAAGAACCCTAAAAACCTATATAATTGTATAATTAGTTAGTATTGTTATTATACATCATTTTGAATAAAGTGGAAAAAAAGAACCAGAAAAAAATAAAAATAAGAAAAAATGTATGTATGATGATGGAAACAGAATATACACTTAAATTTCAATTGATTTAAAATGGTATTTAAAACCAATTTGTAGAATAAAATAAAATAAAATACAATTAGTCATGTAAACAATATGGCAATTTTCTAAGTTCCAGTGCACTTTTAATTGAACAGTAGTAGTTTAGTCCAGGCTTTCTAAAAGAGTTCAGCTTTAATTGCCACATGAGTTCATGTTTCTCCAGAATATTCGGGATGTCTCCTTCAAGATCCCCCATGTCTATGCGATCCAGGATCTGGAACTTAAAACCTGTGTGTCTTTATGAAGAGAAAGGTGTTTGGCTAGTGCATTATTTTTACATCCAGAGCGGATTTCTGACAGATGACATGAAATCCTACGCTGGAGTTTATTTACAGTCTTGCCCACATAGAATGCATCACATTTGTTTATAGGAAGGCCAGGAACATTAGAAGTTTTGTTGAATTTACACCTAGACCATGTAAGAAAAGCACTAAAAGATGTGAAACTAATTGTACATTTTGTATATTTATACAGCAAGGTGATAGTTTTTATTGCCCTTATTTAAAGAAGATCATTAAAACCAGTGTAGGGGGTGACTGTAACACTAAAAGAGTAATTTACAGGGCACAGTGCAATGATGTGACTAATTGTAAAAGATCAAAGTTTGATACAAGCTCACATGTTAATATAAATAAAACACTGTTGTTCTGGTTATATTTTATGTTTAATAATTTGTCTGTTCTTCAATTTGCATTTGTATGTTGGTATCCCACAATTCCATTGAGGTGGGGTTACATAATTATGTATGTACATTTTATGGTAATCAGTGTCTAGATTTTTGGGCAGTTGTTTCTACTTTTCATAGGCCTTTGTCCAGATTTTTGATTTTTCCAGGTTGAGGGTATGGACCTAACTGCTCTTTTAAAAATAGGCTGCATGGTAACAAATTTAAATGATCATGACAAAATTCAAAATTATTTGAAAAATCTTCAGAAATGGGCTACAATAAATAAAATAGGCTTCATTGCCAAAAATGTATGGTGTTACATATAGGTTTAAATATTAAATTATACTTGTAGGCAGTAGATTGTAGCATTTTGGAAGAGGTGTAACAATACAAACATTTCTGAACATTAGTGACTACTTTTCTTAGTTTCAGGGAACATACTAATGCTACATTCAAGAAATGTCATATTATGATTAGGGCCACACTAAGGACTACTGCATTTAGAAACGTGAAGGTTTTGATGCCCTTATACAAAACGATGATAAGACCAGTAATTTAATACAGAACTGTTTTTGTATGTTTGATGCAAGTGGCATTGAAAAGTTGAAAAGAGTTCAGAAATACTGTACCAAAAAGATATTTGCTTTGAAAAACAAACCATATATGGAAAGATGAGCTACATTAAAACTCTACTGCATACATAACAGATTATTATGAGGGGATCTGATCTGAGCATACAAAATATCAAAGGATGAAACACTGAGGTCTACTTTAGGAATGGAGTTGCTTAACAACAACAAAGGTATGAGGAATAGCAATATATCTTTCCTAGCAGAAAGATATAACACAACTACCAAATGGGACCGCTTCTGTACTAGACTTGCAAAAACCTGAAACAAGCTTCCATATCAAATACATACGTTATAGAATCTGAATGAATTTAAAACTGCCTTAGATAATTATTTTAGGAAAAGAGTCTAATACTGAGAAAACTGGACTTGGGCTCTAGACGACCCATTATTGGGTCTTGAGCCATAGAATACATTCAAACATTGAAATTTATCACAGTTGATGCAATCAGTCTCATCCATGTCCATGTCAGTTTTCAGTGCCCCTCCTGTTAGCTGAAATGACAGGACTGTTGCCCATTCTGCTTTGCTCCAGTTCTCTGTGGTGGCATAGATCTCAATTGTCACTAAATAGGCTTACAGGTTGCCCTCCTTGGATAACTTCTTTAGGATGACACAGTCTTGCAGTTAGAAATCATGTTGACCAGCATAATCAGTTCTTGTTGCCGCCGAACCAACTTTTAGTAAGTCGTCACCTTTGACTCCCAAAATTTTCCCAGTAGTTCCTCCATGATTGTAGACACCAATTAACTATGCTAGGAACCCAACAATCCTTGCACAATAGGGAATTTTTAGCCCAAATATGGTTTGGAGGTGTCAGCAGCAATACTACGATGGACTACAGATTGGCAAGTCTCTAACCAATTGTTCATGTATGCACCTTATCACATCTATGCTAAAATCCTGTCTCAAGCTTCAAAGGGGAATAGTGTGTGAACCTAGAATCAGGTGACCAGATGAGGTCATTCTGCCAGCCATCTTGAAAATTGTAGATATTACAAAGAGAAATCTTCAGTATTGAGTATTTTGTCTTGGGCCAGACAACAAGAAGGACCATTCACCACATCATCTGCCTTGCTCTAGTAAGTAAGTAGGGAATAGTAATTCTCCTAAATTCAGTCAGGAAAATATAGTGAAGCTTAGTTTAGTTATTTTTTTTTTTATTTGTCTGAGTCTGTCCATCAATGTTATTTTCAATATTTCCTGTGAATTGAACTCTATGGTTTACTGCAAATATATATTCAGTATTTTCATGTTCTTTTATTATTTATTATTAAATATATTTAAAACTTTTAATTTGGTTGGTCCTTTTAGAAAGTAGTTAACCTCTGAGAGTGCTTATATTTATTTGGTGACACTGTGTGGGCCACTCCTGAAAGCCTAGCTGTCTTGTTCAACTACTACCATTTCTATTAGCATTAATATTACACAGTATAACTGGAAACTCTTTGTTAAGGGCCTTAAGGTAGCTGATTGTGGCATTTCTGGTGGAAGTGCTAACTACATTATACTCTGGGCAGAAGGGGCACAGCAGGTAAATCTGTGCCAGCCTTTCCCAGGTGTGTGTGTGTGTGTGTGTGTGTGTGTGCGTGTGTGTGTGCGTGTGTGTGTGTGTGTGTGTGTGTGTGTCAGCTACTTGGAGCAGGGACACAAAGCACTAGATTTCACAGAGGGGGTGCTGGAGGACTTTGGCTTGGCTGAAGACTTAACCCTGTAGCTATGCTAGTGGGGATCCTTATTGAGACCCTGCAGGGAGAAAGATATAAACAAATCCAGACCCTGGCTGACTGCTTTCCCTGAGTACTCTTAAGGGAAATTGTACTTTGTGCAGTGAGCTGCATCTGAAAATACTATGTGGATCTATTTCTCTGAAAGTGAACATTCCCCACAGGTGTCAGTGGTGAGGACTGATGCTCCTTGATAACTGGCCCAGAGAGGAGTTGTCACAAAAATAATGATTACAAGGATACTTTACAGTAATATAATAATAAATCTCTATTCCAACTAGCCACCAGTCTTGGTGCCAAACCTGGATGAAGTTCAGAATACTTCCCTCATAAAAGTACTATTTAATAAAAGTACAGTGGATATAAAAAGTGTACACACCCCTGTTAAAACGCCAGGTTTTTGTGATATAAAAAGAATGAGACCACAATAAATCATTTCAAAACTTTTCACACCTTTAATGTGACCTATAACCTGTACAATTCAACTGAAAAACAAACAAATCTATTAGGGAAAAATATAAAAAATAAAAAAAATGTACAATAAGCTGGTTGCATAAGTGTGCACACCCTTAAACTAATACTTTGCTGAATCACCTTTTGATTTAATTACAGCATTGTCTTCTTGGGTAGGAGTCTATCAGCATGGCACATCTTGACTTGGCAATATTTGCCCACTCTTCTTTGCAAAAGCACTCCAAATCTGTCAGATTGTGAGGGCATCTCTTGTGCACAGCCCTCTTCAGGTCACCCCACAGATTTTTATTGGATTTAGATCTGAGCTACGACTGGGCCATTCCAAAACTTTAATTTTCTTCTGGTGAAGCCATTTTTTTGTTGATTTGTATGTATAGTTGGGGTCATTGTCGTGTTGAAAAGTCAAATTCTTCTTCATTTTCAGCTTTCTAGCAGATGCCTGAAGGTTTTGGGTGAAAAGTGACTGGTATTTGGAACTGTTCATAATTCTCTCCCCCTTGACTAAAGCCCCAGTTCCAGCTGAAGAAAAGCATCCCCAAAGCATGATACTGCCACCATGCTTCAAAGTGGCAATGGTGTTCATTAGGTGATGTGAAGTGTTGTTTTTGCGCCAAACGTACCTTTTGGAATAGTGGCCAAAAAGTTCAACCTTGGTCTCATCAGACCATAACACATTTTCCCACATACTTCTGGGAGACTTGATATATTGATTTGCAAATTTAGCTGGGCCTGGAGGTTTTTCTGTGTAAGAAAAGGCTTCCGTCTTGCAACCCTACCCCATAGCCCAGACATATGGAGAATATGGGAGATTGTTGTCACATGTAGTACTTGCCAGAAATTCATGCAGCTTCATCAGTGTTGTTGTAGGTCTCTTGGCAGCCTTCCTGACCAGTTTTCGTCTTGTCTTTTCATCAATTTTGGAGGGTTGTCCAGTTCTTTGCAATGTCACTGTTGTCCCATATTTTCTCCACTTTTTGGTGACTGTCTTCACTGTGTTCCATGGTATATCCAATGCTGTGGAATTTTTTTTTTGTACCCTTCTTCTGACTGGTACCGTTCAACAATGAAATCTCTTTGATGCTTTGTAAGCTCTCTGTGAACCATGGCTTTTGCTGTAGCAGGCAACTGAGTAAATGTCAGAAAAATCCTACTAGGACAGCTGATCTCTATTTGGGGTTAATCAGAGTCTCTTTAATTGATGGCAGGTGTGTACCCAAGAAAAATGAATGCTGTAATTTAATGAAAAGTTGCTTCAACAAGGTATTGGTTGAAGGGTGTGCACACTTATGCAGCCGGCTTATTGTACGTTTTATATTTTTTCCCCTAACAGATTTGTTTGTTTTTCAATTGAATTATACAGGTTATAGGTCACATTAAAGGTGGAAAAAGTTTTGAAATGATTTATTGTGGTCTCATTTTTTTATCACAAAAACTTGGCATTTTAACAGGGGTGTGTACACTTTTTATATCCACTGTATACCTCTTGCAGAAAATTAAACCAGCAATAGGGCTAACATTAAAAAAAAATAAATAGAAATAAAATTCCTTACTATAATAGTAACATTAAAGCTAGTAAAATCTGGGAGCACCCATCTCAACCTAGACCCATTTGACCTCCTTCCCCTTACAATAACCCACTAAATTTTGTAAACTACTTTTCATTTGCCTTGTTAATTCATAGCAGAGTTACCAATAAATGAGATAAACTAGAGGCTTGTATTGCCCAATACGTTTCCAGAATATTGAGTATTACTAAGTCCTGACTAAAGAATCAACACTATATCTCAACTAAAATTAGCAAAGAAAATTAAGTCCTTTATGACAATAACTGTGTCCTTTATGACTGGCATTAATGGCTGAGTCCTTTTTCTGGTCCAAAATAATGTAAACTTATCTCTTAAATTGTTAAGCAAAAGGAATACGTCATCTGATTCAGCACCTAAAAAGAAGTTATGTATTACCATAATGTTCCATGTGTTGTTGATCTTCGTTCATTCATTACTGATGGGTTATTGGTTCCATCCTTGGAACTGAGCCGGCCAATATCAATCTCATGTCAGCCAAAAACTCTTGAGCCAAAGTCCTACCCAGAATTCTCTACTCCTTGTTACCTCGGATCGAGTTTGCAAGTTGATAGATAAAATTAGAGGCTAGCTCTGGTCATAACAGACCTACCAGAAAGGTGTACATGAGATCAACCAAGAACCTCTGTATAGGGGACAGAGAGTGGGAAGTAATGAATGAACAAAGATCAACAACACAGATGGAATGTTATGGTAAGACATAGCTTCTTTATTTGAAGTTGTTAATCTTTGTTCATTCCTTACTGATGGGACAGAGTCTCCAGCTACCTGTATTCCTGGGTAACCCTCATGGAAGGACATTCCTGAGCACCATGGAACCAAAGGAAGCTCTACATCTGGAGGCCAAGTCCAATTTGTAATGAAGAACAAATGTATGAGGTTTGGCCCAAGTTGCACCTGAGCAAATATCACTGAGGGAAGCCTTAGCATGGAAGGCTGTTGAAGTTGCCATAGATCTTATACAATGTGCTTTCACTCTATGAGGCAAGGTGAGATTGTTTTTGTTGTAGATCAAGGTGATACAATTTCTCAACCATGAAGCCACTGTAACTATTGATAGAGGACGACCCCGTCTAGGTCCAGAAAAAGCCAGAAACAGTTGGTCTGATTTATGGGTAGATTTTGTTCTCTCCAGATAAAATTGTATTTGCCTATGAACATCCAAGGAGTGCAAGCAATACTCACCCTTGTTAGAATGGGAGATCAATAGACTGGTTGATAGATCGCTCTGACACCATTTTTGGTAAAAAGGTAGAATTGGTTCTCAGTGATACCCTATCCTTATGGAAGATAAGATAATGAGGTTTGATGTATAAGGCCTGAAGTTCTGACAATCGTCTGGCCGATATGATTGCAATCTGAAACAATGTTTTCCAAGAGAGATATTTTACATCACAAGAGGATGCAGGTTCAAAGGGTGGAGCTGTTAAAGCTTGCAGAACCAAAGCCAAATCCCAAGGTTGTACGGGTTCTCTGAAGGGAGGTTTTAGGTGGATAACCTCTTTCAAAAAAGTCTTACAGAGTCTGTGTGACATAAGTGATGAATCTTGAAAACCAATATGAAAATTCGAGATGGCAGCTAAATGTACACAGATAGTAGAGGCAGACACGCCAGAGTGGAAAAGATGTGACAAGTAATCTAATATCACCGAGACCGAGGCTGACAAGGGGTCTATTTGCTTATCTGCTGCCCATAGAGAGAACCTCTTCCATTTGTTAAGACAGATTAGTCTGGTGGACGATTTATGAGATGTAATAAGAATATTGCGCACAGGGGACAAAAGGTTTTTTATGCCTGGCAATCATAGGAAGTGGAGAAACCAAGCTGTCAGTTTCAGGGTTGTTAGATTGGGGTGAATCAGACCCTGTGGATCTGAGATCAACGTTGGTGATGGAGTGAGAATCCATGTTGAGTTAGCAGGTGAGGCCAGAGGAAGGGAAACCAGACTTGTCAAGGCCAATATGGAGCAGAGAGGATCACTTTGCTCTTCAACTGTCATGCTTTCTTTAGAAATCTGGAGACGAGGGGAAGAGGTGGATAGGCATAGAGAAGACCCGAGGGTCAAGCGTGGACTAGACCGTCCCTTGGTGACTGTCCCTGAGGGGGGATCAGGGCAAAGTAGTTGCTGCACTTGTAGTTGGTTGGGGAGGCAAATAGGTCTCAACAAGGCTGGCCCCAGCAGTGGAAGATTTTTGCAGATTGAGGGACCACTCCTGAGGCTGTAGAATGCATCTGCTCAATTTGTCCACTATCACGTTGGAGCTCCCAGGAATGTGCATTGCAATCAGAAAGTGATTGTGAGCTATTCCCCATTGCCATATTCTCAAGGCCTCTCATAACAGGTAAGATATGGTGCCCCTTTGTTTGTTAATGTGCCAGACCACTGACATGTTGTCTGATTGGATCACAATAGTCCCTGACGGTGGAGTGAAATGCTTGCAACTCTAGAAGCACCGCCCTTAGTTCCAGGACATTGATATGCAAAAGGGCCTCTGTCTCCAACCAGGTGCTTTGGACTGAGTTTCCCTGACATAGCCCTCCCACCCCATCAAGGAGGCGTCCATGGTCATCATGGCTATCAGTAGATGGGGGGGGGTGAAAGGGCGAAACCATTGTTGGGGATTTCGAGACATCCACCAGAGTAAATCTTGTTTGCATTTCTGAGTAACACTTATTTGAAAAGGATGTTGTAGAGGGTACCACTGAGTCAGAAGTAGCTATTGAAGAAGTCTCATGTAGAATTTGGCTAGGGGAACAATGGTAACTGAAGCTGCCATTGACCCCAATAGCTGAAGTACAGATAGAGCTGGAGATTTGTGGTGACAGAGCAACGGTTGAACTTGTTGTCTTATTCTCTGAAGTATGTGTTCTGGAAGGGATGCTGTGCAATTTCTTGTGTCCAACGGGGGGGACCGTCTGGGTGACTCTTTTTTGTAGCAGCTTTTTGATTTCATGTGCTGCTGTTCCCCTTTGATTGGGAGGAATGTTGGGTAACACTCTTGATGAGACTGGGCAAAGATGGAAGGGGATGTGATAGCCTCTGGATATAAACCATTGTACCCAAGAATCGGTTGTTATCTTTTGCCAGGCAGCAGGATACAAGGAGAAATGACCCCCTACCGCTTCCAGAGGTGAGCAGTCGGGTAATGCTTCAGGAGCTCTGATAGGGTTGGCCAGAGAAAGAATCTCAGGAAACCCAGTTTCGCGGACCTCCTCTACCCCAAAAGGGGCATCTTCCATTGGAGTTTCCCCCTCTGTCTCTAGGGGAAAACTTGGCACGTGTATCCCGGAAAGAACCCTGTGATTTCTTGTGCCAGATCTTTCCCGCTCCTCTGATTTCTGGAATAGAATCGCTGAGGAGTGGAGTGTCTGACACCAATGGCAGACAAGGTCTTGCCATCTTGTTCACACAGTGCCAGCATATCCTTGAGTTTAGGGCCAAACAAAGAAGCAGCCTATAAAGGGAACATTCATGAAGGAAGCCTCAAAGCAGTCCACAAAGTCACAAAGGTGCATCCAAGCATGTCGTCTGGTGACTATACCTGCACCTGCCACTTTAGCCGCCCCTTCCATTGCATGAGAAATAAGATGCATGGAAGAGTTGGAAATGGACTCTAGGCTGGCTATCTGGGAAGCCACATTATCACGGACTTCGTCAGAAACAGCTCCTGCCAAGGTTTCAGAGAGCTGGTTGATAAGATCTAGCTTAAACCTTCTAAAATGTGCCAAATAATTCAAAGACCTTATGGCGAAGGTCGATGAAGCAAACATACGCTTCCCTAATCTGTCAATCGCCCGGGACTCCTTGTTGGGTGGATGGACAGTATGGCTCTCTTCTGCCAAATCCTTCTTAGTAGCAGCTGTCACCACCATAGCGTCTACTGGGAGACCACGTGACCAGTGGGGGTGCTCCATGAGGGGTGATAATAGCTTCTCTGGCCTCTTAGGTATCGCTTCCATGGTATCAGGAGGCTTCCATGCGTGCTGCACAATGAACTGGATGAGCTCATTGGCAGGAGAGGTGACCCAGGAGGTAGGGGGCCGGGCATGAAAAGCTTGCAGGAATACGGATTCCTCAGAGGAAGGATTAGAGGGCTTCCAGTCACCCCTCTGTCTAAGGATCTCGAGGATGTCACCAAAGGACACCTCATCAGAGGGTGACCACGGGGACCCTTCCCCGTGATCAAAATCCGTATCTTCAGTCAATGACTCCTCAGTGGAGTCCATGTGCTTTCTCTTGCACAATGTTTTGTGGGGCACTTCCTCAATGGGAGGTTCTGGAGAAGATTGCAAAAATGGGTTCTCCTGAGGAGGAGAGACCTGAAGCTCTTGTGCCCGGTGTCCAGGGGTTGAAGCTTGTGGCAGTTGCAGCACAGAGGGGGGAGAGGACACCGATAAATGAGCTTTGCCAGTGCAGGCAAGTGCCCTCTCCATGGCCTCGAAGGCTGGCCTGCCCAAGGATGGATGGGAGCCTAGAACCAAGCACAACAACCTTGGAACTGGGGTCACACCCCACCCCAACAAACCTGCCCCCAGACCAGGAGTCTCAAGAGGACCATGAACCATAAGAGAGAGAGAGAGAGAGAACATCCCTGGAAGGTGCCATAGAAAAAATCAGCATGGAGCCAGGAATGCCCTCCCCAATGGCATAGCCACTGGCCTGAGAACAGCCCGATGCCCAGTACACTGAGGGCCACAGTGACAACTCTGGTTCCAAAGTGAGATCCACTATTAGAGTCAGAGGGAAGAAAGCTGCTGTTGTGGTAATAGGCTTTGAGACTTGAGTAGAAGTCAAAGGAGGAGTATATGTTGGGGTTTGAGGCAAAATATGCTCACCTGAATGAGGGAACGTGGACTTCAATGGTTGAGGGAGACCTCTGGCCACAAGCAACTGGTCAACAAGCCACAACACATCCTGCTCAGAAAGACTCTTAGTTGACCTCATGGAGAAGGCTGATGGTGATTCTGGCCTTTCCAGGAAAGGACTATACTGACTGCTTGCAAAAGGATCCAATGAAGGGGAACATTTGGTTGACCTCATGGAGAAGGCTGATGGTGATTCTGGCCTTTCCAGGAAAGGACTATACTGACTGCTTGCAAAAGGATCCAATGAAGGGGAACATTTGGTCCTTGCTAGTTCAATAGGTGCAGAGCTTGGAGCCGAGGAAGTCTGTACCAAAGAAAATGGTGTTGAAAAAGTCTGCACCAAAGATGTCAGCGCCATGGTAGTTGAAGGTGTCTGCACCGTAAAGGCAAAGGTCTGCTCCGAAGGGTATGGTGCTGTAGTGGAAAGTGTCTGCACTGGCAATAATGACGCTGCCGAGAAGGACTGTATCGAAGTACATGTCGATGCCAAAAAAGTCTGCGCCTTGGAGTACAAAAGAGTCATACTTGGAGCTGAAGGTGACTGTACCAATGGTGCTGAAGGGAACTGAACCTGTACTGACGGTGCCATTAGGGGTTGCGAGAGAACTGTTGGAACTGCAGTTGTCTGCACCGGAAACTCTGGTACCGATATCAATAAAGGAGACATGGCTGTAGTCAGGATCATTTGGGGTGGTGCCAAGCCTGGAGCCAACAGGATCACAGGTGGCAGCTCCAGAGTAGTAATCGATTTCACCTTCTTGTGAGTCGACTCCCTACGATCTCCAGAGGGAGAAGAAGAGAGTGACTTTGATGAAGAAGAGGAAGAACCCCTCTTGTGGGGTTTAACAGGAGGGGGTGAGCCCTGCGACCCAGAAATAGTCTCAGAGAAAGGAGACTTGCGGAGACCTTTCAAAATTAACTTATTCTTCCTTTCAATGAGAGTCCTCATAGAGAAGTTTTTACAGATCCCACACGGAGGATCTACAGTCAAGTGGGAGACATTAAGACCATAGACACTTAAGTCATGACCATCGGAAAGTGGTAACTTACAGCCGCAATCCTTGCACTGCTTGAAACCAATGGAACTTTTCTTATCTGACATAGCTGTTGTGGAGAAGCACAGTAGCAAAAGGAAGAATAATGGCTACCCAAGAAAAGGGTAAAAAGAGCAAAAGAAGGATTACCAACAATGGTAATGTAGAATTACCACAAGATAATTAAAGAGGGTAATAAAGGGAAAGGACTAAAGGGAGAGAGTCTATAGTGTGCGATAGGGTAGGAAAATATTAGAATAAACATTTGAGAACATTTTAGAGTAATAACAATATATAAACTGTCAAAAAATTAGACACTTAGCTGAGAGAGTGGCTTGATATGGCTGTTCAGCAACTCTGCAAACAAGATCTTGGGTAACAGGAAGTAGAGCATTCTGGGTAGGATCTTGGCTTGAGAGTTTTTGGCTGACACAAGCTTGATATTGGCCAGCTCGGTTCCGAGGACGGAACTGATAACCCATCAGTAAGGAATGAACGAAGATTAACAACATCAGATCTAGCTACTACTGCAACTGCCACTTGAGGAGCATTTTCAAAATAAGTATCCCTGTTATTTATAAATCCATCATAAATGACTCTATAAAACATATTACCAATGCTTAGAATTAATTAGGGACCTGGATATAAACTAGAATGAGACTATCATAAGCACAATTATGTAGAAACGTGTCACCAAACAACCTCTACTATATCATATCTTAATGGCAAATATTCCTGATAATTTTCACTGAACAAATATTTTATCAAACTCATTCAATGTTCACTGCTCAGTGCTATCTTTGAGGGCCCATATTATCAAAAAAGTTACTCACTGATATCATAAACAGTAAATGCATTTCATAGTCCATTGAGTTTGTCAGGGATGGTCTTAAGAGCGTATAGCAAATGTGCACTGCTGCCTTTAACTAAGACCAGTACTTGCCACACCACACCCACATAAACTTCATACTGTATGGCTGAAGAGCAGAGTTATGACTACTGACTTAGCAGGATTCCACCCACTATACTACTCCATGATGTTGTGCACCCAATGATTCCCTCATGGCAAACAATACTTTTTCAGTACTGCCGCATTTTCATGTTTCTGTGGCTCCACCTGCTACCAGCCAGACCAATCTATCTCTCCTAAGCCACAGCTGCTAAACATGCTTAAATAAGTTAATTGTATCTTATTATTTAATTGTGGCTCTAGCAAAAACTATTTCATTTCAAAGGATGGAGAACAACTATTAGATTTCTCCAGTACTATGTAATTACTATGCTAGCCTCCATTAATTAGCCATCCATGAGGTTTCATAGTACAGTAATAAAATACTTAACTGAAAAGTATGCAAAGTACACTGCTAATTAAATATATGGAAAAAGAAAAATCCGTAGTATCCCTCTAAGTCTCAGAAAACCCAGTACGCTGTTCCATTCTTAACTCAGCTGTGGAGTACCTATTATTTTATTTTATTATTTTGTAGTACGTATTTTAAAGTTCAGTTTTATTAGTGAACTAGGTGCCTAGCATATTTCAAGGTGTGAACGTCACACCTTCCACACTATGGAAAACATACACCTTTTTCCAGAGAAGTACAGTGCTTTGCTCACTAGCTTTGTGAAATAATTTTAAGAGATTATAATCCATGATGTGTAACTTTTCTATCATATCAGTAGGTTTGAATCTTTTGGTGATCCCAAAATATCACCAAACATTCCTTTTCTATGGCTGCATATGATTACTCTCTTGGCAGAAGTCTCTATGTGAAACAAACTACTGGGTGCTCTTCTTCCATTGAAAAAGTAGCTGACAGCAGTCCAGACCATGATTTGAAGCATGTGCCTACGATGAACTTATGATTGTACTCAGGGCACACTCAATGCCTCCTTGAGCTTCTGTAATGCCTGCCTCACATGCTGGGTCCAGATATTCTTGTTGGATGGATCATTTGAGTAAGGTGTATAAGAGGAGTGCCTATTGTGCTACAGTGAAGGACAAACTTTCTGTAATACCCTGCTTTCCTGAAGAATGCTCTTACTTACTTTGAGGCAGCAAGAGTAGGCCATATCTGAATAGCCTCCATCTGGACAGGCTGTAGCCAGATCCTGCCACTACCAAACTGATGACCTCAAGGTAAGACACTTCCCACATTTCTACCTGGTACTTTTTTGCTCTGGTAGTTAAATCTGCCCTTTTTAGGCTACTCATCACCACCTTAAAATGTCAAACATGTTCCTTCATTGACTGACTGGACATAGCAATATCATCCATATAAGCAAGTGCATAGTTTCCAGCTCATGCAAAGATGTGCAGTACCGGGCTGTTGAAAGTTGCTGGGACAGTTTTTATTCCATACACCACATTAGTAAATCATAGAAACCAAAAGGAGTAACAAGCCCTGACTTTCCCTTGCTGTGGGGACAATGGTATATGCCAATAACCCGTAGTCAAATCAATACAAGTCAGATACTTAGCCCACCCACTGCTCTAAGAATTCATCTGCTCTAGGCATGGGGTTAGCACCTGACTCTTTGTGAGGAGTTTTCTATAGTCTACACATAACTTGCTTATGCCATCTTTCTTTACGCAAGTACTATCAGTGATACTCATGAATTGTCAAATTTCTAGATTACCAACAGATCCAACATCTGGAGTCCCTCCCACATAGTTTTCTTAACTTGCTAGGTACTCTGTAAGGAGACTACGATTGGCTATTAGTCCGTATGTCCATGTGGAGCTCCTACAGTTTGGTGGATCCAGATTTAGCACTGAATTTCCCCCAAAACTCCTGTAATACTGCTTAGATTTCCTGAACTTAGGTAGGGTATATCTCTTGTACTACCCAATCCAGTGAAATTTTAGACTGAGCTTCATTTACAAGGTCTACACTGAGATCTGCCACTGAGTTTTCTGGTACCTCAATGCAGAGAGCCTAATATATATCTGTCATGGAAGGGTTTAATCATATTAACATAGTAGAGCTTGTGTTTAGTTAATGTCCCAATAGTGAAATGTCATCCCATGACAACAGTAGCTTATTCTATCAAACAGGAATAAGCACCATCACATTTTGACTGATTGATGCTCTTGATCTCTAGCTTCTGGTCATACCAGACCATTTGTTGTTGTTTTGCTTGTCCTAGATCCTCCTGTATCAACCCCACGAGCTCCTTAAGCCTTGTCCTAAAATTTAGGGCATTCTGTACAACAGTCTTCTTGGGAAATCCCATTCTCCCCAGCTCATAACATTTACATCTAGAGGTTCCATCTTCCTGTGACCAACTCAAATTACAAAACAACTGTGGGTTCATGGGCACCTCTCTGAATACAAAGAAGAGATGGTGCAGATATGCATTCCATTCCCACTTGAACTAATCTACAAAGACTGTCAATGTGGTCTTGACAGTAGAAGTAAAGAGGTCCAGTTGACCATTTGTTTGTAGCTGATAGGGAATAGTCTCTAACTGTGTCACCCCACAATAATATCAGAAATAGCCCAGCATGTGACATGAAATTATCATCCTACTTGTCAGTATTTCCTTGGGAAAGTCCACACTTCTGAAACATTTGTAATGATGCATATAGGTTCATAGGTTCATAGATAGGTACTAGGCTATCTGCCCGAGGGCATTTATAAGCCTAGCCAGAGTGTGTCAGCTTTCGCCACCCCATTGATTAACTGAGCCTCTGTCAAGAAGAGCCAGTGAAGTGATTCCAGGAGTGTATTTTCTGTTATCCAGCTACTCGTCAAGGTTTCTCTTGAAGAGTGTTAGTGAAGGGCTCTGCCTAATGTAGTTAGGAATTTTGTTCCAATGCATGGGGAGTCTCTGTGACAGGAATCTATCCCTCCAGCATGTTCTATTTATTGTTGTGGCAAGGTTTAGCTCACTAGACTGAGTGGCTCGCAGTGACTTGGATTTCTTTAGGTGGAGCATGTCCATAAATTCTGAGTTGGACATGGCTTTGTAAGTCAGGCAGCGATCACCTCTGTGTAAGCGATATGTGACTGAGTACAGCTGGAGTTTTTCCAGTCGGGCTGCATAGGACATATGTTTGAGGCCAGTAATCCTCTTGGTGAGGTATTTTTGTGGTCTTTCCAGCTGTTGGAAGTGTCTTGTGAGGTACATCCCAAATGTGGCATTGTACTCTATGATGGGTCTGATGAGTGACGAGTAGAGGGGCACTATAACCTCTTTATTTCTAGATGCAAACCCTTTAGTAATTAGATGGGCTACATAAAAGGATTTCCTAACTACTTTGGCAATATGATTGTCAAAGGAGAGATTACTATCTACCTGGGTCCCCAGATCTCTTATTACCTCTTCTGTATTAAGGGGGCTGCCACCTATGTGGTAATTCATGGATGTTTTGTTTTTCCCAAACGGGATGACTATGCATTTTTTGGCATTTAGCTTGAGACCATGACTTTGACACCAGGTGTCCGTCTCAGTAAGGTCCTTTTGGAGAATGTCCGTGTCAGCCGGAGAGTTAATTATGGCACTCCCAGTTTACAGTCATCGGCGAACTTGGTTAACCATAGTCCTCCTGTGTTTGCCTGTACTTCTGAAAAGTATATGCCAAACAGTAGGGGTCCCAGGACCGAGCCTTGTGAGACACCACTTGTGACTGGTTTAGAGTCGGATCTGGAGCCCGCTATTCTTACCGTGTGAGTTCTGTCTGTAAGCCAGTTGGCAAACCATCTCATGACGTAGGGGTTTATGTTCAGGCTGGTGAGTTTTTCTATAATTCCAGAGTGGGGAATGGTGTCAAAAGCCTTGGCGAGGTCAAGGTAGGCTGTGTGAACTACCTTCCCCTCATATATGGCTTTGGTGACTGTCTCGAAGAAGTCAACCAGGTTTAGTAGGCATGATCTGCCCTTAACAAAGCCGAACTGGGTCGGGTCAAGTGTTTGGAGGTTCCCAATGTCTTTGTTAATGAGTTCCATGATGATGCGCTCCATAGCCTTGCAGACCAGACTAGTCAGGCTTATGGGGTGATAGTTACCAGGGTCAGTTGTGGCCCCTCCTTTGTGGAGCGGAATAACCATTGCTGTGCGCCATTTTATGGGCACATAGCCTGTGGAGAGGCTGAGGTTGAACAGTGTGTTTAGGTGGGGGGTTAGTTTGTTCTGTAGTTCGTGCAAGACGCAGCCTGGGACACCATCTGGCCCCATTGACGCTGTGCTTTTGGCTTTTGAAAGGGCTGTTTTCACCTGTGCATCTGTGATTTCCGGGACACTACACTTTTCCGGTATTGTTGTGGGCCCTTTTGGAGGTGAGAGGGGTATGAAGTTTGCACTGAATCTATCTGCCAGGATGTTGGCAATATCAGTGGGTTCAGTATATTTTGTGCTATTTTGCACTAGCTCAGAGCATATCTGCGAGTTGCCACTTAGATTCTTGACATAGCTAAAGAAGGCTTTGTGGTTATCTTTCGAATCATTGGCTATTTTACTTTTGAAGTTAGCCTTGGAGGATTTTATGAGGGACCTTAGTTTCTTACTGATACTGATCAGGCATGTCTTTCCTTCTTGGGATTTGCTTTTTTTCTGAACTAGTTTCTACCTTCTATTGAATAGTCTGTTTATGGCAGGGGTCCACCAGACTGGTTTCCTTCTCTTAGGGGAGTGATTCTTGGTTTTGCTAGGGATGGTACAATCCATGCATCCTTGTAGGTGCTCCTAGAGTGCATTTGTAAAGGTTCTTGCATCTTGAACACTGTTATCCTTTAGCGTGGGGGCTGTGAAACTTACCACCTCTGTCTTAAGTAAGGTGAAGTTTGCTATAGAAAAGTTTTTCACTGTTGTTTCCTTGGTTGGAGGTGGTGGTGTGGACATCCAGAGTGATTAGTTTATGGTCTGATCTAACCAGTGACGGGTTGACCTCCAGTGTGGAACACCTGTCGCCCATGTTGGTGATGACCAGGTCCAATATGTTTTCACCTCTGGTAGGGGAGTTTACCAGCTGATCCAGGGCATTTGAGTTGATAAATTCCAGGAAGCGCTGGATCTGGGAGTTTGTACTCGAATAGTTTTCCCAGTTAACGGTAGGGTAATTGAAATCTCCCAATATCAGGGTATTCAGTAGGACCTTCATGTTTTCTAGTGTCTCCAGAAAGGCAGGAGTGCTGGTCCTGGGTCATGGAGGGTGATCTGTAGCAGGCCACAATTTGCATTGCAGATTTTCCTGATGTTAGTTGCACGTGGATGATCTCGGAGGTATCATGCTGCGCCACTAACCTGGAGGTGTAGGTATCCTTGATGAATATGGATACACCTACTCCTTTTGCGTTTCGGTCCATGTTATGTGGCTGAAATGTGTGGTATGAGTTGTAGCCCGGTAGTGCAGGGTGTGCTCTGTGGTGTCTTGAACCAGGTTTCAGTTACTGCACAGATGTCAACGTTCTCCATACTGAGGAGTGCTTCGAGCATGTGCATTTTGAGATTTAAACTCCTGGCGTTGAGTAGCATAACCCTCATTTTTTTATTTGTGCTGTTTACGGAGGTGGGTTTGACTTTTGAGCCTTGCCTAAAAAAGGCACTATGGGGGCAGCAAGAGCCTTGGCCAGTATTCAAAAGCCTAGGGGTGATAGGTGCAAGCCATCTCTTGGGAAGCAACAAGGCTTGTCGAGAATGTCATCCCAGGCTGAAAGACATTGGATCCCCTTTGAATGACACCAGAAGGTTAGCCAATTGTTAAAATTGATCATTTTTTCTTTATACTGCGGTATCATCCTTGGTGAGGGCAGGATGCTACTCAGGGTCAGGGTCATACCTGCCTCGGCTACATGATCAGAGAGCTCTTCCATGTCTCTTTTCATGTAGTCCAGGGAGGTACATCTCAGGTCATTCACACCAACATGAACAATGACAGAGTCATATTTGTACTTGTTCTGGAGTGACCTGAGTGCTTGAATTATGTCGCGGATTCTGGCTCCCGACAGGCAGCTAACAGTAACCTTCTCCTTGTCCAGCCTAGTGAGTGGGACATCAGTGTGCCTGACTATAGAGTCACCTATTACTAACATGTTAGGTATGTTATTTTGCCTTAAGGGCTGTGATTGTGCGCCACACTGATTTTGTGTTTTATGCGTTGTCTGATTTGTGACAGGAGGTGCAGGTTTTTTGGGTGTCTGCTTTGGAGGTCTCTGATGCTTTTGCAGGATTTTATTAGAGCCTCCGAGTATGATTTTGTGTATTTATGTGTATTTTTGCCAGTGCTGGTTTAGTAGGTCTATGTGAGGCTGGAGGTGTGGTGCAAGTGTTAACCTTCTCCTCATGACTGCCTTTTCCAGTCTTGGGTGGAGAAAGCTTAGCCTCCAATTTAGCTGTCTAATTGCATCTCTCACATATGTTAATGTTTTGTGGTAGGAAGAGAGGGTTGTCTGTGTACATGAGGCAGTTGTAACATGGCCTCAGGATACCCAGGTTCACCAGCTGGACTGGAGAGTATACCTGAAATTGCCCTTTGGTCATGCCTGAATAGCAGGGTGAACTGCTTAGTCACTTGGTTGGTGAGGGGTGAATAATGAGCCTTGCCCTGCTGGGCAATCAAGTGTTGGAGTATATTAGTGCTTGCTATTAGGTCTGAGCAAGTGCTGGACTGTAGGATGCTTTTTAAGTGCTTAGGTTAAGAGTTATACTACTTTCAAGGGAAAAACTGAAGAGGAGACTTGGTGGGACTGAGATAAATTTAGCCCTAGCTAACCAGCACTGCCCGGACATGCACAACCGTGCAAACACAGTTTTTACAGCAGGGAAATGAAAGAGATAAAAATTAGCCCAAAATGGCCTATAAACTACTAACGTCTGGGTTGGAACCACTCCTTCAGGGACAGATGGCTGCTCAAAGCTCCCTCTCTCACAGGTGAACAGAGAACCCTCCCTCTACCCAAGTAAGGTATAGGCAACTCAGAAAATTGTAACACAGCCCTGAATTCAACACTAGCCTGAAAATTGGACTATACTGGCTTAGAAAGGTGGGAACAAGGAAAAAAATGTTTTTTGAAAAGATAAGCAAAAACAGTAAAAAATACAATTAAAACAGCTTTAAACATCTGCAAACAGTAAACAATACACTTAAACAGCTTTAGATGACTACAAGCAATCAGAAAAGTCTTTTAAACAAATTACCCAATTAACCAGTAAAGAAATCTCAAAACTGACCCCTGTTCCTGTAGTCTTCAATCAGACAAGTTCTAACTGCACACTCTTGCCACTGGGATGCAGGGGAACCTACTCCAAAAACAGAAGGCCTGGATTAGTGCTCAAGTTATACAAACAATGCTAGATTCAGCAGGCCTGGATCTAGTCTATGCTACAGCAAACAAGGCACACCAATTTCAGTAAGAAACAGTTCAAATATGCAGGCACTATAAGTCTTTAACCATAAACTCCCAGCTCAGAAGGGCAGAGTCCAGCCTCTCCTCCCACAAGAGTGCAGACCACGAACCTTCTTAATGTAAAACAACTGGCCTGAAGCCCAAGTGCTTAATCCAGAACTAATACACTTTTAGAATAACAGACACTGAACCTTCAATCAGCAGTTCCCAACTTAGAAGGATCTAAGCTACCTGTCCTGCCGCAACAGTGCAGACCAGAAACCTTCTTAATGTAAAACAACTGGTCTGAAGCCCAAGTGCTTAAACCAAAAGGCTTAGAATGATAGTTACAACAAGCAGTAATAAATACAATTGAGTACTTTTAAGATGGCGCAAAAGCAAAATAAAGTAATAAAGTAGGAAGAAACACAAATACTGTAAAAGCAGATGAAAAAAGTGCATTTTTTTTTTTTTGAGTGAGCAAATTAGATGGGCCCAGGAGGAGTATCCAAATGCAAATTTATAGGAGGGGCGGGCAGTTTCAAAGCCACCAACATTAACACCAAAACAAAAGCAGGGAGTGTGGATGGGGAACTAACTGAAAAAACAGAGCCACAACTTCCAGCTAGATAGTATTCAATGCAACACAAATAAATCAATTTAAATGCTGTATTATTTGAAAAAAGTGCAGATAAAGATTTACTTAAATTCACTTATACATCCAGTTGATTGCATGTAGGGCTTAGCTGGCCAAAGCTCAGAGTTTAAGCAGAAAATAATCCAAAATTTACCATTTATACATTGCACCTTGTTTGCCTCAGCTGAGGACAGAGACACTTTTTAGGGTACCTAGTAGTATTGTCTATCATATTACTGAGACATACCCCTAACCTGTAGTGTATGGAGTAATGGAAGGCCCCATGATGTGCATATAGCTACTCTTTGAAATGTTTCTTTGATAATTGAAAGAGCCACCAAATATGCATTGGCTTTGTCTCCTGCCTTGCTAACCTTTTTGCTATTGCTCACAAGTCCTGCAGTGCCCTCTCACATATTTTTTTTAATATCAGCCCAATACAAATTATGCATAAGATTCTTTTTCATGTATTTTAGGCTCATATGGAAAAAAGGTATATTACGGGCTAAGACCAGACGTGCCTGACTGTAGGCATGGAGGACTATCAGCTGCTGTGCCACTTCTACCTCTAGCCATCTTCAGATGTTTACTCTCACTCTCCAATAATGCATTATCCCAGTATACAGCCTCCCTCTGCCCTTGAGAATCTGCAGTCTGTTTGACTACTTTTCTCAATTCCTGAATATATGATTCAAGAGCAGAGCCTGTCTAAGCCATTTCTTTATGATAATGTTTCCTAATTCCCATTTCAAGGAAAGTCCAGTACCTTTTGACAGATGTGGCTCAGATTCAGGTTTACTGCCACTAGTTAGCTATCCCCCTAAATTAGACACAACACCAAACTCTGCTGAAGGCTTGAGAACTGGCTGAGTCACCCTCATCATGCCTTCCCAGTATGCTTCCATCATTGTCTGTCTGCACATAATTGCATGTACACAAGGTACTGTGTCATCAAAATAATCCTCTAATAAAACATCTGCAAAGATACTACACACTGACACATTGTTTCCTTGTTCAATTACCCAGTACAAGTAAGTTCTGACCAATGCTTGCTAAAAGTCTTGCTTTAAAAATCCTGAACAGATTGGACTGCCTGAGAAAGAAATGCTCCTTTCTAAAAACTGCAAGCTTAACATTACTTCTGCCTGATGAAGTATCACTTCCAGCAGTGGTTTACTTCCCATCCTTCAAGATAAGGTGCAAACTCTTGTAATAGTCTGTAACAGCTGTTGTCTCAAGACAACAACTACAGTGGTGCCACTTCAGCCAGCTCCCTCACTTACCTTTTGTTCCCTCACCCTGTTGTGGACATTGGAACAGTACATGCTCCACTTGTTTACACCAGAAATATCTGGAAACAGTCTTCTGCCTTCTCTGCATAACCTGCTATGATGGTTTCAACTGTCTCACCATGAGTTTTCTAATGCCCATGGATAAAGCCAGGTATACTCCTTTAGAACACTCTTGTTTTTTAACAGGCATATCATATCCTTAGCAATGGTATATACCCAGTCTGTCAGCCAAATTCTGATATCCTCAGACAAAGCATTACTATCTGCTTTCTCCCTTATCTTAAAGTCTTCCAAACTAAATAAATACTTTTTAAATGAAATAAAAAATGAAGAAATGCTGTGCTGCTCCACTAAAAGAAAGCAATGGAAAATAGAGGTGACGTGATACATTTCATTGGAAAGTACAGTTGTGTAAAATCTTACCATAACGGTAGATGTCCTTGCCTTCACTGCTGCAGTATTCTTAACTATACGGAATTCCCTGCCACAGAAGCTCGATGTCCGGCCAGTCTTCCAAAGACTTCTGAATTTAAAAGGTATGACAAATGTCACCATATGCTCCCTGCGTAACATAGGGCATAAAGGTGATGTTCAGGCCTACCAAAACCAGAATTGGTTGCCCCAGGAGGAACACCAGTCCAAGAAACCCAAAAAGTAATGTAAAGATGCAGGAAGGCAAAGAACTATGGGGGAGGAAGTAGGGAGGGAGCAAATACTGCAGCAGTGAAGGCAAGGATATCTACTGTTATGGTAAGATTTTACACAGCTATGCTATGTCCTTACATTCACTGCTGCAATATTCTTAACTATACAGGAGAGTGCCAAAGCTCAAGAGGAAACTTGGGAGGAGGAAGGGGCAGAAGAGTTCCCTAAAAAAACATGAAGAACTGAACTAGCAGAAACAGCCCTAGCTCTAGAGACACTATCCGACTTGTAGTGCTTGGTAAAGGTATGCACATAAGTCCAGGTAGCTGCTTCAATAATAGAATTAGTATCTAAACCTTTGAAAGAAGCACCAGAAGAAGCCACAGCTCTAGTATAATGAGTCTTAATTAAAAAAACAAAAGCTTTTGCCATGAAAAGTGTAACAAAAGAAAATAGCTTTAGAAATCCAAGAAGAAATAGTTTGCTTGGATACAGGAAGCCCCAAAAGATCTAGGATGAAAAGAAACAAATGAACAATCAGATTTTCTAATAGCCTTGGTCATATCCAAATAAAGTCTAAATTGCCTATGCATGTCAAAATTATGCACCACCCTCTCATTCTCAGTTTGTGGAGAGGAGAAAAAAGTAGGCAGATTAATAGACTGATTAAGTGATAGCTCATTAACCACCTTCAGAATAAAAGAAGGGGTATTGCGCAAGGACACTCTGTCCTCATGAAAAATCAAAAAAGGAGGACAAGCCATAAGACAAGCCATAAGGGCCTGCAACTCAGACACCCATCTGGCAGAAGTAAGTGCTAACAAAAGGACAGTCTTCCAGGAACAATGATGCAAGGAACATGAAGCAGCAGGCTCAAAAGAACCTGAGTCAACTTCTCCAAAACAAAATTAAGATCCCAGGGAGGAGGAACAGGCTTCCTGGGAGGTATAATATTAAGGGTGTTTTTAAGAAATTGTCTCACCCCAAATCTAGCAGCTAAAGGAGGAGAAATAGGCAGACAAGCAGAGATAGCCGATAGGTGGACCTTAATAGAAGAATAGGCCAAACTAGCATTGAGCAACTCACACAAATAAGAGAGAACCAAAGCAGCATCCACAGTAAGTGGGTCCAAGTTACGAGAGAGACACCAAAAAAAAACTCTTCCATTTGGATAAGTAGGATTTCCTAGTTGTAGGTTTCCTGGCCTCCTGCAGGACTTGTAGCATGTCCTCAGAAAAAAAAAGTGTCTATGAGGCATCAAAATTCTATCACCTACAGTGTCAGTTGAAGCATGGACAGGTGGGATGGATAAGAGATCTCTTGCCTTGTGTGAGTAGATCCACCCTGTGTGGTCACTTGTGATGATTGTTCCTGGCTAAATGCAGAAGAAGAGGGAACCAGTGCTGTTGCAGCAAAAAGGGAGTCAGCAACAAGATTTTGGTAGCATCCTGTTGAATTTTGAACAGGACTTTCGGAATGAGAGGAAGGGGAGGGAATGCATAAAGAAACATCCCCTTCCAAGAGAATGAGAGGGCATTAACCTTCCATACCAGAGGTCCTGGGACTCTGACACAAAACAGAGAACGTTGTCTGTCCAGAGGGGAGGCAAAAAGATCTACTTGAGGAGTACCCCACTACTGGGTAATGTCCAGAAACACATCCCTGTAAAGCATCCATTCATTGGGCTGAGTTAGGGACCCACTCAGAGTGTCTGCCACAATGTTCTGAAAGGAAGGGATATAAACTTCCTGAAGAATCACTTGACACTTGACAGCAAGATCCCATGCCAAAAGTGCCAACCAGCAAAGAAGATAAGATCTTGTTCCACCCTTCTTGTTGATATACCACATCACTGTGGTATTGTCTGCGGATATCTTGAGAGAACCTGAAGAAAACAGAGACTGAAAGGCCCAAAGAGCCAACAAAAGGGCTTTCATCTCTTTGACATTGATGTGCTCCTTCTGCTGATGAGGTGACTACACCTCCTGTACCTTTAGGGAACCAAAATTTGCCCTCATCCCATATCTGAGGCATCCATGAACAATTCCTGAGAGGGAAGAGGGGGATGAAAAGGGATCCCTGAATTCAGAGACAACTGCTAAATCCACCAGAGAAGTTCCTTCTTGAGACAAGGAAGAAGAGGAACTACAAATTCTAAAGGATGAGCATGTAGAAGCCACACCGACTTCAGAAATCACTAAAACTTTCTCATATGAAGTTTGGCCAGGAAGCATCAGAATGGTGGATGCCATGAAAACCAGAACTCTCAGAAACTCCCTGCTGGTAATGGAAGCCAGAGGAAGAAGAGTGTGAAAGAAAGAAAGGAGAGTTAAGGCCTTTGGAGGGGGCAGGGATGCAAGCATTGGCACCATCTGAATCCTGCAACACAGAAAAACATGATCCTGAGAAGGAGTCAGAGACGACTTTTTGAAATTTTTAGTGAACCCAGGCTCTGAGGAAGGGATACATCAAAATGAAAATTTTTGCAAAAGGGTCTGTGG
The DNA here is from genome assembly GCF_019279795.1 of Protopterus annectens. NCBI lineage: Eukaryota > Metazoa > Chordata > Ceratodontiformes > Protopteridae > Protopterus > Protopterus annectens. The sequence goes on along the minus strand of NC_056747.1, from coordinate 389,793,361 downwards.
AGAGGACGCCTGAATTAACATGTCATCCAAGTAAGGAAATAGTTGGATAGCTTGAAGTCTGCAAAAGGCAATCACAGGAGCAAGGCATTTGGTAAACACCTTTAGGGCAGTAGAAAGGCCAAAGGGCAAAGCAGATTACTGAAAATGCCAGGAAGCAACAGAAAAATGCAAAAACTTCCTCAAAAGAGGATGGATCGGAATATGGAGATAAGCATACTTGATATCCTGAGACACCATATAGGCCCAAGGAAGCAAGAGAGGAAACAGAATCTGAAGGGAGAACATCCAAAAGGAAGGTACCTTTAGAAAAGTGTTTAGATGAGAAAGGCTTAAAATAGGTCTCCAAGTGCCCTCTTCTCTGTGCACTAGAAAAGGTCAGGAGTAGAACCTTTCCCCCTTTGGGACACAGGCACCCCTTGAATAGTACCCTGAGACGAGATCTTGAAGAACCTCTGGCAAAAAGGGAAGATGTTCCTGAGGAAATGAGGAATGTGCATAAAAGGAGGACGGGATTTCCACACCATGAAATACCCTTCACAAATGATCAACAGAACCCAAGAATCCTGAGTGATCTGAAGCCAATCCGGAAGAGAAAGAGAAAGGCAAAGAGAAAGAGGAATGAGGCTGGGAAGAGACGGAAAGTCACACAGTGCCTGGTTTGTCCAGAAAGGAAGGCTTCTGAGTCCCCAAAAATTGAGTAGCCTTAGCAGGAGAAGCCCATTTGCCACTCTTCTTACCTTTAGTAGAAGAACAGGATTGCTTGTGAACAAGGCAGGCTTAGCGGGGTAGTCTCTGAAATCTATGCACAGGAGAAACAAACACATGTTTAAGCTACCATAAGGCCTTACCCTTATCCTGAAGGGAATTAAACAAACCAGCATCAGCTTCCCCAAACAAAAGTTTAGAATCCAGAGAAGCATCCATCAACTTAGCTTTAATATCATCAGGTAACGGTTGAAGCCTAAGCCAAGAATACCTCCTCATAACTGAACTAAAAACAGCAGCCCTAGAAGAGGCATCCACCACATCATAATTTTATTTATTTTATTTATTTATTTACATTTGTTGACCGAGAGTGTCCGACTATTTTCAGCGGAAGCCCGGGGAGAAAAGCTCCACAATTAAAATAAACAGACAGTAGTTACATTGGATTACATAGCGATTAACAATTTAACATAGCAATTAATTACAAACATATTTACAGATGAAGAACATAGTACATCAGTAGACAACTAGAATCTTTATCTGCGAAGTACATAACAGACATTAACAAATGTTACAATAAGAAGTTCCTGCTGTATAATAAGTACTAGACTTATGAGCATCTGAGCTTGCTATAATCAAGGTAGTTAGTGGGGTGGAAAGAAAGGTAATGGTTGGATGGGGTGGGTGATATTAGAGTGGGAGTTGCAAGGGCATAGCCAGCCAAGTACAACACCAAACATACTTGTCATAGGTGACTCCATAGTCAGACACACTGACGTCCCACTCACCAGGCTGAACAAGGAGAGGGTCACAGTAAGCTGCCTATCAGGCGCTAGAATCCGCCACATAACACAAGCACTCGGGTCACTCCACAGCAAGTACAAATATGACACAGTCATTGTCCATGCTGGTGTGAACGACCTGAGACGTACCTCCCTGGACTGCATGAAAAGAGACATAGAGGAGCTCTCTGATTATGTAGCCCAGGCAGGTATGACCCTAACCCTGAGCAGTATCCTTCCTTCACCAAGAATGATGCCACAATATAGAGACAAGATGATCAGCTTTAACAATTGGCTTAATGTCTGGTGTCATTCAAAGGGATCCAGTGTCTGTCTGCCTGGGATGACATGCTTGACAAGCCACGCTGCTTCAAGGGACGGCTTGCACCTGTCACCCTGGGATTCCGGATATTGGCTAAGGCTCTTGCCACCCCATAGTGCCTTTTTAGGCAAGGCTCAAATTCTAAACCTACCACCCTAGAAAACAAAATGGGAAGAAATTGAGGGTAATGCTGCTCAATGCCAGAAGTCTAAATCTCAAAATGCACGCACTCGAGGCCCTTCTCAGTATGGAGAACATCGATGTCTGTGCTGTAACTGAAACCTGGTTCAAGGCTCCTGAGAGCACCCGGCACTATTAGGTTTTACCTCATATCATGCGTTCGCCCCAAAACCCGGACCACTCCACAAAAGGAGGGTGTATCCATATTCATAAAGGATACTCACACCTCCAGGTTGGTGGCAACGCATGAAGCTTCGGAAACCATCCAGGTGCAACTAACAATAGGCAAAACTGCTCTACAAATTGTAGCATGCTACAGGCCACCCTCTCAAACTCAGGAACCCCACACAGCCTTCCTGAAGACACTGGAGGGTATAAATGTATCTCCAAACACCATCATATTGGGTGACTTCAACTACCCGAATATAGACTGGGAACATTACTCAAGCCCTAACTTTCTAGCCCAACGGTTCCTGGAGTTCATAAATTCAAATGCCATGGAACAGCTAGTCACTGTTCCCACGAGAGGAGAAAATATACTAGATCTCATTGTCACAAACATGGGGACAAAATGCTCCACACCGAAGTATATCCCTCATTGGTGAGATCTGATCATAAACTAATCTCACTGGAAATCCACATCCCGCCCCCACCCCAAACAAAAAGACCATAGTGAAGAACTTCTCTAAAGCAAACTTCACACTACTCAAGACTGGTGTGGTATCCTTCAAGGCCCCTGAGTCAGAGGAAACCACAACCCAAGCTGCGGAAGCCCTTACAAATGCCTTCTATGAACACCTCCAGGACTGCATGGATCAGGCAATCCCAAATAAAACCAAGACTCTTTCCACAAAGGGCAAACGTCCAGTCTGGTGGACCCCAGCCATTAACAAACTTTACAATAAGAGGAGAAAGCTATTACATGATAGAACAAAATCCATAAAAGGGAAGTCACCCTGATCATTATTAGTAAAAAATACGAGCACTCATAAAATCAACTAAGGCCAATTTTGAGAGAAAAATTGCCATGGATTCAAAGGACAATCATAAGGCCTTTTTCAGCTATGTTAGGAACCTGGGTGGAAACTCACAGATATGCTCAGAATTAGTCCAAAATGATACAAAAATCACTGAACCCACAGACATTGCCAACATACTGGCAGACAGGTTCAGTGCAAACTTCACCCCTCTCCCCTAAAGGAGAGATAACTATCCCAGCCGAGTGTAGCCTCCCGGACATCTCAAATGCGCAGGTGAAAGCTGCTCTCTAAAGCTAAAAACACAGCATCAATGGGACCGGATGGTGTCCCCGGCTGTGTGCTACACGAGCTAAATGAGGAATTAAACCCGCACATAAGGCAGCTGTTTAATCTCAGCCTTACCACAGGATACGTGCCCAAGGAGTGGCGACGGCAACTGTGGTCCCACTCCACAAAGGTGGCCTCTACGGACCCTGGTAATTACCGCCCCATAAGCTTAACAAGTCTAGTCTGCAAAGCTATGGAGAGGATCATAATGGAGCTCATAAACAAAGATATAGGGGACTTGCAGACATTGGACCCGACCCAGTTTGGCTTTGTCAAGGGAAGATCATGCCTTTTGAACTTGGTCGACTTCTTGAAATAGTCACCAAGGCCATTGATGAGGAAAGGCAGTCCATACAGCCTACCTTGACCTTGCAAAGGCTTTCGACACAATACCCCACTCGGGTATTGTAGAAAACTTACCAGCTTAAATGTAAACCCATATGTCACAAGATGGGTTGCAAACTGGCTTAAGGACAGAACCCACAGGGTTAGAGTTGCTGGCGCTGTGTCAGACTCCAAGCCGGTCACAAGTGGTGTCGCACAGGGCTCGGTCCTTGGCTCCCGATTGTTTGGCATCTACTTCTCAGAAGTACAGGCCAACATGGGAGGACTTTGGCTGACAAAGTTTGCAGATGACTGCAAACTGGGCGCCATAGTGGAAAGTGCATCGGACACGGATATCCTTCAGAAGGGACTCACGGAAACAGATAGCTGGTGCCAGAGCCATGGCCTGAAGTTAAACGCCAAAAATGTATAGTCATACCCTTCGGGAAAAACAAGGTAACCCCAAGCTACCATATAGGTGGCAATCCACTAAGCACAGAAGAGGTTATCAGGGACCTGGGGACCCAGGTTGACAGTGGCCTTTCTTTTGACACTCACATTGCTAAAGTGGTTAGAAAGACCTTCTACATTGCCCACCTGATCATGAAGGGATTCACATCCAGATCTAGTGAGGTCATTGTTCCCCTGTACTCTTCACTTATCAGACCAATGATCGAGTACAATGCCCCATTCGGGATGTATCTCACCCGACATCTGCAGCAATTGGAGAGACCCCAAAAGTTCCTCACCAAAAGGATAAAGGGACTCCAAAATCTGTCATATGCTGCCAGATTGAAGAAACTCCAGCTCTATTCAGTCGCATACCGTCTGCTCAGAGGTGACATGTGCCGGACATACAAGGCCATGTCCAACCCGAATTAATGGACATGCTCCACCTCAAAAATCCAAATCCACCAAAACCACTAGAGCAAGCGACTTAAACCTTAGCACGGATATAAATAGGACGTGCTGGAGGGATAGATTTATCACTCAGAGACTCCCTATGCTGTGGAATAAAATCCCGGTCCATGTGAGGCAGAGCACCTCGCTGACTCTGTTCAAGAGAAATCTAGACCTGTGGATGGGAGATCGTAGGTTTACCCCGGGAATCATCTCTGGGTCACTGCTGGACAGAGGCACAACAAACTAATGGGCACAGTATTTTTTCATATAAGGGGTGGCGTAAGCCACAATAATTTGGGCTAGGCTTATAAATGCCTTAGGGCAGATAGCCTAGTATAAACCTATGAACCTATGAACCTATGTTTTTAGGTGCACTTTTGGTAAAGTTTTGAAGTGGGTGCATGATGGTACGGAGGTAATTGTGGGTGGGAGGGAGTTCCATAATTTGGCTATGGCGCAAGAGAATAGTGCTTCACCAGCAGAGTTATTGGCTTTAGTGAACTGCAAGTGATTTTTGTTGCTGAATCTTAGTGGTCTGGGGGTATGATAGGGTTGGAGTAGATTCTGGAGGGATGGGACATTTAGTGGATGGTTTACTAGTTTGTGGGCGAGTGATAGTTGATACCATTGAAGGAGGTGAGGGAGTTCAAGCCAGCCCAGTTCAGCAAGTGAGAGACAGTGGTGACTATGGTAGGATGCCCCTGTGGCGAATTTGGCGATTTTGTTGTAGCAGATCTCTAGCTTGTTTAGATCACATTGCCTTAGGTTGGTATATATTGGAGAGGCATAAAGTAGGGTGGAGATAAGGTGGGAATTTGCTATTGAAATCTTTGCTGCTTTGGTGAGAAGTTGCTTATTTCTGTATAACGCTCCTAGTTTTTTGTGGACTTTTTTTATGGTCATGGATATGTGAATGTCAAATTTTAGTTTATTGTTTATTTCCACTCCTAGCAATTTGGTTGGGTATATAGTGGTGTTCAGTTGGGTATATAGTGGTGTTTTCTTTTGCTGTGCTGTTAAAGTGAGAGTTGTTTTGAGTATGTTTGGTGGGTTGGAAGATGAGTAGTTTAGTTTTGTTTAGGTTGAGTATTAATTGGGCATCGGATAACCAAGTTTCAACAGAGGAAAAGGCTTCCTGTGTTACATTTTGCAGTTTGGGTAGGGACTGGGCTGAGCAGATGATGGTTGATTCATCTGCGTATTGTATGAGTGTGCCATGTTTGGTGGCAGAGGCTAGATTATTGGTGAAAACAGAGAAGAGTAGGGATCCAAGGATGGATCCTTGGGGAACCCCTATGGAGACAGGTAGTTGGGGAGATATGTCATTCTGCCATACAACGGATTGTTGGCGGTCAGACAGGTAACTCTGAAACCAGTTGGTGACTGATTGAGAGAAGGATAGGTTATTGAGGACAGAGATTAGTTGTTTGTGTGATAATGACATTTAATAGAATGATGAACAGCTTTAGAGGAAGTCTCCAGCAAGGAAAGAACAGAAGGTTTACCCTCAGAGTCTGGAAAATCAGAAATAAGTTGACAGGCCTGAGAAAGAAGAGCCAGAGCATACCTAGACACATGGGTCTGTAATTAATAGCCCTAAAAGCTAGGGTAGCAGAAGCCTAAATCTATTTTCCCAGGCTGTCCATAGTTCTGCTGTCCTTGTCAGAAGGCAATAACTTGGCCAAAGGAAGCAATTGAGATGGCTTATCGGAAGCTACAGACACTATCAAGGGGTCAGCAGCAGGACATTTACATAAAAAAGAACAATCCTGAGGAACCCTATCAAACCTATCAGGCTTCTTAGGAGTGTGGGGGGGGAGGGGTCAAGCACCTGAGAGGCACTGGAGAAAGCATCCAGTAAAGCAGCCAAGGCAGGAGGAATAGCCACAGGTTTAGGAGACTCCAAATGCAGCAACTCATGGTACCTCTTATGGATATCAGACACCTGAGTACAATCCCATTTAAAAAGTCCATCTTCCTAGAGAGTGTGTGTCCCCAAAGGAAATTTCATCCAAAGGAACATCAGGACTAATAGATTCCTCCTCTTCTGACCCATAGTCTAAAGGAAAAGTAATATGAGTAGTATAAGTTAGGGATTCATCAGCAGAATCCAACTCATTCTCAGAAGAATCCCGGTCTCTAGGCCTTTTAAGAGGAGTAGTGAACCAAGGAGGAGCAGGAGCTGAAACCCCATGAGGTGGCTTTAAGGACATTAAGGCAGAAAATAACACCTGAGCAAAACTCTGCCACTCACTTTGTGGATCCCTAGGAACAGAAGAAACATATTTAAGTTTTTGTTTCTTTTTTAGGGGAATGTCCTGAGAAGGCTCAGATCCAGGATAACAGTCGAGAACCATAGCAGGAACTTCCTCCCTAACTAAAAACTGAGGAACTCCCCTAGGCCCCTCAGAAAAAATCAACCATGGATCCCCCTGAACATCTGAGATGGATGCCTGCAAAGCCTCTTCGGATGTGCTGCCAGCCAGATCCTCACCAGCCTCCAACATGGTCGCAGCAGAGAAATCCAACAACACAGCCGGGTGAGCCTCTGGGTTCATAATGACCTTGAGAGAAATATCTGACAGGCTGGACAGCAGAAGATTCTGGTTGTACCTTTTTTACTGTCATCTTCCATAATGGCTGACCCTCAGGGTGGGGATTTCCTTCCATAGTATCTTTAGAAAGTAGCTTAAGACGGTCATTCTCAAGATACACAAAAAGAGAAGAAAGTCTACTGTGAAGAGTTTTTGGAACAAACGCCTGACAAATAGAACAAAACGTATGGTCATGAGAAGCCCCTAAGCAAAAAAGACACTTATCATGGTGGTCTCTATGTCTCCCACACTGGCATTTACCCCTCTTGGATAACATAAACCCCATGGAACACAAAACACAAGAAAATACAAAATCCCCAACAGGGCACTTAACTTGCAAAAACAGCAAACAAGCATAGGAAGTCATTGGAGAACATAAATACGTTCAACTGGCAGAAAATAAACACAGGTAAATAGATCAACATTGTAAAAGATACGTTCAGAGTGGCAGCAAAGAAGTTCTGTTTTTGGTAGGCCTGAATGTCACCTTTATGCCCTACATTACGCAGGGAGCTTATGGCAACATTTGGCATACCTTTTAGATTCAGAAGTCTTTGAAAGACTGGACGGACGTCGGGCTTCCGCAGCAGGGAATCCCATGTTTTTAAGAATACTGCAGCAGTGAAAGTAAGGACATCTGGAGTTACTAAATCTTTTGGACTCACAGGTGCCCTTTGTTAGAATGTTAAAGGTTATTGATGTCAGATGCAGTGCTTGGATATTTATTGGACACAGTTACTGGTATCAGATACAGTATCTACTGCGTATTAAAACACTGTTTCTGACATCAGTAACCTATTGACATCTGATACATGGCTTATGTTTGTCTGAAAGCTCTTGTAAATGTAAAATTATGACAGTCTAAGAAAAGGTATAACAACATCTCTATGTTCCAATGAAGTCAATGGCACTGTCCTCTTTCCCAGGTTCTCTACATCTTTCTATAAACTTCAGAAAGTTTGAGAACTGGATGCGTCACCTTCACAAAGAGTATTTTAAATTAGGTAATCAAGACAATCTGTGCCATTCAATTTACTTGTAGCATGCACTGCTTTTCTCATGAACTGAGGAGTTAATCTTAACCATCATCGCTTCTCTGTTATGCAATAATTGCACACATGCTCAGATGTCCAAATAAAACTATCAACCCCCACCCCATTTATACAGGAGACAGATTAGTAGTGATCTCTGTATCCAGGGCTGAGTTTTCAACCCTGCTACTCAAAGGGCATCTGAGGAACAGCACTCAGTTCATTTTTGGTCAGTAACTTCTCCTCCCTCTTCTACACCATGAACAGTTTGTGCTGATGTATCCTGTCATCCTCTGTGGCTTTTGTTTCTTTTTATAGCACTTAGGTCTTTCTCTGCTCTTGTCCCTTTTGCACCTCAGTCTGTTTCATTCTCATAGCTGCTCGTATCACCAGGCATGTTTTTTCCAGCTTTAGTGTCTGCAGTCCAATCTACATTTTAGTTCATTTGGAGCTGTACTGGGTTGCTTTTCTGCTGCAGAATTTGAACCTACAGCCACTATCAAGCTATCTCCTTGTTCAGTGGGCATAGCTTCAACTGCACCCAAAGCATCTATTATCTCATCCTTGTTCAGACAAGCATGTGGATGAAAATTTGATTTACACTGTTTGGTCATTGTGCCACTGACATCTTTCATGACATCAACTGACATTGATTTTATACCCGTTTCTTAACTTCTTACATCTCAAAATAAAATAACTGCTGTCAGATGTGTACTTCTGAATATTTACCTTATGGTTGCAAGGATACACATGCTTTTTAGTGAAGATACTGTTTTGCAGTCTATATAAGTCCAATTTACATAATCCCACTATTGCTACAACTATATGTCACTAATGCCCTAACAAGTATATGGCAAATATGCACTGCTGCCTTAAGCTATAGTCAGTATCTGTCACGCCACACTAGGCTCCAACTATACAAATGGAGAGCAGAGTTATGACTGCTGGCTTCTCAATATTTCAGTTTTTCACTCTCAGTTCAGTGCCTTGCAGTATTACCATACCATTAGTAACTGTGAATATTGGCTTATGCTATTTTACATTCCTACACAAACACACACACACACACACACACACACACACACACACACACACACACACACACACACACACACATACACGCATGCACACACACACACACACACACACACACACACACACAAACACAAACACACTTTTTTTCTGGAATTGGCTGATAATACCTTTTCAGCGCAACTACCCACTTCTGTTTCTGTGCTACAATACTGCCACTGGCCAGAGCAGTCTGGCAACTCAAGGACACATTTACTGGACAGCCATAAAATAAACCAGTAGTATCATATTAGTTTATTGAAACTGTATCAAAAGCAGTCCAAGAGTAGTCTCATTTCAAAGGATGAATATAAACAGTTATATTTCACTTAGTTCTCTATAATTATCCGTATACATTTAAATAACCAACCAGCCACAAGTTTTTATAGCTGAATAATAAATACTAAAAATTGTGGCAAGTACATTTAAGAAAACATACACCCATTTACAGGGAAATTCAAATAAAATGTTGACAGTCATCTTCATAAAAAGAGTTCCCAGGATTCACTAATCTTCCGTGTAAGACTAGATTAGTCTTACACGGAAGTGCCAGTCTAAGAGTATGATGGCAGTGCGCCATGCATATTAATGAGGGCATGCTGCCTCAACTCTAAAGCTTACACGGAGCGTGGACGAGTGTAGGGGGTGTGTCGGACTGCCGAGCAGTCCAAAAATCCACGCCCCTGCAATGAAGAAACTCAAGAAATGTTGACTTACATGAATAGATGAAAGAATGTGTAAATTGTAACACTACACTCCTCCATATGTTAAACCACGTACAAATGTAAAAATTAAAAGAAATTTTTTTTTCTTTTATTTCCGATATAGCTCCCTGTATTTGCACGTGTTTGCGCGGGTTTGCCCATTGCTTAGCTACAGTTAGCAGCTTAGACACCGAAGAGGATAATAAGAAAAATATATGCAAATTAAGCAAAATAGCAATAGCGTAGTGGTTAGAGCCTTCGTACAAAGAGGAGGCATTCCCGGTTTGAGTCCCACTACTGCACGTTCCATTGTCTGTTGGAGATCTGTATACAAAAACATTTCCTGACATTTGTTATGTATAAGTTTTGTAAAAAGCATTGAAATGTTAAATGTAGTAGTGAACGAATTATATACATATGAAGGCGAAATGGTTATGCATTCTGAGGCATGAGTACCTTATTTTAAGCAATATATACCTTATTTTAAGCAATATAAAGTACTGCTAAGCACATTTTACCAGTACTGAGCATATTTAAATTACATTGCTCGTAGCTGCGCACTGCGTTAACTAGCACAATATATTTGCGTGTAGCTGCACACCGTGCCAACCAGCACAACCACAACTTATTTGTGTGTAGCTGCGCACCGCGCTAACCAGCGCAATGTCGAGCAACGTCGAACAACGTTGGGCAAAGTCAGGCAAAGTTGAGCAAAGTCAGCTAAACACGGCCACACCTCCTTTACTGTACCTTAACCAGTCAGGTTTGCCCAGTAGGAAAATAAAAAGCAGTGACAGGGCTCGAACTCAGGATACTGTGCACTATAGTCACAGCACTGAACCACTAAGCCATGACAGCATTTCATAACTATGCACTTTCAACAGACACATATTTATCACAGGAATTTTAAACATTGCCAACATCAGCTAAGCAGGTGTGCCTACAGCTGAGTTTTTTCAAAACTGGCCAATCACAAATAAGTGCAGGAAATGAGGCATATTTAAGCTCCACAGGTGAGAATACTTGCTATAACTGGTTGTAGCTCCCTTCTGCAGTCAGCATGGCTGGTGTTGGAGAAGGCACTCAATTTAGAGCGCAACGCTGGGGCATTGAGGAGTCCAAAGTAATGGTTTGGCTCCTTGTCCACAATCATGAGGAAAGACTCCTGCGAGGCCAGTACCAGGGTACCCAATATAAAACAGAGGCCTGGAACAGTCTTGCTCGTGATCTCACCAATGCCACTGGTGTTCCTCGGACTGGTGAGCAGGTCAGGCACCATTATTCTGACTTGAAGCGACGTAAGGAGGATCACCTGGACCAGTGGATCCTGGAATCCTGTGCGATACCTAATGCCCCAGTACTGAGTAAGCAGCCATTGTATTAAGTAGTTAAGAATTGCTATGCTTGTCTATACTATGGATAGGTATGTCTCAATATCACTGCATTTACTTCACAGCTGCAGGTGTTCGGCTAAGCATCACGCAAACCCATGCAAACCCGCTTACAACTGCTTAAAAGTGCCTTAGTCACTCTGTATGTGAGGGCCCTTGTTCTGCTCAGCAGCAAAATAAAACACATCTGTCAGTCTCGAACCCCGGAACTTGTACACACTACACAACATGAAGTACCACTAAACCACACATCAAGTTGGTGCTTAAATAAATATATCATGCATCAGAATGAGTGAATGTAAAGGAAAAATATGAATACCATACCACACAACTTGTTCTGTGGTTGTTTACCAACAGTTGTTGTGGGATTACATTACATGACTGTGATAAGAAAAGCAGCCATTCTAGCAGGTAATAATGTTACACCATCACTTTACAACCCCACACAGTATCACAGCAGGACAAACACTGGCATATCTGTTTTGGGCAGAGGCCATACCTCCCAACTGTCCCTAATTTTTAGGGATGTCCCTGATTTTGAAACAAATTTTAGCTCTGTCCCTCTTAATCCCTCCGAAAACTACTGACTTTGGCCAGAAAGGTGGTGAATTACACTTAATGAATAATGACAATAATTAAGAGTTACACACTTCTTTTACTTCAGAAAAAGGTGTATTAATTCATATGCTCTGATTCTCTCAATGTCTCGACTTAATGACACTAATATTTTAAAGGTGTCCCTGACTGTCCCTGACTTTTTCTTTACTTTTCCCTGTGTCTGTTCAAATATGTACCTGAGTGGTTGAGAGGTCTGGCAGAGGCAGAAACACAGAGGCATATCAGCCTTTCTGCTGTTACACACTGTGCAAATGGCTTTGGAAGGAGTATTGGGAGCATACCCTTATGTAGGAATACAACACTGAAATACAAATAGATGCTGGAGGGACAGATTCATAACCCAGAGGCTCCCTTCACTCTGGAATAGAATTCCAATTCATGTTAGGCAGAGCACCTCACTGACTCTCTTCAAGAAGAATCTTGATGAGTGAATGGGGGATCGTAGGTTTGTCCCGGGGATTACTTCCGTGTCACTATTAGGCAGAGGCACAGTAAACTAAACTTTAAAAAGGGCACAGTATACTCAAATCAAGGGGTGGCATAAGCCAAACACAATCGGGCTAGGCTTATAAATGCCCCAGGGCAGATAGCCTAGTATGAACCTATGAACCTATGAACCTATGTAGCCATGTACTGGTGGCAACCAACTATAAGAATGCCATTGCTCTATTTCTGAAAAGACCTGTGTGGTGCACAGACAAAAAATAACGGTTATTCTCTGGCTATCATGTGGATAGGTCCACAGTTGTGAGTTACGCAGATATACTACTTACCTTGATAAACTAACATGTACACAGCAACCCTGTAAGTCCAGCAAGATAAAATCCACACAATACTACTTACGTTCTCTGTACTTCTGCAACCCTACCCAAATGTAGAATATACCTGCGTGTGCAGGGTCTGCCAAGGATGTAGGTAAGCATACTCACAGTACTGAAATGTGTCCAGTTCTTCTGAGCAGCTTGTGCTAATGTCAACACTAAAAAAGCACAAACTGTTTAGAACTGAGTAAATGAATATTCACAGTATAGCAGTTCACAAACAATTCTTGTGCCAAATGAATACATCTCAATAACTAGCTTTGTATGGCAGTTAATTGTAAAAAGTACATCTTTCCATGTATCTTGGGGTAGCATTTTGAGGGGTGAGTACATTTCTGCACTGACAAGTGGGTACCGGAAGCAGCAACATTAGGTCTGAGTACAAAATGTAAATCTCTGGCTACACCCCTGGCTTCTGATATAAGAACAATACCAACCTTCTGTCTTAAACAATGATGTCCACAGCAAATAAGGATGATCTCCATCTTGGAAAGCTGAAAGGGCCACGCCTACATGAGTTAGCAATTTATAGTACTGGGTTGCTATGACAGTGATTACTGCAATTACTACACAGCAGGCTGCATGCAATTAGCAAATGGTGGCCACTAATTGGTGCAGAGGCCATCACATGCTCATGTGCAAATTCCTACAAAAGCAGGCTGCAATCTCTGCAAACAAACTCAATCACTCTATTGCAGAGACTGACACAGAGAGAGAGAGAGAGAGAGAGAGCGACACAGAGAAAAGGAAAATGAAAAATAAATATTACCAAATCATACAAAGGAAAGGTATGTGACACATATGTATTTACTGGCATGTAGTAGATGTTACTGAAAATTAGTCTACATAATGTGAACCATTCATATGTGGCAGCAGTACTTATTTATACACAGATGTTCTGCTTAACTACTGCTATGGACAATACTGTGTGTACCTGTGGGCAGTGGGACATACCTGTAAAATGTGTAGCTCAGCATTAAGTGTCAAAGATCTGATCCATGTTATCTGTGTTCTGTACAGTAGTGTGGCCAATGGCTGTTGGGGGGATTAGCGCTGACATTATATAAACATGGGTGTGACAGAACAACACATGCATGATAGTCATATTAAAGTGTAGGTTAGCATTGGCAACTGCTGTAGCAGTCTAGTATGCTTATCTAGCATCTGTTGCCATATATACCCCACCTAATGTTAGTGTGGGTTCATATGTGACACCTGTTTGTGATGCAGCAAGATGCAACAGTTCAGCAGTGAGGTCCAGGGGCTTACAACAATGTGGACCTTGTGTGTGTATGCCACACACATAAGGAGAAATATATATGTGTCATATATATTCACATCTGTATATGTGCATAGAGCAGGGGGCATATTGCAACTGTTTGTGAAGGGTGGAGATATATATGTTGGTGAAGGTTAGTATGCGCATAGTTGTATGTAGATTTTAGTGTGTGACAAACAAGACAGCACACAGTGCTGGAATATGACATATGGTGGTTAAACACCGTGGGTGTTCAGTTTGCAATGTTGAAGCCAGTGAGGCCTGCTAAAGCTACCTGGGCTGTGAACACATTCAATGCATTTATCCCAAGACTGAGCGATTTTATTACATTACTGTACACCTTACACCCTTTGTATAATTGATATTCTCACTATGAAAGATGAAATGTATATGTGCCTACATGTATATGTATATGTATATATCTATATATATATCTATATCTATATATATATATATATATATATATATATATATATATATATATATATATATATGTGTGTGTGTGGTTCCCTATCAGAAGCCTGAAACACTATAAGCTTGAAAATCAAAATCCTGAAACCAAAAGCCTGAAAACTCAAAATCCTGAAACTCAAAATCCTGAAAACACAAAATAGACATACTGACGTCATTGTGGCTTTGCTATTGTTAGCCCTGTGGTGTTAGGTCATGCGTTGGGTTCAGGTAAGTGTGCGGTTGGTTTTATGTTAGGGTTAGGGGCGGTTTAAGTGACTTAGGGTTAGAGCGCAGGTTAGGCATGTATGCAATAGTGACAAAAATTAGGGTTAGGGGCGGTTTAAGTGAGTTAGGGTTAGAGGGCCGGGTCAGGTGAGTGTGCGATAGTGACGGACCTTAGGGTTAGGGTTAGGGTCAAGGTCAGTTGGTAGATATTAGTGTCTTTGTATTGGCATATTAGCATTATTTGTGTTTTCAGGATTTTGAGTTTCAGGATTTTGGGTTTTCAGGATTTTGAGTTTTCAGGCATTTGGTTTCAGGATTTTGATTTTCAAGCTTATAGTGTTTCAGGCTTCTGATAGGGAACCATATATACACACACATATATATATATATATATATATATATATATATATATATATATATATATATATATATATATATATCGTTATATATACTCATACACACCTACATCTACTTGTTGCAATACATTCTCTGTACTGTTGACTGACTGTGATGGTCAATATGTTTGTGAATATGTCAAAGATATGTTTCTGTGGGATAGCTTCATGGGAAACTGTTTATGTCATGGTATTATGGGTCCTTGCTTTGATCCTAGCAAAAGCTGTGTATTCTGTTGCTAGGCAGAACAAGTGCTATTGCATACAGTGTGATTAAGTTCCTTGGTTTTAACTATGGTGTGTCATTGGAGGCTAAAGCACTACATCTATGATTATTGATTGGTACCAATGTTGAATCCAAATCCTGTGTGTACTGTAGTACTACTTGAAGCTCTGGGCCTGTACAGCAAAGTATGGTGTATGTACACATTGCTTGCATCCACTGTTTTGTGTGGTCCCTGTATTCATCACAAATTACATTTCTCAAGATTAAGGTTGTGTAAGTACTGACACACAGTACTGTATAGTACACACGGAAAGCTTATCTGGGTAGTCATACCTTTGTGTCCTGTAATTATGTCTGATGTGTGTGTGGTTATGTCTGTAACATGTCCTTTGACATATGTGTGGTAAAACATATAACTGCATATCTAGCAACATTCATAGTGTACTACAGCAGTATGCGACCTATATCCCCAATTGTGCACATATTTTGGCTACGGGTTTGCCATTAACAAGTTGTGTGGTATAATAGTAATACATTTACTGGACCTTACACTCATTGTGATGGATGATATATTTCTTTACACATCAGCTTGATGTATATCTGCTGTGGCTAGGTGGTGCATCGTTTTGCATACAGTGTGCCAGGTACTCTTGTATAGTCTTATATAGTGATTTTATTTTGTTGCTGTGCAGAACATGGTTCATTAGATAGAGAGTGAGCAAGGCAGTTTCAAGCAGTTGTGGGGTGAGCAGTGATAAGTGGCAGTTAAAGTGTTTCACTCTTGGTTAGCTAATAGGTTGCTATATATGGCAGTTCAGTGATATCTGTACTGTATAATGTTAAATGTGCCATATGACTTGCTCAGACATATTTCCATATTTATGTCTTCCAGGGATCATGGCGCATCACAGGAACCCCAGTTACAGTAGTGCTGAAGATGATATAATTACTAGCAGTATGATTCAGCACTACCGTCTCATGTTCTCACAAACCAGCCAGGACCAGCAGGAGCGTACTGCAATGTGGCAATATGTTACCTGCAGGGTAAATGAGGTAGGCCTGCATAACCGGACATATGAGCAGGTATGCCACCACTGCAGTGATCTTCTCAGACATGTCCGTCAGCATGTTGCTGATGTGCAGAGACAACAGCTTGCAACAGGAGGTGGTGTTAATATCCACCCCCCCCCCTCACCAGAGTGGAGGAGCTGCTCCTGAGTCTGGTGGCACCTGCCCAACAACAACAGCAGTAGACATACACCATGATGGAGGTTGGAGCCACCCAGCAAGCACACATGGAGCATGCAAGTAACATGGCATATCTGTAGACTACTGTTATCTGTATTGGTAGATCATGCATATGTGAGATGTGGAGTGTGTCATTCAAAGATGTGGAGCCTGTTGTGCAATACTGATCATTTGGAACATAATCTGTAGCCCTGTGAATGTAAACTGTTGTTGTACTGTAAGATTGCAAACACATAGTAGCAATGCCACAGTTGTGGCCACTGACAAACTGTCTCATCTCTATGTAGGTCCCTCTGGGGTGACATCAAGGCAGCGGACAGATGACGGTGAGTGTGTTCTACATTTATTATTGTAAATAAGAAGTGCATGTCATAGTTAAGGTGTAGGCCATGTACACATGTAACACATCTACCCATAATGCATGCTGTGCATGTTTGGTGTAAGAGCACGCACATCTCACTAATGTGATCAGCTGCCTCAAACACATGCAATACCCAGACCAACTCAATCAAATGTGGCTAGACTGTAGTGACCATTGGATAGGCACAGTTGATACTCAACATGCACATAACATACACATCTATGTCATATACAGAGCATTTTAACATGCTACACATAAAGGATTCCCAAACCCTCTGTAAAGACACACTCCAGTATCCAAAATCTCATCCACACATTACACATAATATACCTGAGGGGTAGAGGCCTATCATGGGGCATTTAAACACTCGGCAACACACTACACATTCATGTCAGGGAATCCTCCTTATTGGCCTCCTTACAAACTCACGTAACTGGTTGTGAAATTGTGAATGTAGCCAAGCTAGTACAGTTCCAGCACAGCATGGTTAGTGCTGGTTTGGGAAACATTTGTAGCCTTGAGTGACGACATGATGCTTCATGATGATGGCTTATGGTACTATACCCCATCCAGTTATTGTAACCACAGTACTACACATAGCTTTCATTGCTATACACCTTAATGTTGTGTGTGTGTGCACACATATGCACCTCTAAACAATATGCATACCAATCACCATTTGCACAACTGACAGATATATGTCTTGTGATGCTATTTAGTGGCTAGGTCATATGACACACATTGGGTATGTGTAGTGTTTAAATATGCAGTTGTGTTTTAGCATGCAATGTCATGGATGAGACTGGCATGTCCACAATATGATCTACACTCACCATAAGTACCGTACATTGGGTATGTGGCTGAATGGTATTCCATCAATTATCCATGCACCACTGATGATGTTGTGTGAATACTCATCATGCATGTGCTAATAATGTGTCCACAATTATTTGTTAAAGACACAGAGGCTGTAATCAGCATTGGATACCTATCTGACACACAGATACACATCCAGCAATGGTATGTACACCTGTGAGTTATAGTGCACAGTACATTTCAGGGTTATGAATACCTGCACAGCAATGTTGTGTCCATGTATGCATTGTGTTCCAGGGGGAGGCCCATCACTTAATAACAAAACACATACATCAAAGCTATGTATACTGTTAGTAACAAGGACTGTCTACACTTGCACTACATGCTGTTGAGCAACACATGTCCTGCATGCTGACATGTGTGATATGACTGTTTTGCTTGTGATACTGTACCCCACCATCACATGCTATTGTGTATGCTCTGAGATTGCTGGTCTTGTGAGTGTCTGCTTTAGGGAGGAGTGTATTTTTGTGTGTGTGCATGTGCGCATGTGCGCATGTGTGCATGTGTGCATGTGTGCATGTGTGCATTTGCACATGTGTGCATGTGCGCATGTGGTCTGAAGTCATGTTCAAGTCTTAAAGTGTGTTTCCTGTTTTCTTCTCACAGGTACTGAGGTGGGGCTGGTTCAGTACAGCAGGGAACGTGATGTCACTGAGACAGACAGTGATGATGAGGATAGGTGTGTTAAGTCACAGGCAGGTTTGTCAGGGTCTGTTGTTGGGCCACCAAATGACAGTACACAAGTCTCCACCACATCCACACACACAGTCATACTGCTTGTACATACATCATTACCATTGCCCTTAGCTGAGGGACAGTGTACGGTTGGCATTGGCCAGGACAGTGTGGTATCTATGGCACATGTATCAGAACACAGCAGCCATAGCCAGATGTCTGGAATGGTACCATATAGGCAGATGCCCAGGGGTTCTCATCAGAGCACTGCTGGTCATCATGCCCCTGGCAGATGTGCCACACCTCTTTCTACCACACGCATGTTCCAGGCTGTCATGGAGGCACAGACATGAATGGAGCGGTACACCAGACAGGGACTAAGGGCACAGAGGGCTCATAACACCTCTGTAAATGACTGTATATGTGACCTAGCAGGTGCCATACATAACTACACTGAGGTCATTGATAGACTTTGGGGTGAGACATTGGATGTCCTCCACAATGTCATGTCCATGTGTCAAGACAGTGCGGGACGGTTGAGATGTCATCATAGATGTATGCCAGCAACATCAGCAGCTGGAGGTCACCGTGGACATCCAGCAAGTCACAGCCACTCCCGTAGTGCCAGTACCAGCCCCAGCAATCTTGGGGGGGCTGTCCATAGACTGTCCTAGAAGACCACGTGCACATGGCTCTGGCCAGTCCCAGCAGGGACCTGGATCCAGTGGACATATGTCAACCTCTTCGGATAGTACCCAGTCTGGATTTGTACCTGATACTGTCTGTAGTACCCCTGCCAGGCACAGGTTCCATATCCGTGGCCAGAGATGGTGATCTGTAAAGCCTGCCTGGTACAGTCTGTAGCTGTCTCAGAAATCCCAGTATATGGCAGCCACATGGTGGAACTGTGTGCATACAGACACACACACACATAAACCAGAAATCTAGGGCAAACACATACCCACACACATTACATCAACATTGGCCCATAACAGTACTCATGGCCCTCACACACACACTCACACACACACATGTCAATTGTATGGCTCAGTGTAGGCATCTGGCAAACCAACAACACACCATGTGCATATGATGAAACCTGTGCCACCTCTTGTCATCTGTAGCATTGATGCAGGAACAGGCTAACATGGTGCTGATACACAGGGTGACTTTAATAAAGTATAGCAATGGTTGGATGTGTAGCATGTTGTCAGCAGTAAAGTGTAATGATATCCTTGAAGGTGTAGCTGAGCAGGCATGATGCATTAAAGCTGTAATTAGCAATGTTGTATTGTTTTCACCAGTGTTTATTCCAATTGTGTTTTGTTTGCCCATGTGCCACTTGGCTGATGTGTGTAGTTGTGTCAGCATGCGTTATACAGTGGACAGTAAGTATGGGGTGTGTGCAGCACAGGTTTGCAGGTGTACATTTGTGAACATGGTGGAGGTGCACTGCCTGCATGTACATGCATATTGGACACATGGGCAGGGTGACATGCCCTGTATTGGCCAGTGTTAACACTCCATAGTTTCTATTGGTGACCAGTATGCATTGTACTACACACATTCTGGAACTTGAGTACGCATGTGTGTGTATGACACGGGTTGACACTGTGCTGTGGGTGATGCTGTTGTTGCTATCTGTCATTGGTTTGCATTTCTAAGGTTAACACTGTCCCAGCTGCATAATCCTTTAGTAATGCACACTGTTCACCTACAGGGTTGCATGGACCGTGCTCTCACAAACACAAGAAATTCTCACTTATACAGTAAAAGTGCATTAGTCTCATGGACCCCTGCCATAAACTAAATATATAATAGAAGGTGTGAAGTTGTTCCAAAAAAGAGTTACATACTAAGAAGGGATAACCACTCTGGTCAGTATCATTGAGAAAATACAATCCCTCAATAAACATACAAGGCAAGCTTCAAAATACAAAATGGCAAGGATTCCAAAGACAACACTAAAGCTTTCTTTAGTGTTGTTTATAATCTACAGGAGAAATCTCAGATCAGGTCACAGTTAATGTAAATGGTCACAAAGTACACTTATCTGACTGACATTACCAGTTCCTTGACAGACAGTTTGAATGTGGATTTCACCACCCTGTCATTACACAAGGGCCACATTTCCAGACCTGAAGAATGTAAAACCTGATGATTCACAGACACTCTAGTTAAAACATCTCTTTACCACAGTCCAAACCACAGTGGCAATGGTACTGGACAGAGTCTCTGGCTGTGTCATACACAAGCTGACATATGAAGTCACCACTCACCTAAATACTCTGTCCAGATGCAGCCTCTATACATGTTACATACTTGTGGAATGATGCACGATAATGGTGCTCTCAGTCCACAAGGGTTGAGCTACAACACCTTCTTCTTCTTCTTCCCCTTTCAGATGCTCCCATTAGGGGTCGCCACAGTAGATCATCTGTTTCCATTTCTTCCTGCCCTCTGCATCTTGCGCTGTCACACCATCCACCTGCATGTCCTCTCTCACCGCAGCCATAAACCTCATCTTAGGCATTCCTCTTTTCCTGTTACCTGTCGGCTTCATCCTTAGCATCTATTTCACAATATACTCTGCATCCCTCCTCAGCACATGTACAAACCAAATTAATCCTGCCTATCTGGCTTGGTCTACTAACCTTCAAACCTGGCCTGACCCTCTAATATACTTATTCTTAAACCTGTCTACCCTCATCACACCCAGTGAAAATGTTAACATAAATTGATTAAGGGTAGCACTAAACAGGTCCTGGATACTCTCACCCTATAAGCCAGACAAATGTTATCTGGAAGGCTATGGAGCACAGCATTATGGAACTCATTAACACAGACATTATGAACCTGCAAACACTGCACCATACCCACTTAGGTTCTCTAAAAGCCAGATCATGGCTCCTACACCTAGTAGACTTCAGGCCAGTTAACAAGGCTATAGGTGAGGGAGGGGAGGTAAACACAGCCAAGCTATAGCTCACCCACGCACAGATGTAGGACACACAGTAACATTTCCAGCCTCCATGTACTATTCTATGCCAGTAACAAGTGGTATTCACCTGCACTCAGTCCTGGGACCACTCCTGTTTGGCATATAGCTTTCTTAGGTATAAGCCAACACAGTAGGGATATGTCTGCCTACGTTTGATGAAAATGCATACTGTGGGCTATACTTTATTCTCCAGATGACACACACATCCTGCAAAAGGGTATCATAGAGACAGATACCTGGTGTCAAACTCATGCTGTAAAGCTATAAGCCAAAGAAAGCAAAGTTATCCAATTTTAGAAAACAAAGTATCCCCAGAGTACCACATAGGTAGTAGCCCCCAAAATGTGGAACAGGTATTAATGTATAAATAGAGCCATGTGTTTAGTCATCTCTCCTTTGATAATCACATTACCAAAGGGTTTTAGAAATCCCACTGCGGAGCACATAAGCAATAAAGGGTTTGCATGCAGATTCACAGAAATTGTTGCACACCTATAATGATTAGTCATCTTTGCCAGACTTTGCTTGCTTTGGAACAGGTTTCAAATATACCTCAAGCATAAACCCTCACTCACACTCTTCAATAGAAACCGTGATGAGTGGATGTGAAACAGAAGACGTAGCCCAGGGATCACTGCAGTGACTAAGCTTGTCACAAGCATACAGAAGTGACTTAAGGACTGGAAAGCACCAGCATGCTCTGGCAAAGATAACAGATGCATTCATGGAGAAAGCAGAGTATCCACCTACGAAATAATTGTGGTCACATGTATGTATATGGATTTGCCCCACAGCTACCTTACATGTGTAATGCACATGCAGTTGTCATTGTGATATGTCATATACTAGAAAAATCAAAACCCACTCCACATCGACCAACGGTGTCACACACCTGGAGCACACACACAGTCAGCAAGTGCAAGATTCAAACTCCTTCCTAACTACATTATGATAATGCAGCAGTATGCATTTACACAACGCACTATACACATTACTGAAATTTCACCTTTCCACAGGTATATTTGTAGGATGGTGACATCATCAGATTTGTCAAAGATGAGTATACCACTTTTAAAAGTGGTATACTCATCTTTATCAAGTCTGATGAGGTCTCCATCCTACAAATATACCTGTATTCTCCAAAAAGGTTGCTTCTCCCCAGGGAGACACACACACACAGTCAGCAAGTGCAGGATTCAAACCCCTACCCCAAGGCACTACAGCAGTACGCATTTACACAACGCACTATACACATTACTTGGATTTCACCTTTCCACAGGTATATTTGTAGGATGGTGACATCATCAGACTTGAAAAAGATGAGTATACCACTTTTAAGGTGTGCGAGTAGTCTCCACAAAGGTTGCTCCTCCCCAAGGAAACACACACACTAGGCAAGTGCAGGATTCAAACCCCTATCTAATTACATTATGATACTACAGCAATATGCATTTACACAACATGCTATACATATTACTTGGATTTTATTTTTCTACAGGTATATTTGTAGGATGGAGACCTCATCAGACTTGATAAAGATGAGTATACCACTTTTAAGGTGTGTGAGTAGTCTCCAAAAAGGTTGCTTTTCCCCAGGGAGACACACACACTCACATAGTTGGCAAGTGCAGGATTCAAAACCCTACCTAACTACATTATGACACTACAGCAGTACACATTTACACAACACACTATACACATTACTGGGATTTCTCCTTTCCACAGGTATATTTGTAGGATGGTGACATCATGAGACGACAAAGATGAGTATGCCACTTTTAAGGGGTGTGAGTATTATCCAAAAAGGTTGCTCTCTCCCCAGGGAGAGACAGACACACACCCACACACACACACACACACACACACACACACACACACACACACACACACACACACAGTTGGCAAGTGTGGTGTTCTTAATCCAAACCAAATATGTCTTTACACTTCAGCAAGCAATATGGAGTTACAGGGTGCAATACAGACATTGCTTGCTGACAGTTTGCACAAAGGTTTTTTGTACATTTGCTAACCTCAGCAGGCTTTTCATACTAGGTGTATTGTGAGTGTATTGTATGCATAGGCCATGACCATATCATATATGTGTTGATGCACCACATGCTGGCACACACAGGGTCAAACTAGTGACTGAGCTCTGTCAACCCAATACTGGACAATACAGTCAAGAAGAGTAGGGTCATACAACCACAACACCAACTGTCTCACATAGACCTACAATATAAGCACCAGAAAAACACACACATAAATACACATTACCATACTCGGAGAATACAAATATTAATCTGAAAAAGAGAGTGTCCTCCTAAGCAGATAAGCAAGCACATGCACCTCCAAGCACACGCCAGAAAACACATAATACACCAAAGCAGTGTGCCTCACAACAGGCCCTAAGGCAAACCAACATACCCAACACACTAGTAATAGGTGACTTCATAGTCAGGCACACAGATGTTCCACTCACTCAGCTGGACAAGGGAAAGGTTACTGTCAGTTGTCTGTCAGGTGCTATGATCCACCACATAACACAAGCACTTACATCACTCCAGAACAGGTACCTATATGACGTGTTCTTTGTACATGTCAGTGTGAATGATCTGAGACATATCTCCCAGGACAACATGACAAGAGATATATATTAGCTCTATAATCATGTAGCCCAGGCTGGTATGACCCTGACCTTGAGTAACATCTCACCTTCACCTACATGATATTGCAATATAACAGAAAGAAGATAAACTTCAACAATTGGCTGAGCTTCTGGTGTCATTCAAAGGGGATCCAGTCTTTGTCTGCCTGTGATGACATGATAGACAAGTCTTGTTGCTTCGCTACAGATGGTTTGCACCTGTCGTCCCTATGCTTCTGAATAGTGGCCAAGGCTCTTGCTGTCCCCATATTACCTTTTTTTAGGCAAGGCTCAAAGGTTCGTAGGTTCATAGGTAGGTACTAGGCTATTGGCCCTGGGGCCTATACAAGCCCAGCCAAAAAGGAACCCTGGCTTTTACCACCCAAGAAATTTATTTTCCTGTGCCACTGTTGAGCTAAGACACAGAAGTGATCCCCAGGGTGAATTTCCTATTTACCATCCAATCATCAAGATTTTTCTTGAAGAGTGCTAATGAGGAACTTTGTTTGATATAAATAGGTAGTTTATTCCAGAGTATGTGAAGTCTCTGGAACAGGAATCTATCCCTGTGGCATGTTCTGTTTATTGTGGTGACAAGGTTTAGGTCCTTAGAGCGTGTAGGTTCATAGGTTCATAGGTAGGTACTAGGCTATCTGCCCAAGGGCATTTATAAGCCTAGCCAGAATGTGTTGGCTTTCGCCTCCCTTTTAAATTAGTTTCCTGGGCCTCTGCCTAGCAGGGCCACTGAAGTGATCCCAGGGGTAAATTTACAATTTCCCATCCACTTGTCAAGATTCCTTTTGAAGAGAGTCTGCGAGGGGCTCTGCCTAACATCAACTGGGATTCTATTCCAGAGTGAGGGAAGTCTCTGGGACAAGAATCTATCCCTCCAGCGCATCCTGTTTATTGCTTTGCTGAGGTTTAATTCACTGGAGCGTGTGGCTCTAAGAGATTTATTTTTCTTGAGGTGGAGCATGTCCATTAATTCTGGGTTGGACATGGCCTTATACATCAGACATAGATCACCTCTGAGCAGGCAGTATGCAATCGAGTAGAGCTGGAGTTTCTTTAGTCGAGCCGCATAGGGCATCTCTTTGAGGCCCATGATCCTCTTGGTGAGGTACTTCTGTGGTCTTACCAGCTGTTGCATGTGCCAATTAAGGTACATACCAAATGGGGCATTGTACTCTATTATGGGCCTAATGAGTGATGAGTAGAGGGGCACATTGACCTCTCTTGATCTAGAGGTGAACCCTTTTGTGATTAGGTGGGCTACATAGAAGGAATATCTAACCACTTTGGCAATGTGATTATCAAAGGAGAGGTTACTATCTACCTGGGTCCCCAGGTCCCCAATTACATTTTCCGTACCTAGTGGATTACCACCTATGTGGTAATTCATGGGCACTTTGTTTTTTCCAAAGGGGATGACTATGCATTTTTTGGCATTCAGCTTGAGGCCATGGTTTTGACACCAGGTATCTGTCTCTGTAAGACCCTTCTAGAGGATGTCTGTGTCAGCCAGAGAGTCGATTATGGTCCCCAGTTTGCAGTCATCTGCGAACTTGGTCAGCCATAGTCCTCCCGTGCTTGCCTGTACCTCAGAGAAGAATATACTGAACAGGAGGGGTCCCAGGACCAAGACCTGTGTGATGCCACTTGTGACTGGTTTAGAGTCGGACATGGCACTCGCAACTCTGACTATGTGTGTTCTATCTGTGAGCCAGTTGGCCACCCATCTTGTGACATAGGGGTTAATGTTCAAGCTGGTAAGCTTGTCTATGATGCCAGAGTGGGGAATGGTGTCAAAGGCCTTAGTGAGGTCCAGGTAGGCTGTGTGGACTACCTTCCATTCATCTATGGCCTTAGTAACTGTTTCAAAGAAGTCAACTAGGTTTAGGAGGCAGGATCTGCCTTTAACAAAGCTGAATTGGGTAGGGTCCAGTGTCTGGCAGTTCCCAATGTCTCTGTTTATGAGTTTCTTGATAATTCACTCCATAGCTTTGCAGACCAGGCTGGTCAGGCTTATAGGGTGATAGTTCCCAGGTTCTGTTGTGGCACCACCTTTGTGGAGTGGGATGACTGTTGCTGCATGCCATTCTTTGGGTACATAGCCTGTGGTAAGGCTGAGTGTGAACAGTGAATTTAGGTGAGGGTTTAGCTCCTTTTGGAGCTCATGTAAGACGCAGCCTGGGACACCATCCGGTCCCATTGATCCTGTGTTCTTAGCTTTGGAGAGGGCTGTTTTTACCTGCATGTCCATGATGTCTGGGGCTCTGCATTCTTCTGGGATGGACACGGGCCCTTTTGGGGGTGAGGGGGGTGAAGTTTGTACTAAACTTGTCTGCCAGGATGTTGGCAATGTCAGTTGGTACAGTGTATCTTTTGCCATTTTGCAGTAGCTCAAAGCATATCTGAGAGTTGCCACCTAAATGTTTGATATAGCTAAAGAAGGCTTTGTGGTTATCTTTAGATTCCTTGGCAATTTTTCTTTAGAAACTGGCCTTGGATGATTTTATGAGCGATCGTAGATTCTTGCTAATAATGATCAGTGATGCCTTTCCTTTTTGGAATTTTGCTATATCATGTAGTAGCTTCCTCCTTCTGTTGTATAGCTTATTTATGGCCAAGGACCACCAGACTTGTTTCCTCTTTTTGGAGGTGTGAGTCTTGGTTTTACTTGGAATGGCTCGATCCATGCATCCCTGTAGATGCTCATATAATGCACTTGTAAAAGATTCTGTGTATTGGATAGCATTATCCTGTAGCAAGGGGGCTTTGAAACTTTCCACTTTGGTCTTGAGAAGTGTGAAGTTTGCTTTTGAAAAGTTTTTCACAGTGGTTTCCTTGACTGGGGGTGGGGTTGGGATGTGGATGTCCAGTGTGATTACTTTATGATCTGATCTTACCAGCGAGGGGTTTACCTCTGGTGTGGAACACTGATCCCCCATGTTGGTGATGATCAGGTCCAGTATGTTGTCACCTCTAGTGGCATGGTGACCAGCTGTTCCAGGGCGTTTGAGTTTATAAACTCTAGGAAGCATTGGGCAAAGGAGTTTGTACTTGAGTAATTCTCCCAGTCAATGTTTGGGTAGTTGAAATCTCCTAATATCATGGTGTTTGGTAGGACCTTTATATTTTCCAGTGTTCTCAGGAATGCTGAGTGAGGGTCCTGAGACAAGGTAGGTGATCTGTAGCAGGTTACGATCTGATAAGCAGCTTTGCCCACTGTTAGTTGCACTTGGATGGTCTCCGAGGCCTCATGCTGTGCCACTAACCTGGAGGTGTGGGTATCCTTTATGAAAATAGATACACCCCCTCCTTTTGTATCTCAGTTTGGGTTTTGGGACCGAAGCTCGGAGAGATCAGGATTTCTTTAAGTGGAGCATGTCCAACAGCTCTGTGTTTGACATAGCTTTGTATGTTAGGCAGAGATCACCTCTGAGTAGGCGATATGCGACAGAGTAAAGTGATAGAGTAAAGCTGGAGTGTTTTGTGACGGTCTGTGTAGGGCATGTATTTGAGACTGCTAATCCTCTTTGTGAGGTATTTCTGCGGGCTTTCCAGTTGTTGTAGATGTCTTGTGAGGTACATACCAAAAGGGGCGTTGTACTCTATAATGGATCTAATGAGTGATGAGTAGAAGGGAGCAATGACCTCTTTTTTCTGCATGAGAAACCTTTTGTGATGAGGTGTGCCACGTAGAAGGATTTCCTGACTACTGTGGTGATGTGATTATCAAAGGAGAGTCTACTGACCACCTGTGTCCCAAGGTCTCTTATCACACTTTCAGTGTTAAGTATACTACCACCTATGTTGTAGATCATGGGCACAGAGTTTTTACCAAAGGGGATGACAATGCACTTTTTGGCATTGAGCTTGAGGCCATGGCTTTGACACCAGGCATCTGTCTCAGTGAGGCCTTTTGTAGGATGTCCACATCGTTAGTAGTTTCGATTACAGTTCCTAGTTTGCAGTCATCTGGGAACTTCATTAGCCAAAGATCTTCTGTGTTAGCCTGTACTTCAGGGAAGTAGATACCAAACAGGACAGGACACATGACTAAACCCTGTGGTACTCCACTTGTCACTGGTCTGAAGTCGGACTTGGAGTCTGCTACTTTCACAGTGTGGGTTCTGTCAGTGAGCCAGTTGGCAACCCATCTTGTGACATAGGGATTTATACCTAGTTTAGTGAGTTTATCTATAATTCCAGAGTGGGGGATGGTGTCAAAAGCCTTGGCAAGATCTAGATAAGCTGTGTGAACCACCTTACCCTTGTCTACGGCTTTGGTGACTGATGTGAAGAAGTCTATCAGGTTTAGGAGACATGATCTGCCTTTTACAAACCCGAAATGGTTGTGGTCCAGAGTTTGTAGATTACCAATGTCTTTGTTTATAAGTTCCATGATGATAAGTTCCATGGCCTTGTAGACCAGGCTCATCAGGCTAATGAGGCGCTAGTTCCCAGGGTCCATGGTGGCTCCCCCCTTGTGTAGTAGCATAACCGTCGCTGTGTGCCATTCAGCAGGCACAAAGCCTGAGGTGAGGCTATGATTGAACATGGTACTTAGGTGTGGTGCCAGTTCGTTCTGTAGTTCATGTAGAACGCAGCCTGGGTTGTTATCTGGTCCCATGGATGCTGTGTTCCTGGCTTTGGAGAGTGGTTTTTACCTGTGCAGCCATGCTGGCAGCAACTTCGCATTCTTCCAGTATAGAGATGGGCTCTTTCATGGGTGAGAGGGGGGTAAAGTTAGCACTGATCCTATCTGCCAGGATGTTAGCAATATCAGTTGGGTCTGTATATTTATTGCCATTGTGCTGTAACTCAGAGAAGATCGGAGTGTTGCCATTGTGATTCTTGACATAGCTATAGAATGCTTTGTGGTTGTCTTTAGAATCAGTGGCGATTTTGTTTTCGTAACTAGCTTTGGAGAATTTTATCAGGGATCGCAGCTTCTTACTGAGGCTGACCAGGGAGCTCCTCCACTCATGGGTTTTACCCTCTTTTGCAACAATTTCTTGTTTGTTGTGCAGTTTGTTTATGACAGGGGACCACCAGATTGGCTTCCTTTTCTTGGAGGATAGCATCTTGGTTCTGTTTGGGATAGCACAATCCATGCACTCATGTAAGTGCTTATAAAGTGCAATTGTGTAGGATTCAGTAGTCGTAGCTGTATTGTCCATCTGCATGGGTGTCCTGAAGTTCACCACTTCTGTCTTAAGAAGCATGAAGTTGTCTTTGGAGAAATGTTTTAACATGGTTTCCTTAATGGGGGTGGGGGCAGAATGTGGATATGTAGGGTAATTAGCTTATGGTCAGATCAGACCAATGAGGTGTTGACTTCAGGTGTGGAACACTGGTCACTCAGGACAAACCAAACCCCGTAACCAACACAAATAACCACAAAGTGAGCTAAATGCTACTCATTGCCTGAAGTCTCAGCCTCCAGATGTACACACTCGAGGCACTTCTCAGTATGGAGAATATTGATATCTGTGCAGTAACAGAAACCTAGTTCAAGGCTCCAGAGAGCACACCAGCACTACCAGGATACTACTCATTCCATACCTTCCTGCATCAGAACCTGGATCATAGCACATAGGGTGAGGATGTATCCATATTCATCAAGGATACCTATACCTCTCTCTACATGCTCTCTACAATATATGTACCCATAGAATGTTGCACAGCAACGTTCTTCCCACTCCACAGGGGTGGGGCCACAAAAGACCCTTGGCATTCATGCTCTATGAACCTGACAAGTCTGATCTGCAAGGCAATGGAGCCAATCATAATAGAAGTCAATAATAAAGACATTGGGAACCTTCACACAGTTGAGCACACCCAGTTTGGCTTCGTCAAATGCAGATCACGCCTCCTGAACTGGGTGGATTTCTTTGAGACAGTTACCCAGGCTACAGATGATTGAAATGAGCTCCACACAACCTACCTATACCTTGCTAAGGCCTTTGACACCATTCCCCAGTCAGGTATCATAGATGAACTCACCAACCTGGGCATGAATCCATACATCACAAGATGGATTGCAAACTGGCTCACAGATAGATCCCACAAATTAAGAGTTGCTGGCTACATGTCAGACTCTACACCGGTAACAACTGGTGTCCCCCAGGGTTCAGTCCTGGGGTCCCTCCTGTTTGGTATAGACTTCTCAAAAGTACATGCCAACACAGGAGGGTTGTGGTTGACTAAGTTTGCTGGGAACTGTAAAGTGTTTGCCATAACAGATTTCCCGGATGACACAAATATTCTCCAGAAGGGACTCTATGAGACAGATGTGTGGTGTCAGAATCATGGCCTCAGGCTCAATGTGGGAGAATGCATAGTAATCTCCTTTGGTGAAAACAAAGTACCCACAAACTACCACATAGGTGTTATCCCCTTAAAACTGACAAGGTAATAAGGGATCTGGGGACACAGGTAGATAGTCATCTTTCCTTTGACAACCATGTTGCCAAAGTGATTGGGAAATCCTATGTGGCCCACTTAATCAACAAAGGGTTTGCATCAGGATCAAAAGAGGTAGTAGTGGCCCACTACTCTTAAGTCATCAGACCCATCATTGAGTACAATGCACCATTTTGGATGTACTCAACTAAGCATATCCAGCAGCTGTAGAGACCACAGAGGTACCGCACCAAGAGGATTACTGGCCTCAGACAGTTGTGTTATGCAACACAACAGGTAAAACTAAATCTGTTCTCCATTGCGTACCGCCTACTCAGAGGCACTCTCTGCCTAACATACAGAGCCATGTCCATCACATAACTGTTGAACATGCTCCATCTACGGATAACAAAATTGAGTCGCACTACACACTCCAGGGATATGAACCTCACCACAACAATGAATACAACATGCTGGTGGGATAGAGTACCATCCCAGACACTTGCCTTACTGTGGAACAGAGTCCCAATGTACATCAGACAGAGCCCCTCGCTGACACTCTTCAATAGGAACCTTGATGAGTGGATGGGAAACAGACAATTCATGCCAGGCATCACATCAGCAGCCCCACTAGAAAGGGGCTTAGGGTACTAACTATTAGAATTAGGTCTTGGGAGACTACCCAATGGGATGGTGAAAGCTGCAAAATTTGCCTAGGCTAATATATGCCTTCGTGAAGATAGTCTACTACATACCTATGAAACTATGTGATAGGTACATGTCTACAGATAGTAGATGTGTACTCCATTATACAGTCATGCTGAACAGCAGGCACATGGACCACATACACTGTAATGCTTACAGATACTGGTGGCTGTTATGTACAGTGGGTGAGATGTGCACCTCATGTCTTTTGTGCCATTGGGATGTGTGCTGGGTGGGACAGTCCTGGATGACTCCCTGTCATGGTCACCCTCTTACACACATCTTGCCCTTCCATCTTTGGCTTATTATACTGTGTTCCCCATATATATATATATATATATATATATATATATATATATATATATATATATATATATATAGGTACATAGGTAGGTAATAGGCTATCTATTAGTATGGCCAGAGTATGCAGCTGTCACCACACATGGGGTTAGTTCCCTAGGCCTCTGTGTAGTAGAGCGGATGAAGTGATCCATGGTCTGACAGTTCAGTTTCACATACACTCATCAAGGCTCCTCTGGAAGAGTGTCAGTTAGGGAATTAGCTTAATGTAGGTTGGGAGCCTGTTCCAAAGCAAGGGATGTCTGTGAGTTAGTAATGTATCCCTCTAACATGTTCTATTTATTGTTGTGATGATGATATCCCTAGAGCATGTGGCACAGTGAGCTTGGGTTTACTTCAGATAGCGCATGTACATCAGTTCTGCATTGGACATGGACCTGTCTGTTGGGCAGAGATCACCTGAGAAGACAGTATGCAACAGAGTACAGATTGAGTTAAATTCAGTCTTGTTGCATGGGGCAACTGTTTTAGGCCAGTAATCCTCTTGTTGAGGTACTTCAATGGTCTTTCCAGCTGCTGAATGTGCCTAGTCAGATTCATCGCAAGTGTGCTGTGATACTCTCTGATGGGTCTGATGACTGATGAGTAGAGGGAACCTCCTTTGGCCTACATGCAAAGACCTTGGCAATTTGTGGGAACACATAGCATGATTTTCTAACCACTTTGTGAATGGGTTTCTGGAAGTAGAGATGACTATCCACATGTGTCCATAGATCCCTTATTATTACCTCCATATTTAGGGTGTTGGCACCTATGTGGTATTTATATGACTGTAGCTCGAGGCCATAATTTTGACACCACATCTGTCTGACTGAGACCCTTTTTATGGATGTCTCTGTTGTCCCAAACATCGATTATGACAACCTTTTTGCAGTCATCCACAAACTTTGCTAAACATAGCCCTCGTATGTTTGACTGTATTTCTGAAAAGTATACACCAGACAGGAGGGGTCCCAGGACTGAGCCATAGGGGACAGTAGTTGTTACCAGCTTGAACAGGAGACCACACTTCTTACCTTGTGGGATGTATCTGTGCCTCAGTTGGCAATCCATTAGATGACATACGTGTTTATGCACAGGTTGTTGAATTTGTGGATACATGTATGTGGGATGTTGGAAAAGGGCTTTTCAATGTCTATGTAGGTTGTGTGGAGTTCATTTCATTGATGTATGTCCTGGGTGACTGCCTTGGAAACTGTCTAGCAGGTTTAGGAACCATGATCTGCCCTTGACCAAACCAAAATGGGTAGGGTTGGGTGTTTGTAGGCTCCCAATAGCTCTATTTATGAGTTCCATAATGATGGACTCCATAGACTTGCAGATCAGGCTTATTAGGCTTATAAGACAATAGTTCCCATGGTCTGTTGTGCACCAACACTTGTGGAGTGTGCCAAACGTTGCTGTAACCCATTCAACAGTTTCATATCCTGTACAGAGGGTGAGTCTCAACAGACTGTTCAGGTACAGGGTCTGTTTGTTTTGGAGTTCACATATGACACAGCCAGGGGAAACCATGTCATCCCATAGACACCATGTTTTTAGGTTTGGATAGAGCTGTTTAACCATTGTATATGTGATTTCTTTCTGGGTTTTCACAATCTCCAGGTATGGTAATGGGCCCTTTTATCAGTGAGAGGAGGTTAAATATGTATGAACCTGTCTGACAAGATGTTGGCAATGTCAGTCATGTACATGTATTCATTTACACTTTGCACTGACTCAGAACATATATGAGTTTACATTGATATTTATGACATAGCGAAAGAAAGCTTCATGGTTCTCTATGGACTCTTTGGCAATATATTTGCCTGAACATGGCTTGGATAATGTTAGGAGTGCTCATTGTTTCTTGATGATGCTGATCGGAGATTTATTGATCTTCTTTGGATTTTCACTTTCTTTGAACAGCTTAAGTACTTGTAGTACATAGTTTGATTATGACAGGGGTCCAATATATTATATGGGTCTGTTTTCATATCACTGTGTGCGCAAGGCAGGATTGGTGAATAGTGACAAGTGTCTGGAGTAAGAACTGCAACTGCCAGATATGTGTGGCCCACTGCTGTACTCAGACATGGCCTAAGTGTGTGAGCATGCCCAGTATGACCTTTCAGTATATTGTTGACTGACATTTGCTTCATTTATTTGAGTGAGCATGCCCAGTATGACCTTTCAGTATGTTGCCGACTGAAATTTGCTAAATTTGTTTGTGTGTGTGAGCATGCCCAGTGTGGGCATATATACTATATGTGTGTGAAAAATCAAGTTGGTTTTTACTTCAGGGCTCACCTTTGTGTTGTACATCGACAGGAAGCACACTGTACCTGCAGGGCTTCCATGAGTCAATTTGCAGAGACTTATCAACATTTCTACATACGGGGGGACAGCTATTATGTGTACATTTCTACCTGGGGGGGCACACCTGATTGTTACTGTGGGTGTACATAGGATGGGGGGTACACCTGTACACCTGACACTTATACACATTTGCTAGGCCTGCACTGCTATGTCAGGTACTCCATTTCAGTCTGTACTGTTGCCTATTGTACTGGCTTGAGGCATACCACTGTACTACAGACCTTAGCTTCCAGTTGCATGCATATTAGTTTGTGACTTCATAGCCTACCCAACCCACATCACACTGCCTGTCCTGCTGTTATCTGTCAGCATAGACCTGGGGGGAGGTTACTCATATGCCTCTTGAGAGGGCATGACATTTGTTTGTGTTTGCTTTTGTCTACAGTTGTCCTGCTGGCTGAAACTGTTAGGTATGTGACCCCCACAACTGGTATGTGTGAGTGACTTAAGTTGTGTTTGTGCCAGTGAAATGCTGCCATGGCTTAGTGGTTCAGTACTGTGAATATAGTGCACAGTATCCTGAGTTCGAGCCCTGTCACTGCTTTTTATTTTCCTGCTGAGCAGACCTGACTGGTTAAGGAACAGTAAATCAGGTGTGAGCGTGTTTACTCGACTTTGCCCGACTTTGGCCTACTTTGCCCGACTTTGCCCAACATTTCCCAACATTGCCCGATGTTGCGCTGGTTAGCGTGGTGCACAGCTGCACACAATTATGTTTAAATATGCTCAATACTGTTAAATGTGCTTAGCAGTGCTTTATATTGCTTAAAATAGGACACTCATGCCTCAGGTGGTGCTGCAGGGCTGCCTATGTCAGATGCACATAGTACACTTCCTAAACATGTTTGAAAACAGGTAGTGTTGAGTTATGCATCCCTTTTACTGTATGTGCAAGTCAGAGAGAGGTCTCATTTCCAGGGTTCCTACTGAGTCAGTGTATGTGCTATACGTTGCATCTTTGCCAAGGCCAGGGCATACTGGGCATGTCTCCTTCTGCCTACTGGGGCAGGCTCAGGTTGTTCCTCCTCTGAGTCACACTGTGCCTGTGCAGGCCTTGGCAATGGTGGGGGGCTGTTTGGCCCCGCAGCATGCTGTTCCTGCTGCAGCTGTTTCCACAGGATCATATTGTGTAGCATGGCACATACCATGACAATTTAGGTACATGTAGTTGGTGAGCACTGCAAGGCTCCACCAGATGTGTCCAGGCACCAGACCCGTGACCTGAGCATCCCAAACACATGCTCAATTATGTTTCTTGTTTGTGCGTGTGCCTCATTATGGAGTTCTTGTTTGGGTGTGTGTGCATTTTTGATGGGTGTCATCTGCCACGGCTCCAGTGCATATCCAGCATCCCCCACTAGGTGACCGTGTGGGATGTCCCCACTGGCAAATCTCTGGTACAGCTGCATCAGATGCCAGATGTGGGAATCGTGATAACTTCCAGGGCAGCCAGCACACACATTCATTATTATGCCCTGGGCATCGCACATGACCTGGCAGTTGATGGAAGGGAAGCCCTTGCGGTTGATGTAGACCCTACCCCGCTCATCGGGTGGTGCTTTGATGTGTATGTGCATGCAGTCTATTGCACCCACTACCTCAGGGTATTCTGCTATTTGGTGGAAAAGACGCATATTGCTGGCCAGTGCCTCATGGGAATTGGGGAAATACATGTGGTCACCGACATGCTGACATGGCATCCAGGAAATGGTGCAGTACCCTGGATGCTGATGCCTGTGAAATCCCCATCATATCACCAATTGGTCTCTGGAAGGTACCTGTAGCTAGTATTCTTAGGCCAACACATACCTTGGTATCTACTGGGATTGGTTCCCCTCTGTTGGTTCTGTATGTGAGGCATGGCCGGCACAGCTCAACAATTTGCTGCAGGAGGTCTCTGTCCACCCTATAGCGCTCCACTGTCTCCAGCTCATATAGCCCCTGGTAGGTTACCCTGGGTCTGTACACTCTTCTCCGTCTCCTCACTGTGGGTTGCTCAGCAGCATTCACAACATCACCACCCTCAGATATTGCACATGTTGGTTTATGATAGCAAGAGCAGCCCCTAACATTTTGTCTGAATTAAGCTTTTTAAGCTTTCCCTCGTTGTATACTGCAGTGTTGCAGAGTTCTTGGGAAAAAACAGGGGAGAATGCTGTTTGCAGAGTTTAAAGTGCTGGGCTGGGCTGGGCTGGGCTAATCTGCTGCCTGTGTAATTGGCTGATTCTGATATATTTCACCTGGCAGCTCTGCTAGTTCTCCTTGGTTAACTTCCTACTACTTATTTTCCTTCCTTTTCCCTTTCTGTTTCCACCCAGAGCAGCGCCGCGCAAACATGCGCACATGTGCGCATACAAGCACACATGCTGTGTGCATGTTTGCAAGAAATTTCAGATATTTTCACAGTGTGCACCTTTGGTTTCTGGTTTTCAAATAGGACAACTGTAGATACGCCTCTTTCAATCCTGAGCAACTCAGGGCAAACACAAGACACTGTGCTCCAATTAGTTTACAGCCTTTCTGACATACCCCCTCGTGATATCACCTATATTCTACTCTACTACTCACCTACTTCTACACTTACACTCTTGGGACATGGCTCACATGCTGGGGAAAATTGGGATTCACTATCCTTATCCTCATTTGCATGGGATTGCCTACTAATGCATGGTTACATCTCTCACACTGAGCCTCCCCCCCTTAGCAAGCAGTACTCAGTGGCCATGTTGTCTTCAGCCTGCCATTCACCTGCATGGCAGGATAAGCTTTTTAGTGAAAATGGCTATTTTTGGCTATTTTTAAATTATTTTCTTGTTTTTAAAGCACCGCATGTTTGCGCGGTGCTGCGCTATGCTTAAACATCGGAGATCGGGGAAAAAAAAGTTGGATTTCAATGATTTTAAACATTTATAAATGCCAATGGCCTTATATCTGGCCATTGGCATGCTTCCTCAACTGTAAGCATCCTTTATTTGGAGCTATCATAGCTCCGTTTAGCTATTTGCAGAACGGTACTCCGTTACCAACAGAGTACATTTCTGCAGATAACACTAATCTTCCACGAACAGGTTAGTGTTTCCTGGATTGCAAATTTACCTCATTTGTATAGCTTTCAGCAGCAAATGAGGTAATTTGCATACCATGACACTGTCCATGCAAGAGTAGCTTTAACAGCTCTGATGCACGCCCCTGCCAGCTGTTCCTGGATCGCACGGCAGACTGCTTGAAGTCTTACTCTACTCTACAACTCCATGCAAGCTTTCATAAATCCAGCCCAGTATCTACCATGTTGCTAGTTCTAAACCTATCTTCTAACTAAAAGATGATGGAGTCAACTATTATGAACTTCTAAATTAACTCTGTAGTTGAAGAAACACAAGCAAAAATAAAAACATGAGCTCACTGTGTCCCTGGAGAGTAGGATGTCTTTTTTTCTTTTAATGTCTATGCAACGTTTTTTATTTGTATTTACATTATCTTTGTTTAAAGAGGTAGTGCACTGATTGCACCTGACCAATTTCAGGCATAACCTACCACCCACCCAACCAATTCATGGCCCAGAATATCTTTGCCCTTTGGATTACCTGCAACCTTTCTACTTTGCAAAAATCACTGCCAAACAGACCACTCCATTGGAAAAATCCCACAAGATGCCTCCTACAGCTTCTAATAATCTCTCTCTGTTTTTATACCACTGTAGAGATTACATTGTCACCCCTGTACTTCACACCCTTAACATCTGCCTGACAGTGCGCACAGTATGCCCACAATATGGAAGTCAGCATTAGTCGAACCAGTACTAAAGGAAACCAAACCCACCTCATTCACTCACTTCTGGCCAGTCTCAGTCCATTCCACTCTAGGTATAATTCTTGAAAAACTAATAATCTGAAGTTGTCTTTTCCATCCATTGCTCAACATGTGGATCTTCAGATCTGAGTTGGATCTGACTTTGGCTACTTTCGGGCTTTGGATCTGGTGCTCAGGCTCCATTCCTTACCCATAATCTCCCCATGCAAACCCAACCACCTCAGATTTTGTTTGCCACCACAAGTGCAGGATGGACCTGTTGGTGATCCTGTAGCAGATAATTGAACAAAATATGCATGTTTGTGTGTGTGTGTGTGTGTGTGTGTGTGTGTGTGTGTGTGTGTGTGTGTGTGTGTGTCTGTGTGTGTGTGTGTGTGTGTGTATATATATATATATATATATATATATATATATATATATATATATATATAAACTTTATTTAATTTTATATAACTTTAGATGTATTTGAAATAATCTTTTCTTACTTATTTTATCATTTTCATCCCTTAAGCTCTTCCCTTGTCCTTCACCTTACAAGCTGGACATTTCCTTTCTTCCAAGGTCTGCACTAACTGCAACAGGGTAGGATCAGAAACAAGGTCTTCGGAACTGTTCCTTAATCTCAGAGCCTCAGCATTAGATAGTTTGGCTACAATGTCAGCCTCAGATCTGAGTTATGCAGTATCCCATGTTGAGCCTACTTCGGAGCTTTGGCTCCTAAGGTTAAGCTCCCTGAATCCATATGGAGCTTGGCTTTCAAGAGAGTACTCTGCATCACAGAGGGAAAGAAGACCACCCCCTGAGCCCAGATCCATGCCTCCCCCAAAGGATTTCTCATGGTCTAGAACCTACTCTTCTTTCCCGTCTGGACAACTGGTAACTAGAAGTCTTGAGCCAGCTCCACTAGAAGAGATTACTTCAGCTTCTGAGTCCACCCCAGAGCAGGGTTCCTATTGTGTAGTCGAACTTTTACAAGTTAAAACCACATATGGTCGAGACCATACATTTGAATTTGTAAAAGTTCGAGCATTTGAAGTGAAATCTCCATAAGCAGAGGTTTCCATTCACTTCAATGTGGTGCGATCTCAGAGTTGGTATATTTAAGTAGAGGGGTGTGCAGGGGGGCTTGCCCCCTGCTTAAAAGTTATTGTTTTGTCCGTTGTGTAATTATTTTCTTTTTACATACTCGAAATTCTGTAACTTCGAACATAATGGTTCGACCCTTAGGTGTTCGGAGTTATGGAACTTCGACTATGTAATATAGACACCCCAGAGCATCCCACTGAGGAGATACATAGGAGGCATGTGAGCAAAAGAAGGCACCTGGATTCCCCTTAGGAGTCTGTCATCACTGATACTGACGCAGGCACTAATGAAGGAGAAGGTTTCCTCAGATACCCCTCCCCCCAGAATGTTTTGTTTGGAGAAATCCTTGAACTGCTTAAATAGAAATGGAATGGTCCTCCCAAACGCTTTCTCCAGGTGAGTCAGTTTTTATTGAGGCTTTGGGTTCTGGCCTGCCTATGTCTTGGGTTGTCCAGCCTGTGGATGAAATGGTAAAACTTACCTCTAATTGAGCTTGGAAGGAGACAGACCCTAAGAAACCAGACAAGTTCCTCGTCATTCCTAAGGATCGTCCCCATTGGAGCAAGGCCCAGCCATGGATTCATTGGTAGTGGCAATAGCCACCAAAAAGGAACTAGCAGAAGAAAGGTCTTCTGTCTATCCACCACACAGGGACTCTGGCAAACTGGACAGATTTCAGAAGCAAGTCTATGCCTCATTTACTTTTTCTGTGAGGGCATTGAATTACTTGGTATATGTCATACATTTTCAGAGGGATTTGACCAAAGTGATTTCCAAATCCCTCCCAGAGACCTTGCCTGTGGACCAGAGAAAGTCCATTGATGTGAAGCTACCTATCCCCAAGTCCTTGTCTGATGTCTCTATGCTCCTTATCTCCAGTGCCATGGTGGGTGCATCTAAAGCAGCTAGCACAAGCATA
Source organism: Protopterus annectens (assembly GCF_019279795.1). Taxonomy (NCBI): domain Eukaryota; kingdom Metazoa; phylum Chordata; order Ceratodontiformes; family Protopteridae; genus Protopterus; species Protopterus annectens. The sequence goes on along the minus strand of NC_056747.1, from coordinate 389,753,573 downwards.
TCCATCAGGAGACATGCTTGGATGATGTTCTGTGACTATGTGGAACATCTTACGGCATCCTTTGTGTGCCTCTTTTGATGGAACAACACTCTTTGGTCCAAAAGTGAAAGACACAACAACTAGAAGTGAAAAGGAAGGTTAATCCCTTTCTGCTGAAACAATCAAATTTTCAAGTCTTCAAAGGAGCTTTTTCCAGGACTAAAAAGGAGGAAAGAAATTTATTTATTTGTTTGTTTATTTATTTATTTATTTATTTTACATTTGTTGACCAGGATAGTCCAACTGGATTAATGTCAATTTTCAGTGGAGGCCCGGAGAGAAAAGCTCCAAGGTAGACAGATAAGTAATAACAAAGAAGGCATATTACCAAGGCAGACAGATAAGTAATAACAAAGAAGACATATTACAGATGAGTTATTTACAAATGACATAAGCAAACATGAAACAGACAATATCACAAGTTCGAGTTACCCCTGATAACAGTCAGGGGAAAAATAACAGTAATTTGATTAATAGATTATATACATTCATGGTGAGAGTTAGCCAGGCTTGTTACAGTGGCAAAGCCAGTTTAGTTCCAGATGTTGTTTGAGTTTAGCTTTGAAATGGGATAGGGAAGAGGGCAAAATAATGTTAGCTGGAAGGAGGTTCCATGCTTTGCCTTCAGAGTTTGCAAACAGGGAGTCACCGGCTACATTGTTAATTTTAATTGTCTTAGTTTGGAGTCTGTTTGAGGATTCCTCAAATCTCAAAGCTGACACTTCTGGAGACAGAACTCTCATTGCAGAGAAGGAAACTCTTATAAAATCATCCTAGAGGCAATGGTGATCAGCAGGGTCAAGGCTTCAAATGTCCTTTCTCTGAGGAGCCTTTTCAGTGCTCCTGAACACTTGTCCAACTGCTGCAGTCCAACAAGATGGATGTCCAAGTCTCAAGACAAATGGGTGTAGTGTGGCAGCTAAGGAGATGTGGGAAGAGACTAAATAAAAAATAATACAAAAACTGAGAAATTGGAAGCACTGTTATATGGATCTGGATAGCAAGATACAAGCAGTTAAAATGTTTTTAGTCCCTTTAGTTTTATACACAGGTCAGGCATATTTTGATTAACCAGATTAAAAGTTGTGGATAGCAATTAATAAAGAGGTGAAGGATTTTATCTAGGAGGGGAAGATGGCCAGACTCAAGTGGGATAAGCTGATTTTTCCAACTGAACAAAGCGGTTTGGGATTACCCAATTTGAAGTAGTATTTCAGAGATACACAGTTAAGGCTCCTATACATAGCCCAAGCAGGAACCTATAATTCAAAGTGGAAAGGGATGATAATGAAATGGGGGAAGCTCAAGAAACAAGGAGAACTGGGATTTTGGATGCAGATCCTTAAGGAAAATAACAATAACCATGCAGAATATTATATTCATAAAGTAGCAGAAAGTATTCTAAGAACTAAGCCAACACAGAAATGGAGAAAGGAGATTCTGCTGATAGGACTGACTGTAATTATTGATACAGACAATAGGCAAGAGGAGGCTGGAATTTATTGGAGAAAACTGGTAAAAGAACCAATGTATTGCTCGCAAATAATTAGAGAGGGAAAGGTAATAGAATGGGAAGAGACCAAGAATTTATTTGGATTGCAGGATAGAGATTGCCTTCCCTATCAAGGTTTGATATCAGAATATAGGCAAAGAGAAATAAACAGGAGGATCCTAAGTGAAAGACCAGCACGGGTAGAGTTTTTAGTAAAATCTAGATCAGAAGCTGCTGTTAAAAAAGGAATAATTAAGTAGAGCATACAAAATATTGCATGAGAACTATAAGAATCAATCAGAGGAAGTTAGAAATAATTGGGTAGATAGACTGGATAAGCAATTCACAAAGAAACAATGGGGGATATATGTACATCTCACAAATATGCAACAAATTCTAGAAGATTTAGGATCTTTGCTTGGAAGTGTTTAAATAGGTATTTTTATACCCCAAGTAGACTCCAAAGATTTTTTTCCTCAGGTAGACAGCAAATTTTGGAGGTGTGATGGGGAAGAAAGAGGCAATTCGGAACATATTTTCTGGGATTGTAACGAGTTGGCAGACATTAAAGATTTTCTTCAGACTGCCCTGTCAGACATACTGGGTGAGCAAATTGCTGTAACTAAGGAAATGTTTTTTTTTTTTAGGTATGATACTGAATCACAATTGTCTAGACATAGTAAGGCCTTGCTGAGTCTAATTAGGGTGGCTGCATAAAAAAGCAATTACTAGAAAATGGAAATCAAAGTCTAAACCAACTTTACTAGAAGTAGTGGATATAGTACTTGTGATAAAACAGCTGGAACTGGGATCTTTAGAAAGGGGTAGGAGCAAATTACATAGGAAAAATGGGAATTGTGGGAACAATACATACAGAGGAGGAACGATGATTAAAAGAAGACAGGATTCGAATGAGCTATGTAATGTCTGACTGACAATGACTGGCTAGATTATAAGTGATGTATAATGTTTCAACTACAAATATGTCAGTATGGTTTGTGATGTACAATGTTTGCAACTAAAATTATGTCAATATGGTTTGTTTTCGTTTATATAAAATTATGATTGCCTATGTCATATGTGAACATTTAATAAAGATGTTTCTTGTTTAAAAAAAAGACAAGTGGGTGCAAAGGATCATAATCAGAGGCTACTTCATTCCCTTCCACTCTCTCTTTGGCCTTAAAAAGACTTGCTGAAGTACCACCTTCTCAAAGGGAAATGGCTGCTTCAGAAATAGAGAAGTTACTAAACAATCAAGTTATCCAAGAGTTCCCACGAGACTGAAGATGATTCATAATCTACTCAAGGTTCTTTTTAGTGCCAAAGAAAAATGGGGACCTTAGGCCAATTCTTTACTTGAACAAATTTGTAAGATAAATAAAATTTGGAATGGTCATGCACAGTCTATTCATCTTGTACTGAGGGAGAAGAATTGGATGTGCTTAATAGATTTTCATGATGCATACTACCATATAAAGATGGACAGATGCTCTAGGCAGCATCTTTGCTTCTGGCTGGGAGCCAATCATTTTTAATTCAGAGGTCTGCCCTTCGGTCTCACCACAGCCCCCCCCCCCCCAGGTATTTACCAAATGTATGGCAGTAGCAGCAGCTCATCTTCGACTGTAGGGGTTCCAGGTGTTTCCTTATTTGGATGACTGGCTCATCACCACTCCTACCAGGGTTCTATTCATCCAAGCCAACGGCTCCTTGTGCCATCTATGTATAAAACCTATGCATTACAGCAAATTTAACAAAGTCCAAACTTCTCACAGTTCAGTTTTTAGAGGTCATAGGAGCTCAGTTGGACATAAAGCTTCAAATTACAAAACTTCCCCAAACACAGATTACAGCCATTCATCAACAACCTTTGGCTGCCTTGTCCTGCCAGAAGCCACCAACAAAAACAATTGTCTGCCTTCTAGGCTCCATGGCAACTTCAGTCACCTTGGTTCTCTTGGCCAGCTACTACATGCAAGTTTTTCAGTGGACTCTTGCAGTCCACTGGTTGATTAGACAGTAACCCATGTCTTTCCCAGTATCTTTAACAAAGATTTACAAAATACATATCCAGTGGGTGTTGGAGTCGCACATGTTTCCAAGGACATTCCTTCAGTCTTCCCTCTTCCCAAGCCATGATGACCACAGACACTTCCCACTTGAGGTAGAGGTACATTACATAGGAAAAAAAGTCTAAGTTACATGGTCACAATCAGAGGCCAGTCCTCACATCAATGTCTTGGGGATGAGAGCAGTTCTGCTAGCACTGCAGGCCTTTCAGGACTCTGTCCCAGCAGATGTGATATATATCCAGACAGACGACATGGTAGTCATCTGGTACATTAGCAAACAGGGAGGAACCAGATCTTATCCATTATGCCAAGAGACCATGAGAGTGTGACAAAGGTCAACATCATTTGACTGCTTTCTAATAGAAGTGCATATTCTAGGGAAGTCCAATATGTTAGCACATAGGTTGAGCAGGTCTATCCTTCTAGCAGTCTTATGAGTGGCCTCTCAATACAGTAGTGATGGAGCAGGTATTCACCCATTGGGGCCAAACTTGCTGCAATCTCACTGCATCTCCCCACAATGCCAAGTCCATTGAGATCTTTGCTTTGATCCCTTAGGAGAGGAAGTCACCACTCTGACCCACAGTGGGCCCCCAGGATTCCCCTATACCTTCCATTCCTTTGATTCCAAAACTTTTATAAAAAACATTGGAAAAGATTGCGGTTATCCTCATAGTCAAATGTGGTTTGGTGTCCTCTTGCCTTATCTATTACACCCTCCCTGCATTGTGGGCTGAGCTCCAGATCTACTCTCTCACCCATTGGGCCGCTTCACTGGGACATTCACTCCCTCAAGCTGACCACATGGTTTCTCTAATTCCAATAATGGCTAGACAGTCCACGTTTTCATCCTCATTTTTTCATATCCAGACTTCTTCCTAGAAACGTTCTACATATAAGAGTTAGAAAAGCAAATGGAAAAGGTTCTCCATGTGGACAATTGAATTAATACATTCAGGGGTGGAGCCTGAGCACCAGATTCAAAGCTTGAAAGTAGCCAAAGTTGGCTCAAGTTTGGATCTGAAGACTCATACTCTGAGGAAGGATGAAAACAGACAACACACATCCTGAAGCACGGAGATGTTGAATTTCTGCTTCTGCTGCTGCGGTGTGTGGATGTATTGGTTGAAATTAGGTAAGTTTGTGTGTGTAAATGTGTTGGTTAGGGGATTTAGTGTGTGTAAGTGTGTGTTGTGACTGTGATGTGTGTGAGGGACCATAAGATGTGTGTGTGTAAGTTTTGTTTGTGTTGCTGTTTGTGCCATCTTAGAGTTAGAATATATAAGTAGGGGGGTGTGGGGTGCAGGGGGGCTTGCAACCCCCCTGCTTATCTATAGTGTAAATGCATTTATTTGATTGTGGGGCGGTGTTTTGTGTTTGTTTATGTGTGTACTGTATGTGTAGCGTAATTTCAGCATTTTGAATTTCGCGGTTGTGTTTTTTCGGAATTGTAAGTTGTGCTTGGGTTTTCGGCTATGTAATTTCAAAATACTGAATTTCAAGATTTCACTATTTCGAGATTACATAGTGGATCCATATACATATATACATATATACATTATGTATATATACACACACACACACACACACACATATATAATATAATATGTATATAGATAGATTTATATATATATATATATATATATATATATATATATATATATATTATATTTATATATATATATATATATATATATATATGTGTGTGTGTGTGTGTGTATATACATATATATATATATATATATATATATATATATATATATATATGTGTGTGTGTGTGTGTGTGTGTGTGTATATATATATATATATATATATATATATATAGTATATATGATGTATTCCAATTCTATGGTCACACCACAGTGGAGAAGACAGGAGAGGAAAAAACTGAAAAAGCATTCTGCAAGCTCACACAATGCAACACATTGCAATGAACCCAACCACAGCATTAATCTTTCAAAATAAAAAAATAAAAACCTCCTCAGTGGAAATCTCATTGTCAACCTGTAACATAGCCAATTATCACAATTTCTCCCACCTACAACATGAGCAGCCATGGGCAAAGGCATCTAATTTGGCAAACTGGAATATGGTTTACCACCATTCACCACAGCCTCCATTAATAACACTACAGCACTGCAAAGCATCCCCAACAAAATATATCACTTCATAACCAGCTCTTCACATCTAGAGTATTACTGCCATACCCTAAGACAATATGGCCTCCCGTGGTACAGAAAGCTAACTTACTTCTGGATTCACTGGCTTTCAAGCCACTCCATCAAGACTCTCCATCACCACTTATAATAAATACTTCCACTTATAACCTCAGAAGCCATCCTGAATCAGGGCCTGTACTCCAGACATCAATTATTGATCATGGTTCCTCCATTCTAGAACCCCAACTATGGCAATCTCTCTCCTCTAGCCTAAAGAATTTGTGCAGTTACTCTAAATTCAGAGCCCTGATTCAAGCACTTTCTTTTTAAAAGGAAGCCATGCAAATATGAGACTATATGTCATATTACTTAACCATAATTGTAGCTTTGCACTACCCTTATTATTATTATTGACTTGGTGATTTCACTCCACCCTATGATTATTCTACACTGTAGCTATATAAATAACATTATTAGCTTAGCCCATACTCTTTGGCCTCTTACTCTGTTTACAAAACTGGGATATCTGTGTAAATAATACTACAATCTCTTACTTAGTCTGCTATATTTAATAAGTAATGTCAATGTTAACATTTGTGCGGGCCATATACTATTTATATTCTGTAAACCTATTATATGCCTTCAGTTCTCTTTGGGTACTTATATATTATCACAACCAGATTTCCGCAGTTGCGATAATACGCATGATGACCTGAAAAATGAGTGTGGGAAATAACGTAAGCTGTTATTTATTGTCTCTTCTGATGAAAAAAAAGTTTGGCTCACATTCAGGAAGAGAAACAAATGTTTTAGTGTTCTTCCTGTTCTGCGTGCATTACACAGGAATGCTTCAACTGGCAGAGCTGCTGTCTTACTGAAGAAAGTATTACTTTAACTGTGAGGAAGCAATGCTGACGATAAAAACAGAAACCAATGAAAATGCTTTCATTAAACTGTTTATTTGTCAATGTTTTTTAAACACACCAGAAAAGACACCTTTGTAACAGAAATTTGCAGGAATTAAGGGCTTGCAAGACTGATGGTAATGATGTTGACAGGTGATTCTGGGGTAGTTTTTCATGGCAGAAGTTGCCAGGTGTGGTTTGTTTTGGTGTAATTGTGCTTATTCGGGCAAACTCTGGATGTGCTTCAGAGATTTCTGCATGTTTTACAGCTGGAAAGCTGTGCATGGCTCATTCATTGTTTTTCTCTTGGTATGTGGGGGGAAGTTATCAGCGATTGCACTCAGTAGGCCTTTAAACCAGCAACTTTAATTTGTTATTTTTGTATTGATAATCCTGCATAAAGCAACCTTCACTGTGAAACAAAACAGTTTGTATGAAATTTCACTGCATTAAGGGTCACATTTAAACATCAGAAAGCAACCAGTATTATCACGAAAATCTGGTTGCAATAATACACAAGTACCTCTCTTTGTATACTATTTTTGTTTTTCTCTTATTGTATTATGCAACCCAGGCTTAGTCAGCAACTGGTCACATTTGATCAGTAGTCTAATGTGATAAACAAGTACAAATTATTTTGTTTTTATTTATTTTTATTTGTATTTGTTTTCCAGGGTAGAGCACTGATCTCCATGGACCTTTTCTAGACTCAGCCTAAAAGCAGAGTCTGGTTAAGTGACTTGCTCAGAGTCACACAGTTTGGCAATCGAGGCTGAAGGAATCAAATGTCACACCACTGGACCATATAAAACAGCTTGTTAACAACTCCTTAATGCTTTAAGCCAACTAACAGACAAATGAATAGATAATAAAAAAGACTAAATCAGACCATATCAAGCTGGTACTTCTCGACATCAGAAGTTTGCCTGATCCTCAGACTCTCCTGCAACTTGAACACATTCACATTTGTGTAATGGTTTTGTGTAAAGATAGCACTTCCTCTGAGTTTTGCACCTACCATGGTGTTTCCATATTTGTCAAAGGCCACATCACCTGTGGAGAGATTCCCAGACACCCACAAACTGAACTCATTGAACTGTAACTTACCCTGAACAAGACAAGCTAAGCCAAGCCAACTACCAGACAAAGTAATAGATAATAATAAAAAACTAAATCAGACTATATCAAGCTGGCTGTTCTCAAGATCAGACGTCTGCCTGATCCTCAGGCTCTCCTGCAACTTGAACACATTCACATTTGTGTAACTGCAGAGACTTGGTTCTATGTAAAGTTAGCACTCCCTCTGAATTTTGCACCTACCATGGTGTTTCCATAGTTGTCAAGGGCCACGTCACCTGTGGACAGATTCCCAGACACCCACAAACTGAACTCATTGAACTGTAACTTACCCTGAACAAGACAAGCTAACCCACTACAGATCACCCTCCATGCCCCTAGATGACTGCATAAGATTTCAAAATACACTTGAGGATGCATCTATTATCAAAAACAGCATTATACTGGGGAATTTCAACTACCCCTCAATAAATTGGAGCACCTATACCTCCAAAGTTGGGTATGCCCAAAGATTCTTAGACTTAATAAATAAAAATTATTTGGAACAGTTAGCTAATAAATCAACTAGATAACATAATATTGTTGACCTGGTCCTGCCAATATAGGCACTACATGTAACACCTCCAGTTTCTCCATCCCTGGTTGAGTATCCCTGGGATTCATGAAGCTTGCACCAGGCACAGGCGTAGCATAGGCGGTCTAATGCCAAATATGGCTGCTGAGCGATTCAGGTATGATCCGATTCCACATGCACTACCAGCGTACGCCAGAGCTGCGCAGCTCTCGGCGCATGTATGCTAATCACCCCATGTGCAGTAGTGCAGCATGCAAATGAAAGTACATAGTGATTCATGAAGTGGTGCAGGCATAGCGTAAACATACAGAAATGTAAACCAAAAAAAACGGTTTACATTTTTTCAAACAGAACATCGGAGCCATGAAAGCAGACCAAACTTACGTATTACAAAGTTAACATATGCCAATGGCTAAATATATAGCCAATGGCATAAAAAAACATGCACAGCACATAAAAAATAACATTTAATGTCATGGCCACACCAACGCAAAGTACAACCACAGGGCATGTATGCGCAAATGGGAACACAAGGAAAATATATATAGATGTCATAAAACTGTAATGTAACACAAATCATGATTTTGCCATAATAGTCAATGGTATGCATGCTACACTACAACCAAGGTGCAAGGGTTGCTAAGGGTCTGTGACAGTGTTCAGCGTGGTAACTATGAATTAGTAGTCAATGCCATTCCAATGAGGCAAGTAATACTGAATCGCAAATGCCTTGCCGGCATAAGGCTGTACCACACGGTGTAGCAGTATAACACCGAGGAGTGGCCTGGAGGTATACATGACATCAGCAGAGGGGTGTGCCACCCTAGCTGTAAGCAAATTGGAGCATTGCTAATCTGAGTTGCCCATTGCTAAGCAAAGCCACAGGATGGGGGTGTGCTTAGCTGAGAGCACACAAGGTGACCAAAAGCACATGTGTACGCAGATAACAACGCACTCAAAACCCGTTAAACAGCTGCACACGGCGCACACCACAGCTGAAACAGGAAGGTTACGGGAAGACAATAAGGAAATGCCGCAGTAGGGTAATTGGAGTACAACGGAGTAATTAACACCTATTAACTCACAGTGGGCCATTGACGGTAGCTAACAAGGCTGCTAGCAGCAACCTGCAGAACAGGAAAGGGGAGGTGCTGGATTGCAAAGAAAAGAGAACTGTCACAGCAGAGCAAAGCAAACCTGCAGTAGATCAGCTATAGAACACATTTCACAACACAATCCTGGGTTGGGAAAGTACAAAACAAGAAAGCAGGTTGCTGGATGCATGCCTGACGATGGGAGGGGAATCGGTTTGAAAAGTGAAGGCAAGGGCAAGAGGTGATCCACGGCAGCCAAGTGTAATTCAACACCAAAGACACCACAATAGCAGTACCTGCGGAAAAACACATAAGTAAGATAACCTGCAGCTGGGATTGTACATACACACCCTATGACATCAGCTTCCAAAACACAATAGTATAAGCTGTGAAGGCACCTCACACACACTTGTGTATTCCCAAACACTGCACCATCGGTGTAAACAGATGGGGAACTTTTACAATGTACATGTTGGGAGCTGCCATAGCTTTGATTCATCAGCATGTGTTGGAGACTGAAGGTGGTGTGGAGGATGATGCTGACAACCACCTCAGGCACTGGAGGAGAAGAAGAGAGTTCAGACCAAGGGTAACCTACCAGGGGCTAGATGATCTGGAGATAGTAGAGCGTTACAGGGTGGACAGGGACATCATACAGCAAATCACTGAGCTGTGCCGGCCACTCCTCAGAGCCAGAAACAACAGGGGTGAACCCATCCCAGTGGACACAAAGGTATGTGTAAGCTTGAGAATACTAGCCACAGGTACCTTTCAAAGGCCAACTGGAGATATCATGGGGATCACACAAGCATCAGCATACAGGGTACTCCACCAGTTCCTGGATGCCATGTTACCACATGCCAATGAGCATATATAATTCCCCCGAACTCAGGAGGAGTTGGCCAGCAATATGTGCCTCTTCCACCATGTGGCAGACTACCCGGAGGTACTGGGTGCAATAGACTGCACGCACATACACATCAAGTCACCACACGGTGAGCATGGTAGACGCTACATAAACCGCAAGGGATACCACTCCATCAACTGCCAGGTCATGTGCAATGCCCAGGGCATTATCATGGATGTGTGTGCTGGCAGCCCTGGAAGCTACCACGACTCCCACATCTAGCATGCCTCACAGCTGTACCAGGTATTTGTCAGGGGGGACATCCCATATGGCCACCTTGTGGGGGGTGCTGATTATGCACTGGAGCCATGGATGATGACTCCCATCAGAAATGCACACACACCCATGCAAGAATGCCATAATGAGGCACACGCACAAACCAGAATCATCATAGAGCGTGTGTTTGGGATGCTGAAATCATGGTTCCATTGTTTGGACATATCTGGTGAAGCCTTGCAGTATTCTCCAGGCACGTGTGCCCACATCTTCATAGTATGTGCCATGTTACATAATATGATCCTGCGGAAACAGCTGCAGCAGGGACATAATGGTGAAGGCCCTCTCAGCCCACCGCAATTGCCAAGGGCACCACAGGCACAAAGGGATTCAGACCATGAACACCCTGTGCCAGCCTCAGTAGGCAGACGGAGGCATGCCCAGTATGCCCATGCCTTGGCAAAGAGGGAACATGTAGCACATACACTGACAGTGTAGGCCCCTATGGACTGACACACTTCTCCACCTGCACACACAGTAAAAGGGATGGCACATACACACGACCACCTGTAAATTGTCATGTATAGGTGGTCTACTGTGTGCATCCTACATAGGCAGCCCTCAACTATTGCACACACAACTGCTATTGGCACAAGGTAAGTCAATACCTGAACAGTAAATTAAGCTAACAGCATGTGTTGATACTGTATGTATAGGTTCCTAGGTACATTGGTAGGTACATGCCTAATTGTCAGAGGCCATTCATAAGCCTAGCCAAAATGTGTCTGCTGTCACCACCCCATTGATTAACTAACTGTCCCTCTGTGGAGCAGAGCCAATTGCGGGATCCCTGGTGTGTAACCATTGTTCCCCACCCACTCTGCAAGGATTCCCTGGTGTGTTAATGAGGGGCTCCATATAATGTAATCAGGGATGTAGTTCCAAAGCATGGGGAGTACCCGTAATGGGTATCTGTCACCCCAGCATTCTCCAGTTATGGTTGTGGCAAGGTGTAGCACATTACAGTGTGTGGCTCACTGTGACATGGATTACCATAGCTGGAGCACATCCATTAAGCATCACTTGGACATACTATTAATAGCTATCATCCATATGTACACCAACTGAGCTATACATTTGTTTGCAGTATGGAGGAACAGCTGTAGTACACTCTACATATTAGACACCATAACACTTGTACATATCCCAGATGCTTCAGTGGTAAAGCCACTGACTGTCTCGTGCATGGTCCCAGTTCCATGACCTGCAAGGGCTGTTACGTAATTGTGATGTCCCGAATAATGGATGTTGGATGCAGGTCATTAGAGCAAGTTTAAGCACATGTTAGTGGGTTTTTGTGCAGGTAAGTGCCGGTAAGCGTCGTTTAAACATGACTACATGGATATGAGTAACACAGGTCTAACCTTTGCTGAATATTGCGCAGATCACGGGCAAAGCTGCCCAGAACTGCAGAAATGTGTGTTATTTACCCTTGTACTAATAGTGCCTGCTCTGAGAGGTAAAACGACCACTGCCAGGAGTAGAACACACAACCATGTACACAATCTTCACAATAACCTACCACTAAGTTACCTGAGATGTACCAACTGCAGGTGTGTATTGTGACAGGTTAAAACACAAAAGGGCGAAGTTCGGGAAATAGTCTGCACTGCCATGTACCCAACGAAAGGTGTATTCTCTCTCTCTCTTTCTATCTCTCTCTCTCTCTATATATATATATATATATATATATATATATATATATATATATATATATATATATTTATAATATAGAGAGAGAAAGGGTGATAGAGAGATATATGTCAATATATATGGATATACATATATATGCAAATATATAGATATGTTAACAACATCTACACAACCATGGAGGTACATATAAAAATGGATACTACCAAATGCTGAATGCTTTACATACCGACGAGCATAATCACGAGGCTTAAAGACCGAAAGACCACAGTACCGGAACACCAGAACTGCGAGTACTATTATCACGATGTTAAGGGACATTTAGTTAGTGCTTCTGGTGCTGTGGTTCAGGTAGGTACTGTGTGTAAGAGTGTTTCTGATTGCTGTAGTGTGTGTAAGTGTGTGTTCTGAGTGTGGTGTGTGTTTCCGGGGGACTGTAATGTGTGTGTGTGGGTTTACTTCGTGTGTCTGTTTGTAATATCTCAGAGGTAGATTATTAAAGTAGGTGTGGTGTGGAGGGCGCAGCCACCCACATGGGGTGTGTATGGGGGCATGGCCGCCTGGCCATATGTAGTGTAGGATGGTGTGTTTGGATGTGATGGGTAGCAGTGTGTCTGTGTGTGAGCGTGTGTGTTCTGTGTTTGTGTTAGTTCTGGGAGTTTGACTGTCGCGAGTTTGAGTCTTTGGTATTGTGGGGTTTGGGAGTCTGGGAATGGTAATGTGGTCGTTGGAAGTGTGTGCATTCCTGAATCCATGGGTATGCCATGTACAGTGGTTGAAGTCTTCAAATATGTGCATAACATGGACCATAGCAATCACACATTCTGCCAAGACCGAATGTTATGAACAAAGGATATGGAGAGTATATATGCCTATACACTATTACAAATATTTGCTATGGACATGAGCCAAAGATAGGGTTACCACCTGTCCCACCTTGCAAGGGGCAGCCTCTCTATGTGCGGTAGTGTCTTGACCAAAATGAGTACAAATACTAATGTCCTGCAATCTCGAGACATTTGGCATGTTCCATATTTAATGTAATTGTTGCATAAAATAGTCATCTGTATCTAAATTACCTACGTGTAACAAGAAACAGGATAAGCAAGTAAACCGCTACAGGAATATAAGCTTTTATATAGGCATATATGTAAAGTTCTATACTTAGTACTGACTGTGGGTATGTGTTGGCCTCTAAAATCCGATGTGTGTCCTGCAAATGTCCCACTATGGCCATTTGAAAAGGTGGCAACCCAAGCCAAAGAGGTTCAGTCACCAACACAACTCCAATGAGTGCAAATATCTGTGACAGAAATGCACGAGACAGCTTTCATGTAGCAACATTTCATTACATACCAATGTATTTCCGAAGGGATTGAAGGACCAACATCACCTGCATGCTATACAGGAACCAATTAACAATGGCTTAATGAATAAGCCTGCAATTACCATAGTATTAGTCTACTAAAGGATAGGTCTTCAAATAGGGAAGGAGCCCTCACACACATATCGAATATGTATAAATGCAGTTCCTACACACCTGCATCTGCTATGTACACCCACCTTCATCTCCCCCACACCTGAAACAATTGCAATACAGACTGTAATAACATCGCAAACATCCACTCACTCTATGACATCTGCAGAAGCCTTAACATAGCTTGTCAGAGACACACTATAATGGCCCTATGTGAAATCATTGCTGTTGTACAATGGAACAGACGCCGATGTTACAGGGTTTGGTTACAATAATTCCGTATCAGACGGCTGATATAACAGCTAGACTCACATGTAGAACTACATCCTCTAACCGTTACACACAATCCACAGGGGCCATGAAGTTAATATATCTCTGTGTGTCTCCATATAGCTGTTGCAATTCATCACAAACAACACATCCAGGCTGTCTTCCTCAAAGATAGGGCAAAGGGACAACGCCCAAGTGGAGTATTCAATTATATCCCACTGTTGCCATGTCATTGGCTAATGGAGTAGCTGCACAGCTGATGTGCATGTAATCATCTACTCCAGAACACCAATTGGTGGCAGGATACCACATGTTACTGATATCTAAGTATAAAAGGATGGCTTGTCATACATTCAAACTGTATGTACATACCAGAAAAATGTTACAACAGAAAATGAATGGGACTTATATTACCGTCAACTTGGGATACTAATAAGGTATGTAGAGCACTCAGTATGTTAGTGTATGTAGTACCTGTTCTGTATTAATTAAAGTGTACGCAATGCATATAGTGGGAAAAGGTATTATGTAGTGATGTGTTGTTGAGCATAGTAACGCTCATAGAAATTGTGTGTACTGCTGTGGGCCACAAGGTAAACACCTCATACAGCACAAGGGATGCTATATAAGGACTTTAAACACAACAATTCCACTCCAGCCGCTGTCAGTGGCAGGGTTGGTCCAACAAGTACGTGCCATAACAGGGGATAGTATATGTTGATATACTGTAACAGTAGGCATATGTATGGGCGTATAATTGAGAATAACATGTCTAAGGTGGTCCTGCTATGCAATTATTATTTGCATTGTGGGATATTGTGGCAAAAATGTGAAATGTACAGTATTGTAGGTAGATATGTCTAACATTTTACATAGCATTACTGTTATGTTATGCAAACATCAGGTATGTCTACTGGCATGTACAATACACAATAACAGGATACATATGACTTGTAGTCACCAGACAGTGTATCAGCATGATAGCTAATTGAAATGGAAGAGCTAGTCAATTATCCATGCACAAAGGACATGTAATAGCTTCATAGGTTCATAATTAGGTACTATGCTGTCTGGCCAAGGCCATTTGTAAGCCTAACTACAGTGTTTTCACTTGCGGCACCTCCCTAGGTTAGTGTCCTGTGCCTGTGAACAGTAGAGCCATTCGTTTCCTGTGCCTCTGTACAGCCGAGCCACTGCAGTGATCCCTGGTGTACATGTCTGTCTCCCATCCACCCATCGAGGTATTTCTTGAAGAGTGCTAGTGAGGGTCCCTGCCTGATGTACATAGGAATCATGTTCCAAAGCATGGTGAGTGTCCGGGTCAGGAATGTATCCCTCCAGCATGTCCTAGTCTTCGTTGCATTTAGGTACATATCCCAGAGCATGTGGCTCTCAGGGGCTTTTGCTTATGTGGAGCATATCCATTAGTATTGTTTTGGTCATGAGCCTTGTATGTTCAGCAGAGATCACCTCTGAGTATGTGGTATGCAAATGAGTACAGTTGGGGGTTCCTATAGTTGGGCTGCATACGTCATCCTTCGGAGGTCAGTATTCCTCTTGGTGTGGTAATGTTGTGGTATTTAAAGCCGTTGCTGTTGTCTCGTAAGGTACATCCCAAATGGGGTGTTGTACCCTTTAATGTGTTTCATAAGTCATGAGTAGAGAGGCACAATGGCTGCCTTTGCTCTGGCTACAAACCCATTACAGATTAGGGGGGGCCACGTAGAAGGATATCCACACCACCTTGGCAATATGGTTATCAAAGGAGTGAATGCTATCTAACTGGGTTCTAAGATCCCTTATTACATCTTATGTATGTAGGGGACTACCACCTATGTGATAGTCCATGGGTGATTGGTGTAATCCAAAGGGGATGTCTATGTACCTTGTGGCATGTAGCTTGAGGCCATGTTATTGACACCAGGTATCCATCCCAGTGACACCCTTATGGAGGGTGTCTGTATCAGCTGGGGAATCATTCATGGCCCCTAGTTTGCAGTTGTCTGCAAACCTATTCAGGGTAAGTCCTCCTGTGCTAGCCTGTACCTCAGAGAAGCATATACCGAACATGAGGGGCCCTATGACCGAGGACTGGGAGATGCCAATTGTAACTGATTTACAGTAGGAACTAGGGTATGCTACCCTCACTGTATGGGTTCTGTCTGTGAGCCACTTTGCATAACATCTCATGATGTAGGGATTAATGTGCAAGTGGATGTGTATGTTGACAATACCAGAATGAGGAACGGTGTTGAAAGCCTTTGAGAGGTCAAGGTAGGCTGTGTGGACCTCCTTACCCTCATCTACTGCCTTGGTAACTGTCTCAAAGGACTCCACCAGGTTTAGGAGGCATGGTCTGGCCCTAACAAATCCAAACTGGGTGGGATTAAAGGTTTGGAGGCCACCAATGTCTCTGTGAATGAGATCCATGATGGTGTGCTCCATAGCCTTGCAGAACAGTCTAGTCAGGCGTATAGGGCAATAGTTCCCCTGGTCCATTGTGGTGCCACCTTTGTGGAGTGTGATAACTGTTGCTGTGTGCCATTCAGGGGCCACAATGCCTGATGCAAGGCTATTAGTGAATATGGTGCCCAAGTGGGGAGCCATTTCGTTCTGAAGTTTATGGAAATTGCAGCCTGGGATGTTGTACAGTCACATGGATGCTGTGTTCCTGGATTTAGAGAGTGCAGCTTTGAACTGAGTAGTTGTGATCAGAGGGACTCTGCATCATTCCTGTATAGATATGGGCTGTTTAGGGTGTGAGAGGGGTGTAAAGTTAGCATTGAACTTATCTGCCAGGATGTTGCCAATATCAGTTGGTTCTGTAATGTTCGTGCCTTACTGCTGTATGTCAGAGCAGATGTGGGTATCGCCATCGAAAGTAGTGACATACCTCTAGAATGCTTTATGGTAGTCCTTGGAATTAGTCGCGGTTATGTTTACATAGCTAGCTTTGGAGGATGTGATAAGGGATCTCATATTCTTACTGAGGCTGACCAGGGAGCTCCTCCACTCATGGGATTGTACTCTACATTGCAACAGTCTCCTCCTTCTGTTGTACATTATGTCCATGGCAGTAGACCGCCAGAGTGGTGTCCATTTCCTGGTGGGTACCGTCATGGTTCTGTTTTGGATATCATGATCCATGCAGTCATGTAAGTGCTAATTAAGTGCAGTTGCGTATGATTCAGTGTTTGTAACTGTATTGTCCATCTGCACAGGTGTCATGACGTTTACTACTGCTGTCATAAGAAGCCTGAAGTTGACTTTGTAGAAATATTGTACTGTGTTTTCCATAAAGGGTGTGGTGCCAGGATGTGGATAACAAGGATGATTAGCGTACATTCGGATCTGACCAGTGAGGAGATAACCCCAGGTGTGGAACACCAGTCACACATGTTGGTAATGACCAGGTCTAGGATATTGTTCACCCTGGTGGTGGTGTGGATAGGTTGACCCAAGCGATTGGAGGTTATGAATCCCAGAAAGCATTGGCCTAATGTGTCGGTACATGAGTAGGTATCCCAGTTAATGGTGGGGTAGTGTCAGCCGCACAACAGTAGTGTCTGTTTGAACCCTACTTTCCAGTACACCAAGAAGTGAGGACCATTAACCATGGGGTATGGTGTGGGATCTGTAGCAAGCTACAATTTGTATAGCAGTTATGGCCAGACTTAGTTGCACTTGGATTACCTCTGATGCATTGTGCTAAGCAACCAGCCTGGAGGTGTGGATATCCTTGGGAAATATGGACACACCTCCACCGTGGGTGTTCCGGTCCTGGTTACATGACTGAAAGACGTGGTATGAGTAATAGCCTGGTAGTTCAGGGGTGCTTTCATGTGCCTAGAAGCAGGTCCCAGTCACTGCACAGATATCAAAGTGGTCCATTACAAGGAGTGTCTCGGGTGAGTGCTTTTGAGATGAAGACGTCAAGCACTGAGTAGCATTACCCTCAGGTTTTGCTTGCCTGTTCTTGTTATGGTGGTGAATATGAGAAGGATACAACAAAAAACAGATAATTACAAAACGAGGTCCTTGTCAGCAGAAACCACACAGCAAAATGTCCTTAACGCAATTTATTTGTAATAAAAAACAGAGCATTTTCACCACAGCACTCTGTGGCTTCTTCAGAGGAAATAAAATCTAAGGCAATGCGCTCCATACATATCAGGAAATTCAGGAAGTGACATCTTCCAATTTCCTGAAATCAACAGCAATTTTTTTAAATTACGTATGGTACATAAAACCATGCACCACAGTACATATCCTCTATTAACATAAAAACCTATGTAATAAAACTTTGATATAAAACCATGTATAAAAAAAAAAAAAAAAAAAAAAAAAACATATGTCAACATATGTTATAAGTTACATTTTAAATTTTAAATTTTAATTTTAATTACAAAAGACCAGCTGCCCTCAATAGAAAAAATTTTTTTTATATAAGTATATATGTATATGTATAAACCTACGATTGCAGGTTATTACATTTAGCTATTGTTAACACACTTAAATTATCTTTCGAGTGTCTTGACTTAGGCCTACAAACATCATAAAACAAGTTTATTTAGAACTAAACTGGGTCACTTCCTGAATTTCCTGATATGTATGGAGCGCATTGCCTTAGATTTTATTTCCTCTGAAGAAGCCACAGAGTGCTGTGGTGAAAACGCTCTGTTTTTTATTACAAATAAATTGCGTTAAGGGCATTTTGCTGTGTGGTTTCTGCTGACAAGGACCTCGTTTTGTAATTATATGGTGGTGAATATGTTATTTGAACCGTGCCTAAAACAGGCACTATAGGAGCAGCAAGAGCCTTAGCCATTATCCGGAATCCCAGGGCCGACAGGTGCAGGCCATCTGTGCCAAAGCATCGTGTTCTGTCGACTATGTCATTAAAAGCAGACAGATACTGGATACCCTTGGAATGACACCAGAAACATAGCCAATTGTTGAAGTAAATCATTTTGTCCTTGTACTGCGTTATCAGTCTGGACGATGGCAAAATGCTACTCAAGGCTAGGGCGATACATGCCTGGGCTACAAGATCAGAGAGCTATTCCATGTCTCTTTACATGTAGTCCAGGAAGGTACATCTCAGGGCATTCACACTGACATGAAGAATGACACAGTCATATTGTACCTGTTGAGGAGTGACTTGAGTGCATAGGTTATGTTGCAGATCCTGTTACCTGACAGGCAGCTGACAGTAACTATCACCTTGTTTAGCCTGCTGAGTGGGACATCAGTGTGACCGCCCATAGAGTCACCTATGACTAGTGTGTTGGGTACGTTATATCGCCCTATTGGTTGTGGTTGATGGGCACACTGAATCTGTGGGCTATAAGTAATTGGTGTTGTCTTGGGGGATGGGGGCTGCCTGCATTTCTGCTTTGGAGTTCTCTGTTGCCTAGACAGAGTAGTATTGTGAGGCTCTGCAAATGTTGTAGTCTTACTATGTGTGGCCTGTGGTGGTGGAGATCTAGTGAGACTATGTGATGAGTGTGGTGTGGTGCTAACGTTTAACATCCCCATGATTGTCAGGTTCAGTCTGGGTTGGAGAGATCTTTACCTCCAGCATGGCTAGATATGTACATCTCCCACAGGTTGTAGTGTTGTATGTTAGGAGGGGAGTATTGACTGTGTACACGAGACAATTTCTATATTGCCTCATGATGCCCATATTCATCATATAGACAGGCGATAACACAGGGGATTGACACTTGGACATGCCTGAATATTTAACTATTTCCCACTAGATATGTGAGGAAAGTGTGTACAAGAGCTGTTTTACTCTAAGCAAGTGGGAAATGTAAGTGCAAACAGTGTTTACCTGTAGGTAATGAAGAGGATTGAGTGCTATAGTAATTAGCAGCTCATGAAGTGCTTACATGTACTGAACAAGTGCTGAGCATTAATAAGCAATACAGATAGGGTGTTGAATAACATAAACACACTGCCCCCCCAACAGGTACACAATCACATATCCATGAACACTACAGAGCCCATGTAACCATAACTATGATGGTACAAGGTGCACTCAGGCTGCATGGGATCTGTCCACATCCCTGGTTGCATCATACACATATGGCAAAACAGTTTGCTCTACACATACACATCATGTAAAACATAGCTTCATGTCAGTCTGTGAAAACACTGAATGGTGCACACCAACAGTTATCACAACTCACAAAGTGGAGACACCACTCATAATGGGAGGCACTGCACTACTAACCTGCTGAGTCTGGTCTGAATGTCCATGAACCTTAATCAATGTATATGTTGTTAGCAGTACAGATGTAGATGACAGTACGGATGATTTCACACTGTGTATCATACCTGTGACAGGTCATAGGACATCATCACCCATACTGTGTTCCACCTACACTCAGTATACTAGATGTACCTTTGTATGTCACAGGAGTGTTCTGCCAGTGGACTGTTGACAGAGCCAACACTACAAAAGGTGTCTGATGTTGAACTGCTGTACAGTGCTGTGTAGATGTATATGGCAAAAGACATGCATGTAAAGGCTTGTGTGTGCATGTCTGCATTGTCACAGGTCATGTCCGTTAAGGCAGTGTATGTGTTTATATGTGACATATACACAGCATCAAGGTTGACAGCATTAATGTGGACACATCCAGGTATGTGCTGATAGGTAAGAACACCAGTACAGGCAAACAGACATGCCCACATCAAGACAACATCCACATGGAGTATGAGCAATGTAATCATGTGACACACATATATGGTGATAATATCCAATCCCCATTGGGTGTCACATGTGTGTGACACAAACATGTCAGTGGTGTCAGTGTCATGAAGATTAGCAAAGACAACTATTTATATGTAATAAATGTGATACACATGTATGTGCAGCTGTATCTCTGTGCATCTCTGAGATACTGTGACCTGTCTCCATCATTATGTCTTCCAGATATGCCACAAGCAAGGCTCCCAGCCTATACCCGCTTGGAGGATGAGGCCCTTATATCTTACCTCCAAGACAACTATGATGTCCTGTTTAGCCATGTGCCACAGGATGCACAGCAGCGGGATGACCTGTGGCAGGAACTTCGCAAGAGGGTTAATGATGTGGGTGGCAATAACCGCACATACTAGCAGGTGCACAGACACTGCACAGACCTGATCAGACATGCGAAACAGCATGTGAATGCAGTTGACAGGGAACAAGGTGCAACAGGTGGTGGGCCACCAACCCAGCCCCCACTCACACGTACTGAGGAGCTACTGGCCAACCTGGGGACACCATCAGAGCAGCATCCACAAGCCTTAGTTGACATCGTGGAGGTGGGTGTCTCTCAACCACCGAGCCTGGAGTTGCCTGGTAAGCCACTACTGCACATAGGTTCATAGGTTCATAGATTAGTACTAAGCTAACTGCCTTGCGAGCCATTTTAAGCCTAGCCAATTATCCCTTGTGAGACTCAAACCCTGCACCTTGTGTTTGTAAGGCAAACACCTTACCCATTAGGCCACCCTCCCATAACTATTATATCCCATATAGGTGCATATGTCACTGTACAATATGTAATGTAACATCATATGAAAGGCATGTATACATACATGCCGCATACTATAGTATGCTACTCTGTGTATGCACACATGTGCATACTCCATAGTATATCCTATTGTACTGGCAAATGTGTTAACATGCACATTGCACCCTGTAGCTGTCATACAGGCATGGATAATGATCATAATGCTGTGTCACCCCTATATAGGTACCTCTGGTGTTCCACTAAGACAGCAGGCCATTGCAGGTGAAACAGTTATAAGTATCAGGCATGTTAATGCACAGATCTATTCGCCATGTGGCCAGTTAACACATATACACATAATGTATGGTCCAGTCACAATATACAGGTCGCATCTGCAATCCATCACACTGGCTACCCATGTGCAATACTTACAAACTTAGTGAAACACCGACATGAAACCTCAGAAACTGTCATTGCTAGATGTGTGGACAGCTGTGCATACAACGGTGGAGGTGTTGCTCAATGTAGGAACATGTACTACACATCAGAACTACACATGTGGGGTACACAAACAGTACTACACAATGATCTGGAGTATGGGCAGCCCACAGGATTCACCATTGAGGATTATGCCCCTGCTATGAGTGCACACATTGTGATGTGCCATCTGACATGTCCATGACATGTAGTGGGCCGGCTGCATCATTGTCTCAATATCCCATAAAACATACCCCACATACCAGACATACAACCATTTGTCTGCATAAACCTGTGGACAGTGGAGTATATGACATCTATGGGTGTATGTCATATGGGACAACACAGACGTGTGAGATAGATGGCCATCACAACCGTTTGGCCAACACATGTTCACACATGGCCATGGAGGATGGCCAGAGACATGTAGCAACACACAGTAGATGTGATGTGTTTGCATGTGCACTCTGTTGTACATTGGCTACACATGGTCCAACTATAGTCTTTGTTGAATGGCTATATTGCAGATGTGGAACACTGGACATCCTACATGCCTGTGCACAGCTTGTGGAGGTGTAACATCATTCGACCACATAAGATGTGTTGAACATCATGACTGTGTCACAGCATGACAGTAGTCACCTGTACAGCATCCACATACATACACAGACAACCACATCAGGCCACAGATACAGTACATTTCCCTTGCTGCTGTTGGACATCACTGTCAGCTGTGCACCTCATGTGTGTGGTACACAAATGTCATGTGGGACATGGTGTATTGAGAAGTCTGCCATGTGTGGACATGGTTGCCAGGAAGCTAAAATACCTTTGCAGATGTGCAGGGGTGTCATCCGTATGGCCTTTGGTGACCTGTGTCACACATTCCACATCATGGTTTAGTGTGTATATACCTCAGCGACGTGGATCACAATCCAAACTATATATATTGTGTATGCACACAGTCATGGCTATGCACTGTGTCTGTAATTCACACTGCATAGCAATAAAGACGCCTCATGATTCCATGCAATGGCACTGTGTCTGTACTTTACATTGTATAGCAATATAGACACCTCATAATACCCTTAAATGGTCATGCACATCTGCTAAATGTGCATTTTATCTGTAGGGTGGACAGACAACACTGCAATGTAACACCATTACCCCACTGTATATGTGACAGGACACCATTGTGTTAAACATGCATGCATGTCAATGCACACGTCAGCAGATTACACGTCATACTACATGTTAATGTCAAGGTCATATGCCACACATCAGCCATGTGTACTGTTAACCTGTGCTGGTCCACATGGTGTAACTCAGGGTTGCATGCTTGCTACCATGATTGTGTGAAATGCATGGCTTCTGCTATGACACATGCATGCTGTTGTGTGCAACCCAAGGATGTATGATAACTACCACTATTATTGTCTGAGCTGCATGCCGTCTGCTGTATCACATGCATGTTGCATGCCTTCTGTCAAATCACATGCATGGTGTGTGTCTGTGTGTGTGTGTGTGTGTGTGTGTGTGTGTGTGTGTGTGTCTGTGTGTGTGTGTGTGTGTCTGTGTGTGTGTGTGTGTGTGTGTGTGTGTGTGTGTCTGTGTGTGTGTGTGTGTGTGTGTGTGTGTGTGTGTGTGTGTGTGTGTGTGTGTGTGTGCCTGTGTGTGTGTGTGTGTGTGTGTGTATTGTAATGTAGAGTCTTTGTGACTCTACAGGTGATATAGGTGCGTTACCCTCCTACGGTCCATCTGATGTTAGTAGGCACAGGCAAGGTTGTCAGGGGCTGAATCTGTGCCATTGGTTGCCATTCCACCTATATTCCCCCTCATCCCCACACACAGATCTCATGCCAAGACATACCCCATCACCAGTGGCCGTAAAGGAAGGACAGTTAGCGTGTAGTAGTTTGGAACAGGAAAGTGTGGTGGCTACAGAAGGTGTGTATTCACACCATGGTGTCAGGCAAATGACTGGAGATGGGCCACACAGGCATTTGGCCAGTGCTGCTCATAGGAGGACCTCTGGCCGACATGCCCCTGCAGGACAGAGCACAGCAGCTGGTGTCACCAGACGCATGTTTCAGGCTGTAATGGAAGCACAGGCATGTGCTGAATGGCAGAACAGAAAAGGGCAGAGGCTTCTGAGGGCTGCTATCAGTTCTTTAAATGACACCATCCAGGCATTGACAAATGCTCAACAGCAGATTGCTGAGGTTTTGGACAGACGATTGGGTGGCATGGTTGAAATCCTTGACTGTGGCATGACAATCCACGAGCATGAGCTGTCTGTGCTGGAACATCTGGTAGGTGTGAGGCATAGGGCACATGGGCATAGGCCAGCTATGTCACCTGGTGCAGGTCTACGTGAATGAGCTACCTCACATTCCCGCTCCCATAGTGGTGGTAGCAGCAGCAGTGCAGCTGGTGCTGCACTGTCCACACCAGGACACAGCAGGCCATGTGCACGTGGCCCTGGATGGTCCCAATGGGGACATGGTTCCAGTGGATATGTGTCATCGGACATTACCCAATCTGCACCTCTGCCTGGTAGTGACCGTGCAACCTCTGGCAGGCACAGGTCATGTGGCCGTGGCCGGACACCATGAGCTGTAAAACCTGGTCTGTACAGTCTGGAGCTGTCAATAATACCCCTGTGTAGGCCAGACACATGGTAGAACTGTGTGCACACATACACACACACACCAGAAACATCAGTAGGGCACCGCAACACTCACATGCATAACAACCACACATGGCCAATTAGATCACAGACCCTAACCCACACACATGATGTCATCCACTGGTGCAGCCTAGGCCCCTGGCAAACATTATCACCCTGTGCATATGATGATGCCTGTGCCGCATCCCTGTCATCCACATCATCAGTGCAGGGACATGCTCATATGGTCTGATGCACAGGGTGAACAGAATAGGGAGATAAGTGTAGATTACAATTGTTGTGTACTGTTGGCATGCAGCAGACATACCATGCAGTACAGGTTTAGAATGCATTGTTTTCTGTTCACAGTATGTGTCTTGGTAACAACAGTAACAGTATGTTGGTAATGATGTCCTGCTTCCCTCCTTCAGGTCTAATTGCATGTGCCATTGAGTGCCAGTGTTTGCAGTTTCCCATGTGTAAATGTGGACTACTCAGAGGTATGTATGGTAATACCAGCATGCTATTTGTAGCTTCAACCTCACTGTTAGAAAGGCTGACATTCCAAAGATGTCTACACATCTACTGATCCAGGAGCATGGGAGCTGTGTACTAAGCTACAGTAGCTAGAGACATGACATCCATACTGGGTGACATCACAGGTACAATTACATGGGGCGGGGAGTTTACATAGCGGTCTAGCTGATGACAAGGGTAGAGGCCAGTTGATAGCTTGAGGCCTCACTGTGTAGCAGTAATACACATTCACATTACAGGATGAGAACACATAACTACACACACACACACACACACACACACACACACACACACACACACACACACACACAGGTATTCGCACACAAGTATTCAGACACACAGTAACACGCCCACACTCACAGGGTCAATGACACTGTAACACACACACTTTATACTGTTGAGGTGAGGACCCCTACCTATGTGGTACTCACCATTACAGTACTGTGCACCCACATGACGCAACACAGAGAATACACATGTACAGGTAGTCAGTAATGCCTAAGAGCGACGGCATCAACAGGGTAGTAGATTGCATCACCTGGAGGGGTTAGGGGTCCTATCTGTTCAGTATGGTAACATACATCCTCACTCCATGAACCAGACAGCTATACATACATACACACACACTGTGGAGTCCACAATTGAATGCACCTATGTCATGCACATACAGATAGCTCACGTGTGTGATACACACCCCACCCCTGACTATGTCTTGATTTCTACACTGCAGTATGTACAGATCTGTACAACAGTGTACAGGAGTGTGAGTAACAATTGGGATGTATTCCCCACCATACATGGCAAAAATGGACACACAAGCAAACAAACATGGCAGTACTGTGAATCAAACACCTGCTATCTTATGATACGTATGACAGACATGCAGCAGTATTGCCCACATTACAATGTGTACCGAAGCTACCTTTGGCAATTGTGCTGATATTTGCACATGGGAGGCCTTAAGTGTTACAGGTGTCAAGTGATTTACAGTCAGTGACACAATGACCGCTGTGTAGGTTGTATGTCTTCCCCTTCAATTAACAGAAACATAGCTTAGTGTTTGCACATGTTATGGTAGGATGGCTTGTGACACACCTGTGAGCTGTCTTCAGCAAACATCCATCTGCAAAGATGGCCCACCACTTAGTTATGTCCACACATCCATCCATACCTGATGTACATCTTACCGTACAGTTGGCAATGATAGGGCTGCATTGCAACTGCATGTTGTAGTAAGACACGCGTCACTTGCAAACATCAGCTACTGCACACGCATGGTAGCTGAATGCACACCACTACATGTACATGTGTGTAGGTCCTACATTCCTGTCATTTAGCCATGTTTGTAGGCATTGCAATTGGTGGACATGTGTGATGACATACATGACACATGGACTGTTGTATGATATGATAGTTGTCATGGGTAACCAGTACAGAGGGAATGTTAACTCAGCCAACATTGATATCACACCTTATGTACTGTTAGCATTCAACAGCCATGGACCTACCTTCCATGTGCATGTGTGTAATTACTGTAACCACCTGTCTGCAAGAAGGACAGCAACAGCTATGCTATGTACATATGTGTTGTGTGTGTGTGTGTGTGTGTGTGTGTGTGTGTGTGTGTGTGTGTGTGTGTGTGTGTGTGTGTGGCATGTACATATCCATGGCAGGTACATGTATGTCATATCCAAACATGAGGGTGTTTACTGGTGTACAGCAACAGTCATCTGTTACTGCTGTATATGACCCAGGGCCCCTGTTATGTGTACAGCCGACCTGGTTATGAACAGTGGTATCATTGCATTGCATAACACATGATGCAACTGTGTCAGTACATGAGTAGTCTGCACAGTTGATGTAGAGCTAGGTACAGTCCACTGGTCGTGGGTCACATGGTGTTGTACTAATATATGTTCTATCACATGTATGGATGTGTGTTGCTGGTCCAAGGACATGGTGATGTCTGAGGGCTACATCCTAGAATGCGGCTTTTGACACTGTGATCTGCACCTGACACATCTGTGATGCCTTTTGAGGGTGTACTGGTCAGTACATGTGAGTGGCTTTCATGTATGTGGGGACACCACCACTTGGATTGGTCTGTACCGGTGTTATGGCCCACATGTCTGTATCCGAGGTATACAGTGATAGTGCTATTGTGCACAACTGAGCCTTCAGCCAGGTGTTCCTCACTACACAGATGTCAGTATTCCCCATTGTTGGATCTACATTGGGCAGCTGTGATTACGAACACTACACATCTAGAACTGTTTAGCGTACACATACAATGCAGTTGTCCTCTAGGTGTCAGTGTGTTAACCTGGTCTCAGGACATTCATCTACGAATGGCACTATATGGGCGAAGTAGCCACTTCTGGCAGGACATCACCACGGGTGGTATTAGTGTACAAGGTTTAGAATGGCACATCTAAGGTGACGGACAGCAGCAGACGTTATGTAGAAGACCGGTATCAGATATATGTAGTGCAGTGTTCCTGCTTACAATGACAACTATCGACACAGGAGTCCATTACAATGTGTTGTTCACGTCTAAATGTAATAGCATGGCCACTGTGCCCTTCCGTGTTTAGAATCAGAGTGAATACAAAACAGTCCTGTGCTACTAAGTGTGTGAGCATGCCCAGTATAACGTTGTGTAGATGGACACATAGTGCATTCCAAATGGCCGTGTGCTACTAAGTGTGTGAGCATGCCCAGTGACACCTTGTGTCTGTTATGTGCCTCTATGTGTATGGGCATGGCCATTGTAACCCTGTATAGCGATAGTAGTCATCCAGTCAACAGATACCCCACTTCAGGATGGATTCCTACATTGAACACACTGGTTCACAGGTATTTACATCATAACTGCCACATAACGCAAGCACTCAGGTCTCTCAACAGCAGGTACAAATACGACTCAGCCATTGTCCACGCTGGTGTAAACGACCTGAGACGTACCTCCTTGGACTACATGAAAAGAGACATTGAGGAGCTCTCTGATTATGTAGCCCAGGCAGGTATGACCCTGACCTTGAGCAGTATCCTACCTTCACCAAGAATGATGCCACAATACAGAGATAAGATGATCAGCTTTAACATTTGGCTTAAACACTGGTGTCATTCAAAGGGGATCCAGTATCTGTCTGCCTGGGATGACATGCTGGACAAGCCACGCTGCTTCATGAGGGACGGCTTGCACCTGTCACCTGGGATTCGGATATTGGCAAAGGCTCTTGCCACCCCATAGTGCCTTTTAGGCAAGGCACAAATTCTAAACCTACCACCCTAGAACACAAAAAAGGAAAAAAACTAAAGGTAATGCTGCTCAATTCCAGAAGTCTAAATCTCAAAATGCATGCACTCGAGGCCCTTCTCAGTATGGAGAACATCGATGTCTGTGCTGTGACAGAAACCTGGTTCAAGGCTCCTGAGAGCACCCCAGCTATCAGGTTTTACCTCATATCATGCGTTCCCCAAAATCCGGACAATACCAAGAAAGGAGGGGGGGTATCCATATTCATCAAGGACACCCACACCTCAAGACTGGTGGCAACACACGATGCATCGGAGACCATCCAGGTGCAATTAACCATAGGCAAGACTGCTCTGCAAATTGTAGCATGTTACAGGCCACCCTCACAAACTCAGGAACCTCACATGGCCTTCCTGAAAACACTAGGGATAAATGTATCACCAAACACCATCATACTAGGTGACTTCAATTACCCTAATATAGACTGGGAACACTACTCAAGCCCAAACACCTAGCCCAAAAGTTCCTGGAATTCATAAACTCAAATGCCATGGAACAACTAGTCACCATCCCACAAGAGGAGATAACATACTTGATCTCATCATCACGAACATGGGAGCACAATGTTCAACACCGGGAGTATACCCCTCACTGGTGAGATCAGATCACAAACTAATCTCGCTGGAGGTCCTCATCCCACCCCACCTGAAATAAAAAGACCACAGTAAAGAACTTCTCAAAAGCCGACTTCACACTTCTAAAGACTAGTGTGGTCTCCTTTCAGGCCCCGAGCCGCGGAAAACAATACTCAAGCCGCTGAATCACTTACAAATGCCTTCTACCAGCACCTGCAGGACTGCATGGATAAGGCAATCCCAAGCAAAACAAAGACTCTTTTTTACCAAAGGCAAGCGTCCAGTCTGGTGGACCCCAGCCATAAACAAACTCTACAACAAAAGGAGGAAGCTACTACAAGATAGAGCAAAATCCTTAAAAGGTAAGACACCCTTGATCACTATAAGTAAAAAACTAAGAGCTCTCATAAAATCATCCAAAGCAAATTTCGAGAGAAAAATAGCTAAAGACTCAAAAGACAATCATAAGGCCTTCTTTAGCTATGTTAGAAACCTAGGAGGAAACTCCCAGATATGCTCAGAACTAGTTCAAAATGATGTGAAGATTACTGATCCTACAGACATTGCCAACATACTGGCTGACAGGTTCAGTGCAAACTTTCCCTCCCCAAAGGAGAGATATCTATACCAAGCGAGAGCAGCCGCCCAGACATCACCAGCGGCCTAGTGAAAACTGCGCACTCCAAAGCAAAAACACAGCATCCATGGGACCTGATGGTGTCCCGGCTGTGTGCTCCACGAACTCAATGAGGAATTAAACCCACAGCTAGGACAACTGTTTAATCAAAGTCTTACCTCTGGATATGTACCCAGGGTGGCGCACTGCAACTGTGGTCCCACTTCACAAAGGCGGTGCCTCCACAGACCCTGGAAATTACCGCCCATTAGCTTGACAAGCCTTATCTGCAAAGCCATGGAGAGGATCATAATGGACCTCATAAATAAAGACATAGGAATTTGCAGACTTTGGATCCAACCCAGTTTGGCTTTGTCAAAGGCAGATCATGCCTTTTAAACTTGGTTGACTTTTTGAAACAGTCACCAAAGCCATTGATGAGGAAAGGCAGTCCATACAGCCTACCTCGATCTGGCTAAGGCCTTGATACAATACCCCACTCGGGTATCATTGAAAAACTCATCAGCTTAAATGTTAACCCATACATCACAAGATGGGTTGCAAACTGGCTGAGTGACAGAACCCACAGGGTCAGAGTTGCTGGCGCCATGTCAGACTCAAAGCCTGTCACAAGTGGTGTCCCACAGGTCAGTCCTGGGCCCACTCTTATTTGGCATCTACTTTTCCAGTACAAGCAAACACAGGAGGGTTATGGCTGACAAAGTTTGCAGATGACTGCAAACTGGCCATAGTAGAAAACACATCTGACACAGATATCCTTCAGAAGGGTCTCACAGAACGGATAACTGGTGCCAGAGCCACGCCTAAAGTTAAATGCCAAAAATGCATAGTCATACCCTTCGGGAAAACAAGGTTACCCCTAGCTACCAAATAGGTGGCAATCCACTGAGCACAGAAGAAGTTATCAGGGACCTGGGGACCCAGGTTGATAGTAGTCTGTCATTCGACACCCATGTAGCTAAAGTAGTTAGGAAGACCTTCTACATTGCCCACCTTATCATGAAGGGATTCTCATCTAGATCAAGGGAGGTCATTGTCTCCTTTACTCATCACTCATCAGACCAATGATTGAGTACAATGCCCCATTCGGAATGTATCTGACCCGACACTTGCAGCAGCTGGAGGCCACAAAGTTCCTCACCAAAAGGATAAAAGGTCTCAAAATCTGTCCTATGCTGCCCGACTGAAAGAACTCCAGCTCTATTCAGTCGCCACCGCTTGCTCAGAGGTGACCTTTGCCTAACATACAAGGCCATGTCAAACCCAGAGTTGATGAATATGCTTCACCTCAAAAAATCTTGATCCATCAGAGCCACAAGGCGGAGACTTAAACCTCGACACGGCTATTAATAGGACGTGCTGGAGGGATAGATTCATCACCCAAAGACTCCCTATGCTGTGGAACAAAATCCCGGTACATGTGAGGCAGAGCACCTCGCTGGCCTTGTTCAAGAGAAATCTTGACCAATGGATGGGAGATCGCAGATATACCCCAGGGATTACCTCAGTGTCACTGCTCGACAGAGGCACAGCAAAATAATGGGTATAGTTCCCCATACTAAAGGGGTGGCGTAAGCCACAAAACTATGGGCTAGGCTTGTAAATGCCCTCGGGCAGATAGCCTAGTATGAACCTATGAACCTATGAACCTATGAACCTATGTCCGCATTCCTAGAAGGTCATATTGACAGTCTTGAAAGGTGCAATGTCTGTGGTGCAGCTCGTATCTATGTAGTATTGTAATAGTGGTCCATAGACAGGCAGTTGTCCTGATCACACCACTGGCGTGTGTTTGTCTCCATCTGGCTGGGGACAGAAATATGCTTTTAGACTGCTCATACTCCATACAATCCCTATCGCCGTCTTTTCCATTGCTGATGATGTCACTCACCTAGAAGTGCACCTCTGGGAGTGCTGTCTCCCAGTAATCTTGGTAGCATGTTCTGTAACTGCGTAATGCTGCAGTATGATAAGGTAGTTAGGTCTGTGTTCTAATCCCAGCCATGCCAACTGTGTGTGTGTGTGTGTGTGTGTGTGTGTGTGTGTGTGTGTGTGTGTGTGTCTCCATCTGGCTGGGGACAGAAATATGCTTTTAGACTGCTCACACTCCATACAATCCCTATTGCCATCTTTTCCATTGCTGATGATGTCACCCACCTAGAAGTACACCTCTGGGAGTGCTGTGTCCCAATAATCTCGATAGTGTGTTCTGTAACTGCATAATGCTGTAGTATGATAAGGTAGTTAGGTCTGTGTTCTAATCCTAGCCATGTCAACTGTGTGTGTGTGTGTGTGTCTCTGGCTGGGGACAGAAATATGCTTTTAGACTGCTCACACTCCATACAATCCCTATCACCAACTTTTCCATTGCTGATGATGTCCCCCACCTAGAAGTACACCTCTGGGAATGCTGTGTCCCAGTAATTTCAGTAGCACGTTCTGTAATTGCATAATGCTGTAGTGTGATAAGTTAGTTAGGTCTGTGTTCTAATCCCAGCCATGCTAATTGTGTGTGTCTCCGTCTGCCTGGAGACAGAAATATGCATTTAGACTACTCACACTCCATACAATCCCTATCACCGTCTTTTCCATTGCTGATGATGTCACCCACCTAGAAGTACACCTCTGGGAGTGCTGTGTTCCAGTAATCTTGGTAGCACTTTCTGTAACTGCGTAATGCTATAGTGTGATAGAATAGACAGGTAGGTGTCCTATTCCAAGGCATGACAGGTGTGTGTTTGGCAGTCATAACCTATGTGTTGGTGTCTGTGAGTGGCTAGCTCCAGGATGTGTTGAGGAGTGTGTTTTGTTGTTTTCCTATATAGTGTCCATAACTTTCGCAATCGGCCAAGAAACTGGGTTGGCAAGATATACACATACATTCGGCAATAGGTCTGGTGAGTAATATCAGCAGCCCTAATCTTACCCTTAATACAGTCTGAACCCGTGTGACACACAGAAACACACTTGCCTTGATATTAACACCAGTACATAATGCAGGAGGCGCATGTGGTTTCCTTTTAATTTTTGTCTAATGCTTTGGTGTCACGTTGTCTGCTGTTGAGATATATATTCTATATCTATGTATGTGTGTGTATATGTATATGTGTGTGTGTGTGTGTGTGTGTGTGTGTGTGTGTGTGTGTGTGTGTGTGTGTGTGTGTGTGTGTGTGTGTGTATATATATATATATATATATATATATATATATATATATATATATATATATATATATATATATGTAGACATTAGCACACATAAATCTACATGATGGAATACATGTCCTATACTGTTGAATGCCTGTGCTGGATGATCTGTACATGATAACCTCACATGTATGTATATCTGCAATGGCTTAGTGGTAAAGCACATCGTCTGTGGTGTGCAGGGTCCCAGGTTCGAGCCGTGCAGAGACCGGTTGTTTTGTTGCTGGGAAGAACAAGGGACAATGAATACGGTGATAGTAAGGCACTTTTAACCAGTTGTGTGCAGATCTGCGTGACAGTAAGCAGTGGTTATTTTTGGGGAGGCTCAGTAGGGGTCATGTAACTATGCATTAGAAGACAATACTATGCAAACGAGGTGGAAAATAGTGAATCCCATTTATCCCCAGGGTGTGATGCAGATCCCAAGAGTGTATGTGTATAGATAGCCGGGTTCAGGACTCGAATATAGGTGAAAGCATGGGGGGGGGGTGTCAGGCATACTGTACATACATTGGAGCCCTGTGTCTTGGGATTACTCCTGCCTTAGCATGCCTAAGCTAGGGGTGTGTCTATACCTGCCTACTGCAATTGGGAGAGACAACAGCAGCAGGAGAGTAGCCAAGGTGAACAAGCTGGGCAAACAGGTGATAATTATCACAATCAGCAGATTACAGGCCCAGCCCGGCCCAGAACACTATGATAAAGTGAGCAAGCACCATACCCTCGGGTTTTTCCACACTCTACACCACCGATGTATACATGCGGGGAAATTATACAAAACAATCCAACAAAATGAGAAGGGCTGCAGCAGGCAACATAGACCAGCATGTGCAGGAGGCTGAGGGTGGTGAGGATGTGAATGCTGCCGAACAACCCTCAGTGAGGAAACAGAGAAGACTGCACAGACCCAGGGTAACCTACCAGGGGCTACATGAGCTGGAGATAGTGGAGCGCTATGGGGTGGACAGAGACCTCCTACAGCAGATTGTTGAGCTGTGCCAGCCACACCTGACACATCGAACAGGCCGAGGGAAACCCATCCAAGTGGATACCAAGGTATGTGTAGGCCTAGGTATACTAGCCACAGGTACCTCCCAAGGCATAACTGGGGATATCATGGGGATCTCACAGGCATCTGCATCTAGAGAATTCCACCAGTTCCTGGATGCCATGTCACCACATGCCAGTGAGCACATACATTCCCTCAACACACGTGAGGTGTTGACCGGCAATATGCGTCTCTTCCACCAAATGGCAGACTACCCTGGGGTAGTGGGTGCTATAGTCTGCATGCATGTACACATCAAAGCACCACCCGGTGAGCAGGGTAGGGCCTACATTAACGGCAGGGGCATCTCCTCCATAAACTGCCAGGTCATATGAGATGCCCAGGGCATTATACCGAATGTGTGTGCTGGCTGCCCTAGAAGCTATGACGATTCCAATATATGGCATCTGATGCAGCTGTACCACAGCTTTGCCAATATGGGCATCCCCTATGGTCATCTAGTGGGGGATGCTGGGTACCCACTGGAGCTGTGGCTGATGACACCCATCAGAAATGCACACACACCTGAACAACTACGCCATAATGAGGCACACGCACAGGCAAGACATAAAATTGAGCGTGTGTTTAGGATGCTCAGGTCACTGTTCCAGTGTCTGGACACATCCAGTGGAGCCTTGCAGTATTCACCAGCTACATGCACCCAAATTGTTATGGTATGTGCTATGCTGCACAATATGATCCTGCGGAAACAGCTGCAGCAGGAACAGCATGGGGCAGGGCCGCACAGCCGCCCATCAATGCCAAGGCCTGTACAGGCACAGAGTGACTCAGAGGAGGAACTACCTGAGCCAGACCTAGTAGGCAGAAGGAGACATGCCCAGTATTACATGGCCTTGGCAAAGAGGCAACGCATAGCATAAGCACTGACACAGTAGATACCCAGGGAATGTCACCCTCTCTGACTTGCACAGACAGTAAAAGGGATGCCAAGCATGACACTACCTGTGCTCAGCCATGTATAGGAAGTGCACTGTGTGCATCTGACATAGGCATCCCTCCAGCACCATCCTCAGGTCTGGCACACCCTCAAGGTAAGTCAATCAACCTACCAATTGGCAGTTGTATTAGAATGTGTTGTTACCTGGAGCTATGGTATGGATGTGAGCATGCAAGGGAATTTGGTGGCAGAATGTTAAGGCAGCAGACAGTAGATGTCCATAGTGGTACCATGACATCTGTAGCACATACTGGGGTCACCATAGTAGCCAGAAGTACACAGGGTGTCATAACCCACTGCGGGTAATGGGCTGAGCATCATGTGTGTCCATACAGCCCACACAAGTCTCAACCAGCTGGACAGGTATAGACCAACACAGACAAATGCTGTACTATGGCCTCTGAATATGCCCAATGGATGACCCCCCCCCCCACAGACCCACACAGACAGACTACAGCAGGCCAGGCAGTTGGATGTAGGTTGTGAAGGATAGGATGTCTGAAACTAATATGTTGGTAATTAAAGCTAAGATCTGGAGTACACTGGTATGCCTCTAGCCAGCACAATAGGTAGGTCTACACACTGAAACAGAGTACCTGACATACCAGTGCAGTAGTAGCAGAAGTGTCCAAGTGTCAGCTGTGCCCCCCTTCCAGCGTACACATGTAACAGTCAGGTGCGCCCCCCCCCAGGGCTGTGTAGGAATGTGGATACAGTTGGATGTCCCCCTACACTGTGCAGAAATGTAGCAACAGTCAATGCCACATGACCGATGGATATCCTGCAGACACAGCATGCCACCTGTCAGTGTACAACGCAGAGGTCGGCACCACAGTACTGACTACCTGGACATGTAACACATGCGATACAGTTGACCATACTGGGCATGCTCAAACACATGAAGGTATGACGGCAATGTCAGTCAACAACATGCGGAATGGTCATACTGGGCATGCTCACACACATAAACACAAGACGGCCAGGTCTGCAAACACCAGTAGTCTGGACATATCTGCCGGTACATTGCTATACTGTTGGATAACTGTGCTGTATGGTATGTGTGTGGTACTGTCTATTGTCTGTATATTTGCCATGGTGTATTGGTAATTGACATTAGCTGTGTGCGCAGGGTGTTGCTACCAACACTTGCAAAGGACGGTTATTTGTTTGCAGCCAGAACAAGCCCATTGGATACGGAGTGAGTAAGGCACATTGAAGCAGTTGGGAGTGGTTGTGTGTGGGTTTGCATGGTGTTAAGTACTGCTGACCTCTGGTTACAGCTTCTTACACTTGTTTAGACTCCACATTTCTTTACCAGTGCAATACTCGCATACTGGTAGACAAACACGCTTACACCCACTCACTCCCTCACTTGCACATGCACCAACATGTCACTCATGCTGGGTGGGTGCGATCCCTTGTGATACCTATTACATCGGACTACATGTCTACAGTATCGGGTATGGCTGACCATTAGGCGACGCCATGGCGTTCGACTGTACGAAATCGGTGGCCTGTCCAGTGAGTTAATCATATTATATGCATGTTCCTCATACAATCTGCTCCCATCTGGCTGATACATGGGAACCAATACTCTGCAATGCAGACAAGTAAATGTGTTTTGGGACCCACATCCATCTGCTGGGTCATGCTACCACATACATATTGTAGGTTTGCCACCTTTTAAATTGGCCGAGGTGAGACTTTAGGATTAACACCTGTCCCACTTTACGTGGGACAGTCCCTCCTTAGGCGTATGTGTCATGTGAAAATAATCTAGACATAGCAAATGTCCTGATTACAGGACAATATTATATTCTACGTTTCTCTAATAGTTGCATGTAACAGTTATTGTATATATGACACTTCTATATGTTATGTGAAGTAGCATAAGCAACTGAACTGATGCTAGACTAAGCTTTTATTTGTGCTAATACGTATAGTTCTGTACTATGCACGGCTATAGGTATGTTCTGACCTGGTACGTCTGACATTTATACGGAGCAGGTCCCACTTTGGCCATTTGGAAAGGTGGCAGCCCTATAGGACCTATATGTAGAGATGTCACATTTGGCAAGGCAACACCTACCCACAGCCAGTAGAAAACAGACTACTTCACCAGTTTGCATAAGTAAAGGTTATTCTTGTAGCTTTATAGTTGCTAATATTGTTTCCTATAACATCTAGGTGTTTCAGATATAACATAATCATTTTATGCAACCACTACAGGCAATATATGGATTATTTGCCCTAAATCACAGGCCATGTGCCATAATAACATTTATTTTGCAGGACACAACTGCCCAAAGGGGAGTGTCCCTCACAAAGGTGAACAGGTGCTAACCCCAACCTATTATGCTATCATCTACCTAAGGTAGTCGTCGGAATACGTGCTTTCCGTCACTAGCAGACCTCACATACGAATGGGGGAGAATGAACACTGAATCAGGGACACTGCATAACACCCTCAGGGACACATTTAGATGATTGGTACTATTAACCTGATACATTGACAGTCCCAGAGCATATGTATTCATACATATTTGTCGAGGTACATACTCTTTATGACTCATACATGTTGTCATTAGTCATTACGTGTATTCCGCAACCTGTCCACCTAATATCACTAGTTCTGGAAGGGTTTAGTTGGGACTGTGTTAGATTCTGATTCGTAATCACGGACATCCACGATAATCGGGTACAGTTCACTGATATAGCCCCTATGTGTTCCCCCAATGGTTTATGGACTATCCAGTAGATGTGCTCTTAAGGTTTGGGAGGTATGGGTGTCTGCTATACCCACACAGGAATATTAATTACTTCCACGGGGTGGACCTAATACATCTCTGCCAACCAATACCTGCACACTTAGGCCCATCATTGCATACCCATGATTCTCCTACCTGACACCCCTCTACAGCACTCATCATTACTGTGAGTGCAGCTGGAGTATGAACACACCCCTACACACTGCCCACTCTCCCTGTGTCAGGGCACATGTCGCACGTTTTGTCAACCCATGTGTTATCAGACTTGCACAACCTACTGTTCCGTGTACAGCTACATCCTGGTTCTGTCAATCATCACAGGTTTGCCTACAAGGCAAATTATTGGTGTCCCACAAGGGACCCCGTGATCCATGTTTAAAGTGTAGACCTTGCAGATCTCTCCCACTGGTAGTTTCCTGCCAGCAGTCTGGAAAGCAGTGGTGTATTTACCTTTATTGCTTGTCTGTATGTCTCACCGGCCTAGCTGGGGGGAGTGGGAGGTAGACGTTTGTTTATTGGACCTCCCACTAACATATGCCCAGTCTGAACATATGTTACTCATAATTGCTGAAATGTAACCTAAGTATGTACATGTGTATATTTACAGTAACATATATATATATATATATATATATATATATATATATATATATATATATATATATATGTATATATTTATCTATATATATATTTTTTTGTGTGTGTGTATATATGTATATGTGTGTATATATATATATATATATATATATATGTTTATATATATATATATATATATATATATATATATATATATATGTATATATATATATATATATATATATATATATATATATATATATATATATATATATATATATATATATATATATATATATATATATATATATACTAGCTGTACCCGGCCATGCGTTGCTGTGGCGTAGTCTGGTTAAATGGAAAAGAAAGAAAAGAGAAAGCTCATGTTTCTAATATGTTTAATTTCACAATGCTTGTGGGTATACAATATTTTTTGTTGTTCCATTGTCTGTGCTGATATAGAGATTGTCTGGTTTGCCAACTCTAGAACACGCAACATATAATTGTCCATGTGAGAAGCAATCCGTGTGTAGATCTAAACCGCACAATTCTAAAGATTGGCCCTGAGCTTTGTTGATGGTGATTGCAAACACCAATCGAATTGGGAATTGCAATCTCTTAAATTGAAATGGCATATCCATTGGAATTATAGGAATGCGAGGAATGAGGACATCTTCACCTTTGAAAGGTCCTGTCAAGATTGTTGCTTCTACGACGTTGCTTATTAATTTTTTTACTGCAAGCCGCGTGTCATTGCAAAGCTTTGGCTGGTTGATATTTCGCAACATGATAATTGGCACGTCGATTTTCAATTGCAGTACGTGTAGTGGCATCCCTGGCAGATCGAGTGAATTCAAAAATTCTGTTGGATAATTAACCGCTTCATCTGCTTCCACAACAGTGTCGATGGACTTGTATGTTACTGCCTCACTTTGAATGTTAGACTGAATAATATTGTTAAGTTCGTAGACGTCTTTGTTCTTGGCCGCAAGAATAGCTCGTTCAGTCAGCCATTCGTGATTCTTATAATTGGTTTGAATATTGGGAAATACGTTTTCAACCAATTCTTCTTTATGAGGCAATGAAATTCGTCCTGAGGTCAGATCAACCGGCACCTTTCCGTTCCCAATTTCCAGCAATTGATGTGAGAATATCTCAGCTGATCGATCATTTTGCAGCTGGACATGCATATTTGTAGTTAATTTTAACGTCTTTACGTGTCGCCACAAAGTAGAGTATTTCAGGCAAGCATTTACATCTATACAATAGTAGGTATATAAAAACATGCGCGTATTCGAATGCAATGTGTGACATCTATATAATAGAAGGTATATAAAAACATGCCCATATTCGAATGCAACATTGTGTGAAAATTTCAAAGCAATCAGTGAAGAACTTTCAGAGATTTAAGATTTGGAACAAACGAACATTTACATTTATATATATATATATATATATATATATATATATATATTTGTATATATATATATATATATATATATATATATATATATATATATATAAATATATATACATCTGTGTGTCTGTTGACCAATCCATTTCCCGCTCATACACACTTACACATGCATATTGGGTTTTATATCTGCTTCAAAAAACACACCAAAACTGCTGAAAACAGTAACTAAAGTCAAAATACACCAAACTCCACAGCAACGGAAATAACAGCACAGACTGAGAATAAAAGATTTAATTCTGATTCTGGTACCTCGGTCTTCTCCTTCAATGGAATAGTTTACATACTCAGAAACAAGTCTATAAGAACCACCTTCTAATTACATTAATTGAAATCAATTAACAATATTTCAAAAGTTTAAAGCCACAAATTCAAAACTTTAAAGCCACCAATACAAAACTTCGACTGAACATTTTTGACTCTGTTTGTTACATATTAAATACGTATACATTAAATATTAAATGACACAAAAATTCCCAGTGTCACATTCAAAAATGTTAGTCATATTTCCAAATTCATACCATTAGGATAGAGAGTATTAAAGTTAATAATGTATCTAGATTCCATATTTAATAACCTCTTCTGAAAACTATGGTTTGTCCCCCCCCCATCCCATAAGGTCTGGCTATAACACTGAAAATTAAATTTCTCACCGAACCTCCATGTTCTTTATAAAAATGACTGGCCACAGGACTATCTAGCCTTACATTTCTAATATCTCCTAAATGTTCTAATATTCTTGATTTTACCTTACGCTTGGTTTGTCCAAAATACCATTTTTGTACAGGACAGTTGCACCCAATAACGTAAATAACCCCAAATGAGTTACAATCAAAATGATCAATGGCATTATATAAAATGCCATTGATCCTAGTACCATCCAAATTCCTAATCTTGTCACAAACCTTACATCTACCACATGCATATGCTCCTGCACTGGCCAGTTTTTTCCTTCTGCCTTTATTTCTTACTAGCTCCTTTAAATTTTGAAATCTTCCATAAGAAAAAATCACTTCCTTAGGAATAATATTTCTAAGACTATCATCATTACTAATGATGGGCCACAATGCCATCACGAGTCTTCTTAAAATGGGGGAAAAAGCTGAAAATCTATTCACAAAGAATATCCTATTTGTCTCATCACTTTCTTCCTTATCCTTAATTCCCCCATTTCTATTATTCCTATTATTCTGATTTCTTCCACTACCTATGGACCTTTGATAATCATGTAATAACCCCAATTCTTTTTCTACTTTGGCTCTAGCTACCTTTATCTTATCATGGGAATATCCTCTAGCAAGTAATTTATCCTGTACTCTATCAAATTCCACTTTAAAATTATCCTTCTCTGAAATATTCCCTGCAATACGTTTGAATTCCCCAAAAGGCAATGAATTAATAAGATGGAAACTATGCATACTAGAAGCGTGTAAAAAATTGTTAACCGCTGTGGTCTTGTGGAAAGGTTTATATTGTATTCTTCCATCCAATCCCACATAAAATTCCACATCTAGATATTGTATTTTGTCTCCACCTACATTGAAAGTAAAGTCCAGCCCACATGGATTGTTTTTTAAGCTAGAGATAAACTCTTCAAATTCTTTGGGATTCCCCTTGCATAAAAACAAAAGGTCATCAATAAATCTTTTATATTTGATCACCCTGTTTTGAAAAAATCCTTGGAATACAAAAACAGATTTTCAAAATACCCCATAAAAATAATAGTATACGAAGGAGCAAAACAGGCACCCATCGCAGTGCCATCTTTCTGCAAATAAAATTTCTTTTCAAACTCAAAGTAATTATGTGTAAGGCAAAATTCCAACAGGCTAATAATATAGGAAGTTCGTGGACCTTCACCCAATAATTTACCTACTGCTTCAAGTCCCCAATAAGTGTTAATGCAGGTGTATAATGATTTTATATCCACACTAACCCAGTAAAAATCACCTTCCCAAACAATACTTTTAAAATAATCACAAACTTCCTTAGTATTTTTAACATGTGAGGGTATTCTTGGTAAATGTTCTTTTAATACTGAGTCCAAAAACATACCAACATTATGTGAAAAAGAACCTCTCCCTGAAACAATCGGATGCCCAGGTGGATTTCTCAAATCCTTATGAATCTTTCGAATAATAAAAAAATCTAGCATCTTTTGGATTCTTAATGAACAATTTTTTAACATCCCCAGAAGTAAAGAAACCCAAATGTTCACCCCTTTCCAATAAAT
The DNA here is from genome assembly GCF_019279795.1 of Protopterus annectens. Taxonomy (NCBI): domain Eukaryota; kingdom Metazoa; phylum Chordata; order Ceratodontiformes; family Protopteridae; genus Protopterus; species Protopterus annectens. The sequence goes on along the minus strand of NC_056747.1, from coordinate 389,711,595 downwards.
CATATAAAGCATTGTTGAATTCCACCTTGGGATTTGTTGGCAAACTTATATAATTATCGCTATCAGATAACAAATCTAACACTAGAGAGTTATACCTCTCTCTAGTTAAATTTACCCAGTTTCCACCTTTATCAGATTCCGTGAAAACATATTTGTCACTAATTTCCCTTATTTTACACAAAGCTTGCCATTCCACTTTAGAAAGGTTGTAACACATCAAATGTTTTTTAAATGACCCAAATTCCTTCACAATTTGTTTACTTAAAGTTTTTTCAAAAACATTAATGCTGTTATTCGTTTTTGGAGGAATGAATTCACTAACATACGGTACCTTGGGAATTTCAAACCTCCCATACCCCGTATAGTACTCAAAAACAGGATCAGAAGATGAACAATATTCCAAATCTGGAAAAATGTCTATCATTTCATTTTCATACACAGACATGTCCATTAATGAACTTTCAAGAACAGAATTATCATTCGTTTCATCCATACAATCAACTGTTCCTTTCCCCTTATTTGCAAAAAAACTTTAAGATATAATTTCCTACAGAAATCTTTGGCCTCTAACATCACATCAGCCAATGAAGGAATATGAGTTGGAACAAATTTAGTCCCTTTACACAAAACTTGTTTCATGACATCAGTAATATATAAATCAGAGAGATTTATAATATTTAAATCCTCACCTGCAAAAGAGTTAGAATGGCCATTGAATGCAGTTCTTTCCCCACCACCATTACAAAGAATTTGCCCATATTCATCCGTCCCTTGTGTATTAAACACAAAATCAATTGTTTTTTTCTTTGTCTGAAAGCACCGACTGCGCCCTTTCCTTTGAGTCAGACTCTCTTTATCTGATGAAATTGTCTCTTTAGGACCGCTAAACCCCACAGCACCTTCTGCATTTAATTCATCGAAAGAAACACTCTTCCTTCCCACTGAACCTGTGTCAATCGATGAACCGGAAGTGTTTCTAAGGCCGCGGGATCTGCTTCTGCTGTTTTTTGAAGCAGATCTACCATGCCCCCTCTTAAAGTTAAATTGCCAAGAAAAAATCTTCCCCGTAGCATAATCATTAGTGTCTCGTGCAAATTTTTTCTTTTTGCGTTGTATTACCTGCGTTTCAATTTTAGACACTCTCAACTTGATATCATTCAGATTCTGTACAAAATCTGCTTCCAGGGACTTGTTTAATAAAATTTCTTGGAGTTCAATGATATTAGAGCTTATTTTAATAAGCGCTCTTTCATTACGCTTTATAAGCACCTTTAACCAGCTCAAGGTGCACTGCAAGGAAATCACTTTCCATTCTGCAAAAAGGTCAGAATCCTCCTCCGAGAATTCATATGCAGGTAAACGGTCCACTCTGAGCCCCCTTGGAGTGGTATTAGAACTGACATACTTTTCCAATAGCCTTAGATCATAAAAAACAGTCACTTCTTTCACCATTAACTTTTCTAACTCCTCAAACTTTGTAGAACAAATGGTTCGTTGGAGGCAAACCTTTTTTTCTCTATCCTTCCAAATAGAAGTTAAGCCCAAAGCATTCAAATGATTCCTTGTGGCCACCGGTGGTCCCACTGCTCCGTTACTGGACATTGTAGTCACCAAAAAACACACCAAAACTGCTGAAAACAGTAATACACCAAACTCCACAGCAACGGAAATAACAGCACAGACTGTTTGTTACATATTAAATACTTATACATTAAATATTAAATGACACAAAAATTCCCAGTGTCACATTCAAAAATGTTAGTCATATCTCCAAATTCATACCATTAGGATAGAGAGTGTTAAAGTTAATAATATATCTAGATTCCATATTTAATAACCTCTTCTGAAAACTATGGTTTCTTCCCCCCATCCCATAAGGTCTGGCTATAACACTGAAAATTAAATCTCTCACCGAACCTCCATGTTCTTTATAAAAATGACTGGCCACAGGACTATCTAGCCTTACATTTCTAATATCTCCCAAATGTTCTAATATTCAGAAGAGGTTATGTAACAAACAGAGTCAAAAATGTTCAGTAGAAGTTTTGTATTGGTGGCTTTAAAGTTTTGTATTTGTGGCTTTAAACTTTTGAAATATTGCTAATTGATTTCAATTAATGTAATTAGAAGGTGGTTCTTACAGACTTGTTTCTGAGCATGTAAACTATTCCATTGAAGGTGAAGGCCGAGGTACCAGAATCAGAATTAAATCTTTTATTCTCAGTCTGTGCTGTTATTTCCATTGCTGTGGAGTTTGGTGTATTTTGACTTCATGTCTGCTTCACCAGCATACTATTGCCTCAGTCATTATGGCACTGACACTTCACACTGGTTATCTTGTAATCGGTATTTAGCACGTTATACAGCAGACAGATGTCACAATATGCCCATGTACGGATTACCGATGATAACTGGGATGTGATCCAGTATCATTTGACCTTTTTCTCATCTGCACAGCCTATTATTCCAGCTACAGTCTTTGTTTGTCTGTGCACATTCATAATATTTATGTCAATAAATGGAGTGCATGTGTTACAGAGAATGTACTTCAACATATTATTGTCTGCATGTGCGTATGCATATATACCTATTATGTACTAGCTGACCTACATGGGGCGGTCCATTGGAACCGGCCCAACCAACCCTGGCACTCCTGGATCCATAATCGCATACCCATAGTTCCTCCACCCACCCGTGTTGAGTTTCTATGAGTAACAGCCATTATCCACTTGATATCGCAGCCATGACACACCTTTACACATTGACCTCTCCAGAATGTTTGTGGCCCTACACACCTTTTGTACCACCTCATGTATTCACAGGGTCCCCCGTCATTTATATTTGCACATACGTGGCTTTCCTGGTGTTATGGATTATGGCCATTTTCAGTTTACAAGTGTAGGTGGTCCCAACATGGACTACATTCCGTCTGTGTGTAATGTAAACGTAGCAGTTCAACAATGTTATGCCCACTGGTAGAACCCTGTCTGTGGTGTGAATAGCGGTGCTCTGCTCACTCTTGGGCAGCTTTATCTGACATACACTGCAAGCACTATATAATACCTTAGTTGCTCTCGATTCCCTTCACAATTCTTGTGTATGCTTTATTCTTACGCCATTCATTCTTCATATATATATATATATATATATATATATATATATATGTGTGTGTGTGTGTGCGTGTGTGGTGTGTGTGTATGTGTGTATGTATATATATATATATAGATATATATAGATATATATATATATATATATATATAGATATATATATATATATATATATATATATATATATATATATATATATATATATATATATATATATATATATATATGTATATAAATTACATCTGTACATTAAAACATACATTTCCTATGCTGGGAGCTGCTTACACCCGCGGAGGCACACTCGCCTATGCTTACTGTGAGCTACATATGTTTACTGCCGATTATTTGTGCTTACGTGTGCCTTATTCATTATGACAGTACCACTTTGATCGAAGGAATCCAGTTAATGGCCCCATGCAAAACACACGTTCAACTTTACATGTTTAAATGTTGGCTTTACAGCACAGTGACATTCATTCCACAAGGAAAATGATATTTGCTATAGTCGAACTTGAACCGGGAATGCCTTTATGTTAGGCAGATGCTCTAACCACTACACTATTGGTGTTATGCTTCATTTATATGTATACCCATGGTTCATAGTTACCCGAACACATGCCTCACCACTTCACTTACGCAGCAAGCAACCATTCTCCTGCTGGGAAAACCGCAGTACTACACACGCACCATTCCTTATTCCCTACTGCTCTGGACCCGTGCTGCATGTTTACTCACTCCGAGGATATTCAGAACTCCAAAGCTTATAGTCTTGGCACATACGTGTGTTTGATTGTCAGGGTGTTCATGTGGTCATCCGGGTTTAGGCTTGTCCAACTGTAGACCGGAACAGCCCTGTACCCGTTTGAAAGTCAGAATTAGCATGTGGACAGAGTTAGTCCCAATGTTACCATTCTACCTGTGTTTACAGACACAGGGGTTTGCCCACCTCTGACAAGCTTGATATGTCGGTACTACATAATATGGGGTGGGGGGGTTCCACTGGTGTTTCCCTTCACATTCGTTATGACTGCTTTATTGTGACCATGTTCATTCATATATTTATATATATATATATATATATATATATATATATATATATATATATATATATCTGTCTGTACATACACATACATATACACCTGCATACCTATTTACATTTCCCATACTGTTGAATACGCCACGCATCCCCACTGGCTTTACCTCCCTATATCCGACGGACATTATTCTGGGCATCACACAAAATTAGTGGCCCTTGCATGGCTTGGATCCAGAAGCAGACACACCTTAGTCACTGGTTTGACCACTACACCATCCCTGGTACATTCCGCATGGATGGTAGCTAGGATATATGACTTCACTACAGGTATTCAACAGTACTGGCAAAAAATGTGACAGTTGGTTGGTGTACATATGTGTACGGACCTCTCAACCACTCAGGAACTAATTTCAGCAGTAACAGGGACAGGGCAAGGACAAATCAGGGACAATCATGGACACTTTTACAATATTAGTACTATTAACCTGAAACGTTGACAGATTCAGAGCATATGTATTAATACTTATTTTCTGAAGTAAAAGATGTCTATTACTCTTAATTATTGTCATTATTCATTCAGTGTAATTCAGCACCTTTCCTCCAAAGGCCACTGGTTTTAGGGGGGATTAAGAGGCTGGCCAGTTATTGTGCAAATGCTGTGACCATTGGTAGAGTTGCCACATTTTCATATGGCCAGGATGGGATATATTCGGGACACACCAGATTTTTCAGGCCAACACATACCCACGGTCAGTACAAGGTTTAGAACTTTACTTATTTTCCTAGATGAGAGCTTATTCTTGTAGCAGTTTAGTTGCTTATTCTGTTTCTTGTAAGATTTATGTGTTTTGCATACAGAAATTACTGTTTTAGGCAACTGTTACATGAAATATGGTACATAATTATTTCCTACAATCACAGGACATTTGTCATTGTATTATTTTTGGTCAGGATACACCTACCCAAACAGGGACTGTCCCTCACAAAGTGGGACAGGAGTTACCCTGCTTATGTCAGCACCTTAATCACCCTATATCCAATTGCCACTGTGCGAATGTGTATAGTATATATTCTCGATAATTCATGTGGGGAGCCATGCATCTAATGTGTAAAGTATATATTCTCGATAATTCATGTGGGGAGCCATGCATCAAGGTCAGGTGTTTAATCCCAGGTACTAGGTTCTGCATGACCGTCTGGAGGCTGAGCAGTCTCGTGAACCAATACTGCACATACAACTTGTGTCCAGATGTCCACAGGACTGGACATCGTGTTGTGACACCAAGTCTGATGTTTACACAGGATACTTATCCCATGAGAGATATCCAAATATTGAACAAGCTAATAACCTTCGATATTTTGGGGTTTATGAAAATGTGATAGGGTTTTACATGCATGGGATACATAGTTTGCAATCCTGATACTGCCTAGGTTGAGACTGCCTACTAGATATGAGTAGTGGTCACTATGTGCAGATATGGCTGTGCCAAGCTAGCAGCCCAAGTATGGCTGGATTTGGTGGACGTTCAGGAATGGGGGGGATTGTGTGCTGTAGAGGGGATGATGGGTATTCAATTATGCATCCAGGTGTGTTGTAGTTGGATGGCTCAGTTCAGTCCAGACCATTATGTGGGTATGTGCCAGTGACGTTTCTGTACATGTGTATTGCACATTTTAATATTCATATGTTTGTGGGATTGTGTTCTACAGTATGGCCTGTCAGGTTGTATTGCATTTGTGTATGCTTGTTCTTTGTGTTTCTTTTTGATTCACCCACTGCTCCCTCATACACCTCCAGTTCACCTATTGTGCATCCAACACAGTCCCCCCTTTGCAAATTATTACATTACCCATTCCCCCCCCACACACATATTCCAGACACTCCATCCATCCCTTCTTTGGTTGATGGCCCATGGCACGGTCAAGGGAACACATTGCATACACTACATATCTCTGGTACCTGTATGGTTGTGAGGACTACCCTAACATTTCTCACCTTCCACATGCTGTACATCATGCACATAGGTACATGCAAATACTTATCTTTCATGACATGGTAGGTAGACCCGGGTAATACCCATTCATCTTTGGCCCATCCTGACAAGGACGCCTTGGACCACAAATGGGCAGATTATGGGCAAATGCTCTGAACATTGGTAGGGTTGCCACCTTTTCATATGGCCAGGATGGGATATATTCGGGACACACATCAGATTTTACAGACCAACAAATACCCATGGTCAGTACAACGGATAGTACTTTTGTTTTATGCCTAAATGTAAGCTTATTGTTGTAGCAGTTTAGCTGCTTCTTCTGTTTCGTTTACTTGCTTATTCTATTTCTTGTAACATGTAGGTATGTTACATATGGAAATAACTATTGTATGTGACTATTACATAAGATGTGGGACATAATTATGTCCTACGATCGCAGGATATTTTACATTTATAATGGCTTTGGTATGGACACAACTGCCCAGACGGGGACTGTCCCTCACAATGTGGGACAGGTGGAAACCATGACCATTGGGCTAGACTTACCTATTAGCGGCGCGCTAACACAATGCATTTCGCTTCCACTTGGTATAACTATCAACACTACAATAGAATACGGGCACGGGGTTTTAAATGTCATTTGTTTGAGGGATGGGGACTCAATATTCAGCTATGTGCATTTGTGTTTGCTTCTTATTTTTGTGTTTGCAAAACTGTCTTGCATGCTTTGCATACGTATAAGTATCCACGGACACTGACAGGTGTGATTACTATTGGAGGCAGGCTGCAATATTCAGCATTTTAGATTGCATGTAAACAACCGACATGTCCACGCCTCCACGCAGCGCTTTGACACACCCCATGCACTTGCGCACGTTTCCTATGCACATGGATGTGGTGGCAGCGTGTCTTCATTAATATGGATATGGCGCTACTGCGCCATCTCTATGCCGCATGGTCAGCGCAAACTAATCCCGTCCTTGCGCCGAGCTTCATGAATCCTGGGGTATATCTTTCAAAATCACTAAAACCCCACACAATCTCTTTCAAAATCACTAAAACCCCACACAATAATTCTAAATTCAAGGATTTAAAATGGACAAACCTCCCCAAAATAAATGAGATGCCAAAAAATTCCCAGTGCTAAGCTGCACTATAAAAATATTTATACATTCTGTGTGAAATGACCTCATTAATATAATAATCATGCAACCAGGAATCAACATTTCTGTAAGCTTTCTTAATGCATTATAAAAAAACTTTTTTTTATATAAAAAGATGTATTTTCCAACATATTTATGTATGGCTACTATAATCAGTACTGTTCATAACCACCATTGCCCCCCCCATCAGCCTTTATAATATGTATTTTATTGTCCATTGAAAATTTGTCTAAACATTTTTTTTTCTTCACTGCTCAAATTGTGGCATTTTATTATAAGGTTTAGCAAAAGAACTAATGTTTTGTATTGAAATTATTTGAATTTGTTTTGGGAATTTTCCATGCTTCTACTATTGTCATTGTCATCTTTAAGGTTTAGTCTGTTCACACTCATTACTAATAAAGTTTAACATTTATTCTCCTTCTTTAATATATTTTGCATTTTTCTCTTTTTTTGTTCTTCTTAATTACCACACACACTAACAAATGTCTCCAGTTTCTATTTCTTCTTTTTGCATCCCTGCTTCACTTCCATCTAGAAAATATCATAGATATTCGTTGTCACCTTGTTTTGCTATTTCCTTTTTCCCATCTTCTCTAACTAGAATCCCACCTTCTTGTACCATCATTATGAAATTCCCTTTTTCTATTCTTGTTATTATACAGTCTTTTCAATTCTTGTTCTTCCTAACTTTTTCTGTACTGTTGCACATTATTTTTAACATCTTGTTTTCTCATTTACTTGCCCTTTTTTATCAAATGCACACGAATATTTATAGGTGTACCAAAACTGGTTTTCTGTTACACGGTCCCTTGTTATACCGTTATGCCCTTTTCCTCAGCAAGCTGCTCATCTTCTATATCTGGAATTAATGATTAAATGTCTCAGTCTTTCACATACCTAACATGTTATATATTGTCCAAAATAATTTAATATCCATATGTTCACTCTAGTATAGATAGTACTTTTGCAAATGTTGTAATTTGCCATATTTTTCATTCAATGGTACACCCACCTCCCAGACCCCAAATCTGTAAACCCAAGCTAACTTTCAAATATTTTAATTCTCCATTTCTTCATAATTAAGTCCTAGTTCCTTTAATATGTCATCCTGATTAACTGCATCATGAAATAACTTCATGTACCCTCCTTTACCTGTTCTGGTAAATCTTATGGACTGTAAAAGTCTTCCATGACAACTCTTTTCATTTAAGTTGCGTACATTGTTTCCAAGTACTTTCATGTCCACAACGGATGTTATCTAGCATTTTATTTGTAATGTGCATTAAATTCCTTCTATCAATTATCTTCATTTCCAAAGAATCTAGCACCTGTTTGTAGACCACTGCCTAGGATATGCCCCCTAAAATCTAAACTGGGCCACACTCCTTGAGGCTATAATAGTCTTTGATCTGTCTTCAATTTTCTCATCCCCTGCTACAGTCTGTCCAAAACATGCCTCTCTTCCCTGCTCATTGTATTGTCATTTGATACCTCCGCTAGTCACAATCTTCACCTCTCTTCAGAATTTCATAGTTGTTTCTCAAACTACTAATGGTTATACTCACTCAGTATGTCATGACCATAGATGAAATGCCCCATGCACTACAGTAGTCTTTTGTGATAGTTTCACAATGTTCTTCTCTATTACATCCATTCACATACATTCAGGAGCATCCACTTGCAGCTTTGCTATCTCACAAATTGAAGATTCAGTGTAAATAACAGGTCTCATCCAAAATCAGTCTGTCAAATTAGTTACGTCAATCTTGTTTGCTGCTGTGTGATTATCATACTTTCTGTCATTGTAACCAGAAATGCATTCAATCCACACTCCTAAGCAAGAGAATTAAATGGTTTACTCAGCTCATAATTTACAACCATTTTACAACACTTTTGTGTTAGACTTGTACTTCATTTCACCTTTTTCTGACATTGTTTGTGGTCCATTCTCCATGCACAGACTTTATTTCCTCTTGTCTGTTTCTCAAAATATCCTAAATCTATTTTGGATATCTTCCCAAACCACTTTTTTATTTTAAAAAAGTGATGTACAGACATCTTTGTCATTCAACGACTCTCATATTCTTCCACCCATCTTCATATTTAACACTTTTCTTCAATATCATAACAGATTTTCCCATCTCTTCTCACCAAAACTGTCTTTTGTAGGTGTTTTCCAGACCTCCAGACTCTTTTCAGCCATGTCCTGAGACAAAAGCAGAAAACAAAACAAAACTTCATTAACATTAAGCAAGGCCTTATAGTGCAAAATAGCTGTGTATTATGTTATCATAACATAGATAATTGTAATATGTGTGCTATATTCACTCCAGACAAATTTAAAAGAAAAAGTATGTAGCAAACTGTACTACTGGGTGTATTATCATCTACCCTCCCTGATCTTTGCTCCTATACAGTATACCCCCGTTACTGTTCCTCATATACTTCATTAAAATCTTTAACAACATTAACTCTCCCTTCATTTTAATTGGTAACATATTTGCAGTGCATACACCTATTCGTAATACTACCTTTTACAATATGCATCTTTGTTCCCCAAAGGCCATATTATAATATTTACTACAAAATTCATTCCCCTTCATTTTATTCACTACCCATCCGCACTTAGCCCTCTCCATTACTTTATTTGTGTACATTTTTACGAATGCTTAACACTTTGGCACAACATATTAGCCCTTCTGTCCTCTTTGATAACCATATACTCTACTTTTACTTAAACTTGCTTCTAAATCTATACTTTGTTCTTAAATTATCACTTTTAGAGCTGTTTTCATCTCTTCCTCGTGCTTTGAAATTAAATATATGAAGTCCTGCAAATCTACTCTTAATTTAGGAGAAAAGTTTTGTTAAACACCTCTCAATACTGCTAAGCTCTAGTCTCATAAAAGAACATAAAAGTGACCAATATCAACCATCTCAGAACATCGACAAGCAACAAAAGTATCTTTAAAAGCTGTTATACACTTCATGCTGTGCGTCTCACTCTCTCTGTCTCATAAACACACACACACACACACACACACACACACATATACAAGCACACATGCACACAAACATACGCTCATACACGTGCGTGCAGACACACACACACACACACACACACACACACACGCACAGTGTGACATAGATTCTGAACGGGTTCCTATTATTTGATCGCAGACGCATTTTGTCAAATGCATCGTGATCGAACGTAAAAGAACGAAAAGGCAAAATAGCGAAACAGCTTTTAAGTTAATTCTTTCCCTGGGAAAGAATTTTCTTGGCTGCTTCCATTACTTTGCCATTTTCTGCACTGTAGTGCGATCTTGGAGTTGGTATATTTAATTAGGGGGGTGTGGGGGGTGAAGCCCCCTACTTTATGTAATGTTTTAAAGGATTTTTTTGAACAGCGATTTTTTTTACCTTGGAAAAAAAATTGCTGTTCTGAATTTTCGACATTGTAAGCTTTCGCTTACATGAGGTTGATTAATTATCATTCGCTTTTGTAAGAGTGCGATAATATAATATAGACCCTTTTGGACACTGAGGGACCCTGCTAAGTGTTTTGTGGTTTTCAAAGCTGTAAAACAATGTGTGCCTTTCTATTTTCCATATTAATTGTAGTAGATAGGAGCATCTAAGGTCCATGTCCTACAAAGAATTATGATCGGGTCTCCCGATAAATCAGTTGTTATATGTTCTTGACACAGATGTCAAGATACACCTCTTGAGCTTTGCAATACTCCACTCTCAGGATAAATTTCTTGGCATCCTTATCTTAAACATATAATAATTTAGTTATGAAAGGAGACTCATTCAGAATCCTGTATATTATGTCCATACATAATTATTTTTGGTAATTCTTCACCTTGTTTTGTCCTTAATGGCACTTTCCCCTTTCCGACCCTAACACTCTTAACTACCCTGTTAACATAAATATTAAAATGAACATCATTTAATGTAACAATGTCTTGCCTACCTGAAACTAAGTTCAGGGATGTTACTAAGGCCATTAAGTTTATCCAGCATTCTTAATGGTGTGACTTTGCAATTGTGTCAGTATCAATAATATGACACTGGATGCTCATCTATCCCTATGGTATAGAAGGATCTTGCTGACTTTGTGGATGCCCTTTTCCAGGCATAATTTATTTGCAGTTAGTGAGATGTTTCCGTCACTAAGGATGGCAGTAAAATATGTGGAAAAGATTATTTGAGTCAGTAACTGCCTTAGAATATGGTGCTGATCTACAGGTATTCAGTGCCTCTCTGCATGGTAAAAAAAGGCATGGGGCCCAGATTTGTTTTACAGGGGATCCTCAGAAGGGGTTAGAGGATTAAACAGACACTTTTTCTTCCCATAGTGCTTTTTAGGTGGGAACAGACTAATGAACCTTCAAAACTAAATGCTTTATATAACAGTAAGGAGAATGTAAGAGTTATCAACTCTTCACAGCCTAAACAAGTAACCTGCATATAGGCTGTGATCTCCCCTCTCTGGGCCAGTAATCAAGGAGCCTGAATCCTCACAACTAACACTGGTGAGGGATATTCACTTGGAACAAAAATAGATACATACAGTATTTCCATATGCAGCTCTCTGTATCAAACACAATTTCCCTTAACAGCACATAGGAAACACACTCAGTCTGGGGTCTGGGTTTCACTATCTCTCTCTCCAGGCCCCTAATAAGACTCATCAGTGGCACAGCTGCAGAGTTGAGTTCTCAGCTGAACATCCAAGCCAAGTCCCCCACCACTCTTTCTATGAAGCCAGTGCTGTGTATCCCTGCTCCAAGTAGATGACACACACACTCTTTGAGATTTGATTTTCACACACACGCAGATGCATACACACACACACACACACACACACACACACACACACACACACACACACCTGGGAAAGGCTGGCACAGATTTACTAGCCATGCCCCTCTACCCAGACTATAAGGTAGTTACTGCCACCAGACACTCCAAGGCCAGCTACCCAAAGGCTCTTACAAGGGTACCCAATTATACAGAGTGAAATTAATGCTAATACAAATTGTAGTGTTTGACCAATGCAGCAAGGCTTCCAGGAGTGGCCACGTTGCCACCAAATAAATATAAGTACTCTCAAAGGTTAAAATATTCTCTAAAGGACCATCCACAATGAAAAGTTTAAATATATTTAATAAATAATAATAAAAGAACATGAAAATGCTAAATATCTATTTACAATAAACATCAGAGTTTCAGCCACAGGAAATATTAAATAACACAGATGAACAGATTCACACAGATACATAAAAACAGTACTTAACTAATCTCTTATATTTTCCTGACAGAGCTAAAGAATTTCTATTCCCTGGTCACTTACTAGAGCAAGGCAAGATGAAGTAGATGAGGGGTCCTTATTTGTCAAGTTCCAAAAACAGACTGCTCTGAGACTTCAGTCTCAACTAGTATTAAACATCATTTTTGTACCGGATTACAGAAAGACATCACATACATCTGGTCACCTGACTTTGGTTCCCATACTACTCCCCTTTAATACAGGCTCCCAGGTTTCAGCACAGATGTGTTACTTTACATACCTACAGCTTTGCTTAGATCAGGTGCAGCTTCTGGAAGTCATAATACAATTTCAAACTTCCACCCTTGCAGAGTAGCAATTAGTTCACTGCTACGGACAATACTATAAGGATTCATATTCCTTGTTTTCACAGACATTTTGTATCTGACTGCAATCAGAACTGTAAGATACAATCTTTATCGCCTTCCAGGTAATGTAATTTCAAACTATTTTTCAAAGTTAGCTGGATTGAGATTAACCTCTTCTCTTCCGGTATCCTCTGCTACAATATATCAACATCAATAGTTATAATACAGTCTGAGATACAAGTGTATATCTTTTTCAGTCCAGCAGGACACACTGTCAGTACATTTTTAATACAAGCAACTTTACAAATACATTTTTCAACACAAGCATCTGTACAAATCAGTTTGATATACAAATGACATATAATTCTTTACAAAATTCCAGCTAGCTGTGCTGGCATATGTTACACATCCACTGCCCTACTTCTCCTGGCATAGCTGGCAATACCTCACATCATCACATCAGCTTACTTTGCCTTTGTGGGAGTCAAGGTGTAACCACAACAGGGACATGATGATGGGTCATAAATACCAGAAATGCCTGGTTACAACTCTTTCTACTTGGTTTGCCCCACAAAACAATGAGGTTCTGTTTCCATTTTCATAAGTAAATCTTTTAAAAGTAGTGTTACAGAAACAAATTGCGGCCATGAAGAACTCCAAACTCAGGTTATAATAAACAGCACAAACTACAGTTTTGTAGCATGATATCACAGCCTTTCCATATCACCTCAAGAACATGACCACTTCCTTGATAAACTTCTAATGCTTTCCATAACAGAAAGCACTTTTTAATTGATGAAATAAATTATCTTTCCATGGATTTTAAAACTGTGCTTCAGGTGATAATCATGCACAAAATCTATCAGACTTCATAAACATTAATTTCAAACAGATGGCACAAACACTGAAAAGGGGTAGAAATATATTAGATATCATCCTGACAAATATCTCTTCTAGCTGTTACCTTAGTAGCCACTGCCTTTTTGATCTGATCACAATGCTGTAGTGTTCCTTATGTACTCCAAATCAAACCTAAGAAAAATTGATACTACCTTGAAATATTTTTCAAACAGTAAGTATAGTGCCTGAAACAATCACCTTCTATCAGTCAAGAGGGACTGCATATTATCTCTCCTTTCAACATACTGGTAGATCACTCATGGTCCTCTGAAATACTTAAGAACTACATTCATAAGTTAATCTGAATGAGGCATTACTATAGCAGAAGATTCTGCAATAAACCTAAATGGTATAGTTACAAAATTAACAAATTATTGAACTATAAGAAAAGAGTGTATAAAGCCTTCAACCTTTTACTAAACCCAAACAGCAAGGCTAATGTCAACTCCATCTAAAAAGAACTGACTTAAACAATCTCAAAAGCAAAATGTCATTAGAGGTTAAGACTTGCCATCAGGATGAATGACAACAATAAGGCCTTCTACAACTGCATCTGAAAAATAAAAGAAAAGAGTGAGAATATAGCATGCTAGAGCAAAATGTATCATCATGATACAGCCAATTGATATACCTAACATGTTGGTACATCTATTTGGAGATATTTCAATTCACAATATTCAAATTACTTCTGAAATTATCATCTATTCTCTCAATAAGACCAGAAACACTTCCATGGGACTAGATGAGATACCAGGAAGCCTAATTTGTTGAACCAGAAATAGCCTAATATATCCATTTTTTGCACATTCTTGATGGAGCATTAAAAACTGTCTGTGACCATGATATCTGCAAGGAGGCTATAGCAGTAACAACTCAAGAAGGATGGCCCTTCCCCTGTACCTCTCAACTGGCCAGATTTTTTCAGAATGTCCAGATTTTTGACTCATATTTTTGGTCTGTTCCTCATAAAAGTTGCATTTTTCTGGCAAATAATTCAGGACTGAAGTAAATAAATAATGACATACATTTGAATTTCAGATTTCAAGCCCTTCAGAAAATGCATGCTGTGATGCCCACCACTGCTACCAATATGTGATGGCCACCAATATGTATCTTCCCCATGCTGGGTCAGTAATCAAGGAGCCTGAATCCTCACCGCTGACACTGGAGAGGGACATGCACTTGGAATACAAATGGATACACTCAGTATTTCCAGATGCAGACCTCTCTGCCTCAAGTACAATGTCCCTTAAGAGTACACAGTGAACAAACTCAGCCCAGGGTCTGGATGTCTCTTTATCAGTCTCCCTCCAGGTCCCCAGTAAGACTCCCCACTGGTACAGCTGTAGGGTTAGGTCCTCAGCCAAGTGTCCAAACCAAGTCCTCCAGCAACCTCTCTGTAAACCCAGTGCTTCATGTCCCTTCCCCAAGTAGCTGACACACACATTCTTTAAGATTTAATTTTCACACACACACACACCTGGGAAAGGCTGGGACAGATTCTCTGCTCTACCAACTTTGTTCAGACTATAAGGTAGTTATCACTGCCACCAGTCAGTTACTATAAGGCTCTTAAAAGATTTTCCAATTATACTGTGTAATATTAATGCTAATACAAATGGTAGTAGTTCACCAAGATGGCTAGGCCTTCTGGAGTGGTCCACACAGTATCACCAAATAAATATAAGCACTCTCCAAGGTTAGATACTTTCTACAAGGACAAGCCACAGTTTTTGTCTTTTCGGCTTTTCCCAGTTAGGGGTCGCCACAGTGGAACTCCGGTCCACTAATGATTGACAGTTGATTTTTATGGTGCCGAGTTGCCAGCCCGACGCCCAGCCTTCAGTGAAGGCACGCCCATTCACGCATGTCTTTTGGAGGCCACTCGACTGCGGGGAGGACATGCAGAATCCACACAGAAGGCACTCCAGCTGAGAATCGAACAGGAGAACCTCTTGCTGTGAGGCAACAATGCTACCTCTGTACCACCGGGTCTTAAGCAAGGACAAGCCACAATAAAAGTGTTAAATATATTTAATAATAAATAATAAAAGTACATGAACAGACTGAATATATATTCACAGTAAACCACAGAATTCAGATCACAGGAAATATTGAAAAAAACATTGATGGATAGACTCAGACAAATAAAGAAAATCAATATCTAAACTAAGCTTCACTATATTCCTGACTGAATATAAGAGAATTACTCTTCCCTAGTTAAGTTACTTACTACTGCAAGGCAAGATGCTTTGGGTGAGGGTCTTTCTAGTCAGGTTTCCCAAACAGAATTCTCAGTACTCTGAGATTTCTCTGTGTAATATCTAAAATATAATTTCCAAGAGGCCTGGCAGAATGACCTCATCTGGTCACCTGATTCTAGGTTGTCATAGTATTCCCCTTTGAGATGAGACAGGAAGTTAGCACAGACAGCCACAATACACATCCAAATGTTTATGGCAATGCCTGGGGCCTCCCCTCTTTTCACTGAGCTAATGGACAAAGGCTTTTCCCCAGACCCAGTGTCTCCATTCCTATTCAGCACTGTGGGTGCCTTTTAATGGTCTAACAGCTCATTTATATTTCCCTTATTTTTCTTAAAGTTAACTGCTTCTGTGCCAGTATCCTCTATTAAAACATATACATTCAGCTAAAATAATACATGTACATTTCAGTAGGGTGCACTGTTGACACATTTCAACACAAGCAAAGCTCACAAATACATTTTCAGCACAAGCATCTGTACAAAATCAGTTTGATATACAAATTACATAGAATTCTAATACATTTGTAACACAAGCATCTTGTATAAATCAGTTTGATATTCAAAAGATATGTCATTCTTTAGAAAACCACAGCTGCCTGTGCTGGCACTTGCCGATATCATCACACATGCTAACACAAATACTGTTATTCCAACAACTTTAAGTTCATAAGAACAATATTTAAAATCGGTCCCTATTTTTGGGCCTTTGTCCCCTAATTATTTTAGACTTTGTCCAGATTCCTTGCACTAAAAGGTTGAGAGGTATGCCTTCCACAAACACCAATAAGCCTCAGAAATGTATTGTGGAAGATGATAGCGAGAGAGTTTCACCATAGACCTTACTGAGGCAGACAGAGAAAACCTTCTTATCCATTACCTAACCCAACACAGTTTAGTCAGTTTCTGAATCCAGTCCAGTTCTACCATCCATAGTGTGTGTGACCACAACCAATAACAACAGCCATATATGAAGGTTTATCTGTTTTCCTGACTCTGTCTATGGCTCAAATGTCTAGGAATTAAGCAGGAAAGGATGAGTATGAACAGCCAGTGCTAGCTCACTCATCCCAGGGGATTAGAGGCAGATTCACTGCACTTTAAACACCTGTCTGAAAAAAAGATATCTTTCAGGCAGCAATACTTGGAATGTGTGCTTGGTCCCTGTCAAGCCATGTACAGGCTAGCCTCTGTGAGGCATGTGAGAGAACATGCATGTCCATAAAGGAAGAAGTGCAGACATTTGTTTATGCAAGTGTGCATTTCTGCCACCAAGGAAGGGGATTGGGACCATATAATACAAAAAATGATGGCTATTTAAATAATAGTTCCAATGCCAGCAATCATGCCACAATGGAAAGATGGGACAAAGAATAAATGGAATACCATAGATAATTTTAGGGAGCCATGCATAGGATAAAACATTTATCAGTTGCCTCTGTCCATTAGTAGTATGAGGGGACAGTCCTGGGGTAACATTTTCTGTTTCCCATCTACAGATCTAAGTATCATTTGAAAATGAGAGACGAACTTTGTTTTTTGTGGATGGGGAGTCTGTTCCACAACAGTAGTATCGTCTGTGAAATATACCTGTCCCTCCCAACCATTCTGTTGATGTTGTAGAAGACATTTAGATCCCTAGACCAAGTATTTCTGATGCCATGTGACTTGCTGATGAGCAGTAAATCCATCAGTATGGGTCGGAGGATGTCCTGTATGTCAGGCACAGGTCACCGCTTAGTAGTCTGTAGGATACCGAGTACAGTGAGAAGGTTTTGAGTTAGTCCATGTAAGACATGCTGTTTAGGCTTTTTATCTTTTTAGTAAGGTATCTATGTGGGCATTCCAGATGTTGCATGCATCTGGACAGACACATACCAAAGTGGGCATTATATTCAATGACTGGCCTAATAAGGGCTAAGTAAAATGGGGCAGTGACATCCCTGGATCCTAGAGAGTGAGATAAAATGAAAGTAGAGTTTAAAAATAGGGTAGAAATAAAATATGGTTAAGAAGTAATAAGAATTGTTTAGAGGGGCTGACAAAGGTTAAAATATTGCAGAATAAGGGGGACTCTCACTGCACAAGAAGAGGCACAATTGCAGAGTGCTAAAGAGAAAATAAAGGAGAATCTTGATAATATGCATGAATTTAGAAAGATTGTTGTTAAGCAACTGTGTTTTGATAAACTTCAAGACACAAAAAATTTTAGCACAATGACTTAGGCAACAGAAAGTAGAAAGCGTTGTCGCCAAACTTAGGGAGCCAATGACAAGAAAAATAACCAGAGATCCTGTAGAGGTATTAAAGGTATTTCAGAAATATTATTAAAATGTGTATAAAGCAGAGAAATGTAGAAATCAACACAAATGAAAATATTTATAGAAGACTTAAGTATGCCAAAGTTAGAAGTAGATGAGGCTTAACAAGTAAAAGTTAAGAACCGGGGCAGGCAGCAAAAACCAGGCAAAAACAAGCTGTCAGACAGTCCACTTTATCACTAAGCACTTTCATCCCTACTGAACTTAAACATAGGACTTCATCACAGAAAAATAAGTGCAAAGAGAAAACGGCTACTTAAAGGTAAAAGCACCAATCACAAAGCACATGTAATAAATATTAAGCAAGTTCAATCAACACATTTAAGTAACTAATACAAAACACTGATGTAAAGAGCACTGTAACTAAAAATATATAATAATAAAATACAATTTAATTCCAAATGATTAATCAATATTAAAAATATTGGATTGCTAAAACCACCTAAAATATATAATTCAAATATAAAGACATCTCATTTTTAAAACACTTTTTAAAGAAAGACTGTCATTCAGCCCTGGTGATTGGCTGTCACTTAGCCTAATTTGCCAGCATAATGCTTTATATTCTGAGAGATTTTCAATATCACCACCTCCAGGGTTTGGAACTACTCTGTCAACAGAGGTAAAAAGAAATTTGTTAAAATGATCGCAAGTCACTGAGTGTCTGTATAAAGCATTGGTGGTTTCCCTATTTTTAATGTCTCTTATATGTTCACAAAGTCTATCTTTCAATTTTCTTTTTGTCTTACCAACATAAAATGATGTACATGAGACAGTGGCTCAATACACTACCCCCTGGGTGTCACAACTGACATGGCAAGGACAATTAATAGTTCGGTGATAACTTTTTATATTAACATAAGATCCATCGTTAATGAATCTACAAGTTTTACATCTCCTACATTTTGCCATCTTAGGCCTATAATGATCATTGTTCTTAGTGAGTTCAGCCTCCACTAATTCTTTTAGGCTCTTACCTCTGCTAAAAATCAAATGAGATGTTTCTCCTAACCTCTTCTTCATTGCTTGAGTACAAATCACATTCCAGTTGGAGGTCAAGATTCTTTGGCTCTTACAGGCATCCCTGTTATAGAGAATTACCATTGCTCCAGTTTTTAATGCATCTGGTTGTCTGGGACTTTCAGTATTAAATGCTTCTTTGGGTTGTGTTCCCAAAATGGGTGCATGCTTTTTCTTCCTTCCTTGAAAAATTACTCCTTTTAAATTTTCACTGAGGAATAGTGGATAACCTCTTTAACATTCCAATCAACTTCTTCACCTCACAGTGAAATATAGTGGCATCCATGATCAGCCTTGAGAGTCGTACTGTGACCTTTAACAATGCTTTTTTCTGGAAATATGGGTGACAACTAGTAAAATGTAAACAGTCATTCAAAATGTTTATTTCCTAAAGATAGTAGAACAGTACCTCATATTCTCTGTATCTTTATAAAGAATGACATCTGAAAATTCTATCTTAGCAAAGGCATTTTTATGTGTAAACCTTAACAATTTGGTGGAGTTCCCACAATAAGTAATAAAGTCTTCCAACTGTGGTTATTCCCATACCATAACATAAAGATGTCATCCAAAAATCTAAAATATGCTTGGATGTGATTGTAAAAAGGGAGCTGAACACAACCTCCTTTCCCCAAGCTACCAGTACAATGTTAGCAAAAACTGGAGCACATTTTGCATCCATGGCTAATCCTGTCCTTTGGTGAAAATATTCACCCTTGAAAAACACAAAATTGTTTTTCAAAACAATTTCCATTAATTCACTGATAAGAAATACCATTGTTGTCTAAATCATGGGTGCCATAAAGTACACTAGTAAATGCTTCTAAGCCAAAACTATGAGGAATAACTGAAAATAAATTAACAATGTCAACAGTGACAAATAAAATCCCATTAACAAAAATAAGATTATTTAACAAGCAGGTGCCAAGAATCCCATAATAAGTGTTCATACCTGGAAATAATGTATTTACATTTTGAATCAATATATGCCACTAAAATCTCAGTTTTGGATAAGTGTGATGCCTCTATAGGTCTCAATGGGAGGTTGGTAGAACTTTTGTGGATCTTAGGTATATCATATATTGAGGGTATCAATGGATGGACAACCTTAACAAATTTTAAAGTGTCACCCATGATAACACCTTGATCCATCATGTCAATAAGCTGATAGCCAATTTTATTATAAGCAATATTAACTTAATTTTTAGATACCCTCAAATATACCTCTTCATCATTAAGTATATCAAACATTTTAACAGAATAATCCAATTGATCCATCAGTACTACCCCCTCCCTTATCCACTTTCATAACCCAGATACTCTTATCTGTCATAATATTTCTCAGCACCTCTCGTTCATCTCTTGTCATATTATCTGAAAAGGCCCCATTACCCCTGTGGTTAATAAGGTTTCTAATTTGGTTACCATCATGGGGTGGGAAGGGGAAATAAAAGTACTTTGTTCTTTAAAACATTCTCTTTTATTCCATAACCTGTTTGGTCTTCTCCAAAATACATCCTCAAATTTAATTTATGAGTGATCAGTTTCAAATTAACCATCGTTTACACCTCATCTGTTCTAAACTCAGGCACAAACTTAAAGCCTTTTTTGAACAAAATTTCATGACGTTTTCCCACCTGCAAATGACTCAAATTAAAAATCTTGAAACTACTAAAATCATATGTATTTTTATCAAAGTCACTGTTAACATTATTTACATTTTTGTTTCTTGGCGAGTCTGTGATTCTTTTTCTTTCTTCCTTTCTGCTTAGATTTCTGTTTCTGAAATCCTCCCTAGATCTCCCCTCTCAAAGGTTGGTTTATCAGTCTGTCTGATCTGCGTGGTCCAACCCGATGAAAGAAGTAGGGTAGGAAGAAGTTAAGTTATTTGACCACAGAGATAGCAAGCTGCATTTTCCAAGGAGTCTAGAAATGTGCTTTTATTTTTGAATGGAAAATGGGGTAATAGGAATGATCTTTAAGAAAAGAAGAGAGATGCCCACAGTGTGGAATCAAGGACTGAGAAAGCATGGTCTGTGCAGTGAAGCCTAGTTTGGAGGAGGGGAGATTGCAGGAGATGACATGAGTGGTTTAAGATATCTTAGGATGTATGTTGTTGCATCTCTGAATATTCTGTAGGCTAGTGGGAGAAGGTCTCATTCCTTATAAGTTTGAAGTTTAAAGTTAGCACATCATTTCACAGGTAGCCAGTTATCTTTTTAAATGGTTTTGCAGTGGTGTTCGATTCCTGAGGATTAGAGTGATGACTCTGCATATGGCATTTGAGATGGAGTGAATGGTGGATACATTTATTTTACAGGCTGCAGTATTTAGAGGGAGACCATATTCTACCTGAGCCAGTATGATACCTTTATCTATAGCATTCTTACAATGTCTGGATAGAAAAGGGGATATTAGCCTAGAATAGGAGAGAGTTGATTTTTTTTTCTGTGTGTGCATTCCAGGTAGAGCTGGAAATTTAGGAAGGGGTCCAACTAAATCCATAGGAATTTAAATTAAGTGACATTTTCAATAGTGTGATTTCGGTAATCGAGAATTTTCAGATGTCCTTACATTCACTACTGCAGTATTCAAAACATATGGGAATTCCCCTGCCTCAGAAACCTGATGTCCAACTAGTCTACTAAAGACTCCTGTTATTTTAAAGGTTCGCTGAACATCACCAAATGCTTCTTCCTTAATGTAGGGCATAAAGGTGACGTTGAGGCCTACCAAACACAGAACTTGACTGCCCATACATGTTAAGCAGAGCATCTCCTTGGTCTTCTTCAAAAGGAAGCTTGATAATTGGATGGGAGACAGGAAATTCACCCCAGGGATCATGTCAGTCACCCTGCTAGACAGGGGTCCAGGGAAGTAAATATTGTGGGAAGAAATATCCAGGGAATTGTTATGGGTAGGCTTGTATAGGCCCTAGGGCAGATAGCCTAGTACCATCCTATGAACCTATGAACTTCTTTGCTACCAGTCTGAACATATCTTTTAGACTGTCGGTCTGTTTATGTTTACCTGTGTCTGTTTTCTGCCAGTTGAATGTATTTTCATTCTTCAGTGTCTAACTACACCTGTTTACTCTACTTACAAGATACGTGCCCAGTTGAAGATTTTATTTTTTTTCTTCTTTTTGTGTTCCTTGGGGTTAATATCATCCAGGAAGGGTAAATGCCAGTATGGGAGACAGAGTCCCCATACAGACCACCACAATAAGTGGCTTTTTTGCCTAGGTGCTTCTCATGACCATACATCTTGTTCTATTTGTCAAGTGTTTATTCCGAAAACCCTTCACAGTAGACTTTCTTCCTTTTCCTTGTATTTTGAGAACCAATGTCTTAAGCTATTCACTAAAGATTCAGTGGAAGGAATCTCCCACCCCAATGGTCAGCCATTAAGTAAAAAGAAGGTGAAAAAGGTATGACCAGAATCTTCCACTGTCCAGCCTCTGCCAGGTGTTTCTCCTGAGATCATTATGAACTCAGAGGCTCACCCGGCTGTATCGTTGGATTTCTGTGATGTGACCATGTTGGAGGCAGGAGAGTATCCAGTTGTCTGCACATCCAAAGTGGCATTGTAGGCATCCATCTCAGGCATTCAGAGGGAACCACGGTTGATTTTCTTCCAAGGCGCCTAAGGGAGTGCCTCAGTTTTTGGTTGAGGAAGAAGTTCCTGCTATGGTTCTCGACTGTTGTCTTGGATCTGAGCCTTATCTAGATGTTCCCTTAAAAAAGAAACAAAAAATTAAACATGTTTCTTCTGCTTCTAGGGATCCTCCAAGTGTGTGGCAGACTTTTACTCAAGGGTTATTTTCACCTTAATATCCTTAAAGCCTCCTCATGGGGTTTCAGTTCCTGCTCCTCCTTAGTCCTCTACTCCTATTAAAAGGCCTAGAGACCACGATTCTTCTGATGATGAGTCAGATTCGGCTGACATGTCTCTAACTTAGAAAAATAGGCTGGAGATCTCCGTTCAAACTGTACTGTTCCAAAGTAAAACACTGATATCACGGCCAAATGAACAAAATTTATTAATGTGAAGTGCTTTTTGTCTCGCTGATAGCTAGACTTCTTCAGACAGGGTATGTTAAAAATCACTATGTACTAGTGCTAGCAGCGCTGATACACACTGTGAGAGGCTATCTCCTGTGTATAATAGCATGCAGTTTGCTCTTGGATGGCTGTGTGTGTATATCACAGGACTAATGCATGCTTCCATCACCTACAAGCAATACTGTGTATTCTCTCAGATGGCTATGCATGTCTGTTTTTGTGTATGAGTATGTATGTCACAATAGTAATGTATGATGTGAAGTTGTTCAATCTCGCTGTTCATTCTTTACAGATGGGTTTGGAGCCGATCCCTCGGCTCTGATACGGCCAATTGCAAACCTTGAGGTCTTCAAATAGCTCGAGGCCAAGTCCCTATCCCATGATGTACCTGTGAATTACCTCAGATTTAGTTTGCCGCTGCAACAGATCTGAGGTTCTGAATTAGCTTGGGCCAGATAAGAACATTTTTTCATTAAAAATTCTATAAAAGTTTTTGATAGTATAGTTAGTTAGCTAAGTTTGTTTATAAAGCTCTTATAGCTTTTAGTGTGCTGTTCCCTTCCCTTTTACTATTTTTCAGATATTTCTAGTTGGCCTCTTCTGGCCTAGTTAGTTGTAGTTCTTATAGATGTGGTCTGTATAGCCTTCGAGTTTTTTATGTAAGGCTTAGTTCAGTAAACCTGTGTTTATATAGATAAGCTTATTGCCTTTCCTTCTCTTAGCTTGCTGTGCTATTTGTGACCTGTTGTCACATTTCTTAGATAGTGGTGTGGTCTGTCTAGCCTTTTTGTATTTATAAGGCTTAGTCTTTGTTACTGTCTAATTTACAGTGTACTCTACTTATTTAGATAACATTATTTCTCAGCAGCTATCCTGTTAGATAGTCTGCTTTGTGTGACTTCACATATTTTGTCTGTGTGTGTTTTATCCTGTTTTTATTAAGATTTACCTGCTATCCATTCTATTTGGATAAAATTTACTATTGCTTTTTGTGTGGCAGTAAATATCTCTAACTTTATTATGGTGGATCAAGACAAGCACCCCAAATCTGGGTTCAAAAAGTGCCCTAAGTGTGGCCAGAAAATGTCAGTTACAGACAGTCACATCAACTGTGTTTATTGTCTAGGGGCTCTGCATTTGCTAGACAATTGTGCCATTTGTCATTCCTTCTCCTCTAGGATCCGGCAAGAAAGGAAGAGGAAATTAATCGATAGAGGCTTGTTGAAGCCTTCTTTTCAGGAAGCTTTGAGTGACCAGGATGGTTCCAGTTGGTCTTCAAAGTCTTCTAAGATTTCGGACTCAAAAAAATCGAAGAAGTCATCAACTTTGGCTCCACTGTCTTCGGAGCCAACAGTCTGTTCCTTTCGAAGTCGGTCCCCTGTCTTGGAACCGGTCTCCAAAGCTCTGAAGAGTCCTATTCTCCAGTCGGTACCACCTTCGGTAAGATCGTCTTGATCATCTATCAGCCTGTCGGATCTGGACTTGGATCATGTGATACAGAAGCTGTTGTTGTCACCGGCATTAGTCAAATGCTATCGGCTTCGACTCAAATGGCTCCAGAGCCAAAGACCATTGCACCGGCTATTACCATTCCTCCTCCGAGCCATGCTGGTCCTTCGGAGCCGGAGGTGGCAGACCTGATGTTAGTGGAACCCTCGGAGTCGACACCTGCTCCAGTGTCTTTGGCTCCATGTACTCTGATGTCCTCAGGGCCAATCAAGGACTCTAGGAGCCGACACTCTCTGGTTGGGTCCAGGGAGGACAGTCGAACCGACTTGTTGGTTCCGACTTTACCTCTCAGGGCTTTGGCTCGGATGAGCTCGGCTTCTAACTTGGGCTCGGAGCCCACTGTCATGGTGCTGGGGGTGTCACTGGTTTCCACAGATCCATCGGCTCCCTCACATCGGAGCAGAGGTGCTTTCGATGCCATGAGGAGAGTCATGCCTCCCAGGGCATCCTCGACTTTGGGTCTGCCCTCCTCCTCCCCAAAAGTGCATATGTCTGCTTCTGCATCACACGTCCTGACCAAGCGTAGAGACCCAGAGCCTCAGGAAGCTCCAATGGGTGGGCCCTGCTCTTCCGAGACCTCATCAGAGACCCCCCATTGATGAGGTTCCCAGGAAGAGATTGTGCAAGAGGAAGCACCTAGACTCCCCGCAGGAGTTTCTCACATTGGATACTGACTTAGATAAGTCAGAAGGGTCCCCGTGGTCCCCCTCTGAGGATATCTCATTTGCTGAGATACTTGACATCCTTAGTCAGAGGGGTGAATGGCAGTCCAAAAGCCCTACTGAGGATGAGTCAGTTCTCCTGAAGGCTTTCAGGTCTCAGCCCTCCACCTCTTGGGTGACTCCGCCCTTTGATGAACTGATGCAGCTGGTCTCAAGAAGGGCATGGGAGCCTCCGAAGTCTATGAAGCCTGTCCCCAGGAGGCCTATTAAATTTATTTCAGCCCCAGTTGACAAAACATTTTTAACTAAAGGTGTTCTGGTTGATGCTATGGTGGTGATGGCAGCCACCAAGAAGGAAATGTCTGAGACTTCCTCATCTATCCATCCTCCTAACAGGGACTCCAGGATTATGGATAGATATGGGAAGCGCATGTTCAGTTCAGCAACCTTTGCTCTCCATTCGCTGAACTACTTAACCCATTTTACTAGGTTGCAAAGAGATCTCCTTAAGGAGTTGGGAGATACTCTTCAGGGTACAGTAGCTGCGGCAGCTTCCGACAAAGTTACTGCCCAGCTTTCTACCCTTAATTCTATTGTCAGCTTGTCCATGTGCCTCATATCTTATGCAGCTGATGGAACGAGTAGGGCAGAGGGTACAGGAATTGCTCTTAGGAGACATTCCTGGATGCGCTTGTGTTCCTTCATGGAACCTTTCAAGTCTTCCTTTGTGAACACTCCCTTTGATGGCTCATCCCTTTTCGGGCCTAAAGTGAAGGAAACCTTAACCAAGTGTGAACAGGACAGAAAGACTCTGTCTGGTGTCAGGGTCCATTTTCCCACCCCTAACCAACCATACCCTAAAGGTCAAAGAGGAGGAAAAATGTGGTTCCGAAAAGCCCAAGGAGCCTTTCATGACACATGTGGTAAACCCCCATCCAGGGGCAGAGGAAGGGGTAATAATGGAAGATGCCGCCCTTGTGGGAAAGAGGGTCAGCAACACCAGGGTGACAGCAATCACTTCTCTGGGACACCCTACCAGTGCTTCTGACAGGAGGCCTGACTGTCCTGCTCTGGAGGCAGTCGGGGGTCACTTATCTTTGTACCCAGATGCCTGGCTCAATATAACAAAAGACAGCTGGGTACAAAGTATTATTTCCAGAGGATACTTCATACAATTCGCCACACCCCCTCCAATCATAAGACGAATCCTGGACGTTCCACCCAGTTACAGGGATCAAGCAACAGTAGAGGTCCAAACATTGCTAAGAAAAAGAGTCATCCAACCAGTCCCAGCAGACCAGACAGGATCCGGAACTTACTCAAGATTTTTTTTGGTTCCAAAGAAGACAGGGGACTGGAGACCCATATTGGACCTCTGCAGACTGAACCAATACGTAAAGAAAGAGAAGTTTGGGATGGTCATGCTTCAGTCTATACTTCCATTCTTAGGGAAAGACAATTGAATGTGCTCGATAGATCTCAAGGATGTGTACTACCACATAAAAAATGGCCAGACCATCCAGGGATCACTTGCGCTTCTGGCTGGGAGCCAATCACTATCAGTTTCGTGCTCTGCCTTTGGTCTCAGTGCAGGCCCCAGAGTGTTCACCAAATGCATGGCAGTGGTCACTACTCACCTGTGGGTCTAGGATTCCAGGTGTTTCCATACCTAGATGATTGGCTCCTTACTGCCACCACCAGGAAGCAACTCATTCAG
This sequence comes from Protopterus annectens, assembly GCF_019279795.1. Lineage (NCBI taxonomy): Eukaryota > Metazoa > Chordata > Ceratodontiformes > Protopteridae > Protopterus > Protopterus annectens. Next base: position 389,684,189 of record NC_056747.1, on the reverse strand, counting down.
GCCAGGGAGTCCAATCCTTTACTGTGCAATCATCCGGGTTTTATAATCAACTCAGAAAAATCTGCCTTGTCGCCATCGCAGCATATCATTTTTATAGGGGCAGAATTGGACACCACTAACACCACTCTAAGGCTTCCAATAGAAAGAGTCTGTCTTCTTCATCAACATGTCAGCATCCTGATATCAAAGGACAAAGCACCAGCATCGGAAGTTCTGAAAGGATTAGGCATGATGGCAGCAGCAATTCTAGCCATGCCACTTGCTCATATGCACATGAGAATACTTCAATGGGTATTGTTCACTCAATGGCCTTACCAAGAGCTCCCCATGAATCATGCCATAATGATCACAAATTCTTGCAAGAAGGACCTTCAGTGGTGGTTGACCTCACTTCATGTCACGATAGGACGCCCATTTGTGCTACCCTCTCCAGTGGCCACAGTGACCAAGGATGCTTCCCTGATAGGGTGGGGGGGGGGCATTTTCAGGGAAAGACTGCCCAAGCAAGGCACATGGACCGATCAAGAGATACATCTGCATATCAATGTCCTGGAGATGAAAGCAGTACTTTTGGTGTTGCAGTACTTTCAGGACTCTCTCCCTCTGGGTATGATTGCGATTCAGACAGACAACATGGTGGTCTGGTACTTAAACAAACAAGTAGGAACCAGGTCTTACCCCCTTTGTTGAGAGGCTCTCAGAGTTTGGCAGTGGGCTGTTTCCATCCATCACTTTCTGTTGGCAATGCACATCCCAGAGAGATCCAACATGATAGTAGACAAACTGAGCAGGGCAATCTTGTTGCCCCACGAGTGGTCACTCAAGAAAGAAATTGCGGAAAGGATATTCCGCAGGTGGGACCAGCCTTGCTGTGACCTATTTGCCAGTCACATAAACACAAAATGCAGAAGCTACTTTGCCCTCATTCCCTCTCCAGGAGAAGCCCCAAGGGATGCACTCGTGTACGATTGGCCTCCGGGTCTCCTCTATGAATTTCCACCAATCCCGTTGATACCCAAGGTTCTACAGAAAGCAAAATCCCTGGGAAGGACCATCATTCTTATAGTCCCCTCATTGGCCTCATCAGATTTGGTTTCCCTTCCTTCGACCTCATCTTTTGGAGGATCCTTGAATCCTAGACCCAATTCCAGACCTTCTGACACACCCGTCGGGGGACCTTCATCCTTCTCTGCAGTCCCTGAAGCTGACAGCTTGGCTGCTCCAGTTCCCATCATAGCCAGGTTCCATAACCTTTCCAATGAGACAAAACAGATCCTTTTGTCCTCTCACAAATCTTCTACCAGAAATATCTTAGCAAATGGAATCAATTTTCTATATGGGCCTCAAAAAATAATATTGATCCTTACTAAGCCCCTGTGGCTTCCATTTTAGAATTCTTGACTATGATTTTCATTGAAGGAGCTGCAGCAGCAACAGTTCAGGTACAATTGGCTGCTATTTCTAATTTTCATCTTAGATTTGATGGTTTGAATATCATGTTCCACAAGTTATCCAAAGCATTTCTCAGAGGGACTTTTCATATGAGATCTCCTGTGAAATCTCCCTATTCTCCATAGAATCTAAATTTTATCCTTTTACGTAAAATTCTCCCACCATTTGAGCCAGCTTCATTTTGTGATCTCAAATGTTTATCTTGAAAGACCATCTTTTTAGTAGCTATTGCTTCTGCCGCAGAGGTTAAGAACTTCAGGCTTTATCCATCAAGCCTCCTTATTTGATATTTCACCCTGACAGAGACGTATCACTTAAAACAAATCCCTCATTCTTGCCCAAAGTTTGCACTGAAACCAATCTCAACCAAGTTATTGATTTGCAAGTTTTCTTCCCCAATCATTCTAACAATTTAGAGTATATGCTGCACAAACTAGATGTTCACAGACAGCTCTGATTCTATTTGGATAGAACAAAAGATTTTAGGAAATCAGACCAGCTTTTTGTTTCATTTTCAGATTCCAGGAAAGGGAGACCAGTGGCTAAAGCTACTCTGTCTAAATGGTTATCTGATTGTATCACCTTTGCCTATTCAGCTGCCAATATACCTTTGCAACACAAGATTAAAGCACACTCAACCAGAGCAGTTTCTACATCATCTGCCTTTTCTGCCAGACTTCCTATTGATAATATTTTTGCAGCAGCCACTTGGTCAAAACATCATACTTTTATCACTCATTACAAAGTTGACAAGACCTCCAGGGACAGGGCTTCCTTTGGATCCATGGTCCTGAGAAATATACTCCCCTGAGCCACCCTAGATTGATGGTGCTTGGGACGCTACCCATCAGTAAAGAATGAACGGCGAGATTGAACAACTGCACATAAAGAAGTTATGTGCTTACCATAACGTTCCATGTGAGTTGTTCATCTCACCTTCATTCTTGTGTCCCTCCCTCCTACCCCCTCCTGGGCTCATAGATGACCAAGATGCTGGTTCCATCCTGGTTACTCAAACCTTCTCTTCCTTTTCTCTAGGAATGTAAGAATGACATATGGTATTAGTATACGCAACAAACAATATCTGAGGTAATTCCCAGGTGCATCATGGGATAGGGACTTGGCCTCAAGCTATTTGAAGACCTCGAGCTTTGCAATTGGCCATATCAGAGCCGAGGGATTGGCTCCAAACCCATCAGTAAAGAATGAAGGCGAGATGAACAACTCACATGGAACGTTATGGTAAGTACATAACTTCTTTTTTCCATCACCACAAAACATATTGTGGGTTCTCTCAGATGACTGTGTATGTTTGTGTGTGTTTCATGATAATAATGTAGGCTTCTATCCTGAGAGTAGTAATGTAGGCTTCCTTCTCCTCCATGGGATACTGAGAATTCTATGGCTGTGTGTTTGGGGGACACTGTAATAATGAAGGCTTCAAAGTGCTGACTTTGCAACTTCAGTATATCTTGTGTGCTATTTCTTCAGGCACTTTCTGAGCTTAAACATAGCTACACAGCCAATAATACTGTACTTTTTAAATATCTTAACCCCTCCCAAATGCCCTTTGTACTTTATAACACAAAGGCACACAATGTATAACACTGTGTACCATTTAATTAATATAACTCCCCTCCTGCAGCACTTACTACCGTAGCTCCGACTCTAAGGTACATATGTCAGCCTTGATGTATAGTCTATCTGCTGCTATCTATGGGTGAAGTTTCTTTCCATGAGATGATCAGTCTGCCAGTGGGATATAAACAGCAACTAGGCTGATGCTCAATACATCATTTTTTTCAAACTGTGACACACTCACTGTGTAATAAATTGAGACTTGTATCTGCAGATGAAAAGTCTTTGTGTTACAGTTGATCTGCAGTATGGAGAGCAGCTCTGAACCTCATCCTTCGTATAAGCATTCTGTCTCTAAATCCCTCCTTCCTGTCAGCATTTCATCAGTGTATCCCACTTTGAAACCAAATAACAGATTTATATGAGGTACAACATTTAGAGTGGACTAAAACTGAGAAGCATTAGACTTACTGAGCCCAATGCTTGTGTAGTACCAGCCTTACTAAGCACCAAACAATGAGTACCAACTTTTTGAATTCCATTCATGATGTCTGGAAATGATGGACACGTTGCATAGTATGCAGGGGACTTCAATGTAGTTCTTAACAATGCACAAGGTGTTTCCAAGTCTCAAGCCTTAGTTGTGCAGCTGTGCAGGAGTTTGCATATTGGAATATGCAGTGCATGTAAATGAGTGTTTAAATAGGGGCAAATCATAATACACATGGAAATGAGTGAAAACATGTAAATGAGTTATATAAAAAGTAATGAATCATGGTCATTGGCGCAGATGTTGCACATCTTGATTGCTCTACTTACCTCAATAAAAGGAAAAAGCTTATGGAAAAATTGCAGAGCAGCTGCTAGCAGATATAATCACAGTTGCAGCAGTTGCTGCTGAGCAGAACTTTACTGCTATAGCCATCAGCCAGTTGTAGCTTGTAATATGAGTAATTTGGATTAGCAGCCAAGGTCCACAGTTCCACAGAGACTAATGACCAGTGCAGGAATGTGGTCCATCAGCTGATGAGATGGGACATTTATCTATTTTTAAGAAAATATGCTGTTTTTGTTACTTAAATAAATAAATAAACCACGACATCTTGCAGTGTTCTATGTTGAAGATTGGAGCACTCTACTAGTCATTCCATGTGCTTTCTTTTCCTATGCTATCCCATAAGTCATGGACATCATCAGCAAGGAGCAGAAAGCCTCTAAAGTCTAAAGGGAAGATAACAGTACAGAAGAGCAGCAGTGGTGGTAGCATGAGTTTCCTTTTTGAAATTATTTCTAAAAGGAAATCAAATAGGGGCTGTCCAGCCTGGTAAGCATCTATGTGTTTGTGTGAAATATATTTTGAAATACTGTGTAGCCATCATTTTATTTTATTACAGTTGGACATCTTATGTACACAAAATGTCCCTTACAGACAGCCAGAATTGGCTCTGAGGGCTAGTGAGCAACTGAGTTTTTGTAAAATGGTGTTTGCATTGCATTATAACAATTAGACATCTGCATTGTGTAAATTACTCCTGGCAGACAACTAGATAAGGGATGTGGAATTAGGTGAGCAGCTGTGTTTTTGTGTGAACTGTGTCTGCAATACATTTTGTGGTGTTTACTTTATTTTTGTTTTATTACAGATGGACATCTGATATGCACAAATATTTCCTGAAGGCAACCAAGTTTGGGCTATGGGGGCTGGCAAGCAACCATGTACTTAAGAGGTGTTTGAAATACATTGTGAGAACATTTTTTAATTAAAATTGGACTTATGGTATGCACAAATTATTCGTGGCAGGTAGTGTTTGCAATACATTGTTTGGTCATTAGGTTTTTATTTTACATCACTCATTTGAGATGCACAAACATTACTGCCTGCCAGAACCCAGGTATGGGTTGTGGGGACATACTGGCAACTGTGTGCTTGTGTAAAATGAAGGTTGAAATAGATCATGAGCCTGTTTTCTTTTATTTTACAAATATGTGATATTCCTAATAGGCAACCAGATATGGACTGTTGGGGATTAGGAACAATTGCATGTTTGTGTAAAATGTTTGCAATGCACTACCATTTTTTATTTTATTTATTTTATTACAGTCAGACCTCTGATTTGTGCAAATTACTTCTGGCGAGCAACCAAATATGGGTTATAGGGGTTGTTGAGCATGTGTAAAATGGAGTTTGAAATAGAGTGTACCATTATTTTTGTATTTGATGCATAAATTGTTCCTGTCAGACAGCTATATATGTGGGTTATGGGTGCTGGCAAGCAACTGTGTGAATGTATAAAATGGAGTCTTAACTATATTGTGGTCATTATTTTGTTTTGTTTCATTTTATTACAGTCCAATATCTAATGTGCACAAATTATTCTTGGCAGGGAGCCAGATACTGGTTCTGTTGGATGGTCAGCAACATTGCTTTGTTTTTGCAAAATTGAGTATGAAATACATAATGTGGCCAATATTTTCTTTCATTATTTTTATTTTATAGCTATAAATGTGCCCAAATTATTCCTTGCAGGCAACCAGATATGGGCTGTGAGGAACAGTAGGTAACTGTGTATCTATGTAAAACAGTGTTTGTAATAGTTTGTGCAGCTATAATTTTATTTTATTTTTATTAAGTCAGATATCTGATGTGCACAAATAACTCATGGCATGTAACCAAATATAGGCTGTCAGGACTAGTGAGCAACTTTGGTTGAAATTCAGAATGCCATACTGAGAAGGGGAAGCCTTAACATGGCCATTTTCTTTTGCAGTATCTTGCAGTAAATGTTTCTGATTCTTAGACCACCTTATCACTGAGGTTTCCTGCTAATGGAGACCTCACTGCAGTGGGTGGCCTTGCAGTTAGAGATGCATGATAATGCAGAAATCTAGTAGGGCAACTAATGTTAATTAGCCATGTGCTGTCTTCTGGAAATGATAGTAGCTTCTTATTTACACTGCTGAGTGATTCAGAGAAATGGCCATATAAAATTTTACTGATGAAAAAAGAGTGAATGCTGTCAAAAAAAATCATTGGTCACTCTCTCACTCCTGTGGTAGGAGTCACAGTCATGGTGCAGGTAAGTTCAGCTAAGATATAGAGGTGGGGTATGTATTAGTGTATGTTCACATGTGGATCAGTGTGATTTTATGTGAATGTGGTTAACTTTCAGGGGGGTGTTTGTTCACTGGTGTATGTGTGTGGGGGTGTGTGCGCAAGTTGTAGGGGGTGTCTTTGCCAATTTAATACCTAGGTCAGTAGAAAGAACACTATCACTGCCAAATCTCACTGCACTAATGTTACCTAGATTACAATTTAGAAACACACTAATAAGATGATAATTAGGTCTTTGTCACTGCAGTCATACCTGTTACCAAATCACATTTTTTCATTGTCATGGTAATTGACCTGCCTTTGGTAGGAAATTGCCACAGCTTTGGAGCTTAAATTCCATGTTATTTGCTTGTGTGAAATATTGTTTGAAATCGACTGTGCAGCCGTTATTTTCCTTTAGCTTTTTATTTCCTTATAATTAGACATCTTATGTTCACCGATTTTTCCTGGCAGGCAAACAGACATAGGCTGGGGAACTGTCAGACAACTCTATATTTGTATAAAATTGAGTATGAAATACAACATGTGGCTATTATTTTTTATTATTTGGCTTTGCAGACAGACTGGTCATAAAATTATTCCTGGCAGGTAACCAGATAGAGGTTGCTAGGGCTGGTGAACAACTGTGTATACATATTTGTATAAAACAGTGTTTGCAATTTGCAATTTCTGTGTGGCTATTGTATTTTTTATTACAGTTAGAATTGTGATGTGTACAAATTATCCCTCATAGGCAAACAAATCTGGATTATGAGGGCTTGCAAGCAACTCTGTTCATGCAAAACAGATTTTAAAATACAGGGTATCGTTATTTTGTTTTATTTTATTTATTTTTCATTACAGTTAAATATCTTATGTGCACAAATTAATCTTGACAGACAAGACATAGGCTGTCATGGTCAACCAGCAGCAACATTGGTGTAAAACAGAGTCTGAAATACAAATACATTGTGTGACCATTCTTTTTTTTATTGTACAATCTGACATATGCACAAATTACTCCAGGCAGGGAATCAGGAAGGGGCCATGAGGGCTGGCAAGTAACTGTGTTTGTGTAAAACAGTTTTTGCAATTTACTTTGTGGGTGTTACTTTATTTCATTTTACTTTAATTTGTTTTTATTTTATTTTATTAAATCAGACACCTTAGGTGTGCCCAAATTATTAGTGGCAGCAAATGAATACAGGCTTTTGGAGATGGAGAACAACTGTTTGCATAAACTGGAGTTTGAAATACAGTCTGTGTGGCTTTTATTTTTTTATTATTGTTTGATTTAATTCTCTTACAGTATTTCATCTGATTTAAATTAGTCCCTGTAGCCAGCAGGATATGGGATATGGGGCCTCACAAGCATCTGTTTGTGTATGGATATGTACAGTTTATTCCTGGCAATCAACTAGATATGGGCTGTGGGTTCTGGTGAGCAATTGCTTGTGTGAAGTTTGAAATACATTGTCAGGCCATTATTTTCTTTTATTAATTTTTATCTGCCCAAATCATTCATGGAGACAACCAGATATGGATTGTTGGGCTGGCAGTCAACTGTGTATGTCTACAGAGTTCGAAATCACTGAGTGGCTACTTTCTTTTATTACTTTATTGTCATACAGTTAGATATCTGACATGCACAAATTATTCCTGACTCCAACCATATAGCAACTATGGGGCTGGTGATCAAATGCATGCTTATGTAAATTAGATTTTGAAATACAGAATGGACAGTTTATTTAATTTTACTTTATTACAGTTAGACATCTGGGCTGCACAAATTATTTCTAGCAGTCAGTCAGATATGGTCAGTGGAGACTGGAAAGAAACTGTGTTTATGTAAAATGATTTTTGCAATAAATTGTGTCCATCATTTTATCTTATTTTGTATTGTATAGTCATTGAACAGCTAATGTGCTCTAATTATTTATGTCAGGTGAACAAATATGGGCTGCTGGTAAGCAACTGTGTGTGTGTGTGTGTGTGTGTGTGTGTGTGTGTGTGTGTGTGTGTGTGTGTGTGTGTGTGTGTGTGTGTGTGTGCACGCGTGCGCGCACGTGTGTGTGTGTGTGTGTGTGTGTGTGTGTGTGTGTGTGTGTGTGTGTGTGTGTGTGTGTGTGTGTGTAAAATGGAGTTTGAAGTATAATATATCCTTTTTTATTTTGTTTTTATTTTGTTGCAGTCAGACATCTGGTGCCCACAATTTATTTGTGGCAGTCAACCAAACATGGGCTGTTGGGCTGGTGATAAACTGTGTATGTGTGTGTGTGTGTGTGTGTGTGCGTGTGTGTGTGTGTGTGTGTGTGTGTGTGTGTGTGTGTGTGTGTGTGTGTGTGTGTGTGTGTGTGTGTGTATAAAATATAGCTAGAAATACAGCAAGATTTTTATTTCAGTGTGTGTGTGTGTGTGTGTGTGTGTGTGTGTATGTATAAAATATAGCTAGAAATACAGCAAGATTTTTATTTCAGTGTGTGTGTGTGTGTGTGTGTGTGTGTGTGTGTGTGTGTGTGTGTGTGTGTGTGTGTGTGTGTGTAAAATATAGCTAGAAATACAGCAAGATTTTTATTTTATCTTTTTATCTTATTACAGTCAGACAACCTATTCCTATCAGATAACAAGATATGGGCTATAGTGTCTGGCCAGCAACTATGTTTCTGAAAAACAAGGTATGAAATGTATTGTTTGGCAGTTACCATATTTTATTATTTTATTTCTACAGCTGGGCATGTACACAAGCTATTCCTAGAAGGCAAGTAGATATGGTTTGTGATGGATGACAAGCAACTATGGGCTTGAATAAAACGGTCTTTGCAATACATTTTTGGCCACTGTTTTATTTATGTCAGAAATCAGAAATGTATACAAATAATTCCTGGTAGGGCAACCTGCTATAATATATAGAGGACTGGCAAGCAGCCATGTCCATGTGTAAAGTTTGAAATACATTGTGTAGTCATTATTTTCTTTTATTGTTTTTATTTTCTTGCACTCATTCATCACACCAATTTTTCTGCCAAGCAATTATGTGTAGGTTGTGGAGATTGGGGAAGAACTGTAGGGTTTATATAAAATTGTGTTTGAAATTAATTGTGTAGCCACCTTTTATTTTTTATAACTGAAAACTCATGTGCTGAAATTGTTCCTGTCCAGAAACTAGTCATTTGATGTGGGGCCTGGTGAGCAATTGCATGTTTGTGTAAAATGGAGTTTGTAATAACATTGTGGTTGTTATCCTGTTTTTTACTTTTGCTATTATCACACTTAGGCATCTGGTATGCAGAAATTATTCCTGGCAGAGAGCTAGATATAGGGTATAGGGGCTGGTAAGTAGCTGTGTGTTTCTGTAAAATTGTGTTTGCAGTGTATTTTATGTTATTTTATGTTTATTTTAGGTACTTACATATTATCGCAACCACATTTCTAACCCCATGTGCTTCCTGATGCTATGGTGAACCGACTTTATAGAAAACTAAAAATGGGTGTGTGAAGTCCAAATTAGTTTTGTTATCACCTCGGTTCTGAAAGCGGAACTGGAGTAATGGCCAAATTCCTCTTCGATGGTAGCGTCCTTTACCGCTGTAACGTCATGCAAAATAAAATGAACAGGGAAGAATAAATAATGCAGCGCTTACTACATCAACAAACACAGATTCTTCCACAGTGCAATGTAATTATTGTGTTTACTGTTACTGAATAGTCATTTAAGCAAACAGATTACAGCAAAATACACACTATTCAAAGGCATACAAACAACATGTGCATTGTAGTCTGTGTTGAGGCAATGCATGTTAAAGAGGCTCGCAGTGCTATAAATACCAAAATACAATTTAAAAAGAACATGAGTGCCCATCAAAAAAATAACTGATTGCACACCTTACTTCAGCCCTCCATGAAGTCAGAACAAAAGGATATGGTTAGAAATGCACATGTGAAGAAGCACATTAATCAGCTTGAATAGCTGTTGTTACTGGCAACCTGCTGTTGTACGCCTTAACGAACTTTTACATTCACACACGGTGCTAAAGGACGCTATCCAGGAAGAGGAATTTCTCTGTTATTCCTGGTCCTGTTTCAGAAGCAATGTGATAAAATAGTTATTTGGAATTTACACACCCCATTTCACTGTAACATAAAGTAGTCTCACTATAACTTCACCAATTAGGGTGACTTTGAAATGTGGTTGTGTTAATACGTAAGTACCTTATTTTATTACAGTCACACTCTGATGTGTAATAACTATACCTGACAGACAACCAGATATGTGCGGTGGGTGATGGGTCAGGAAATATTTTTTGTATAAGATGGAATTTGAGATAAATTTGCAGTCCATTTTCTTTTACTACCTTTTTAATTTATAATCCAATGTGCATAAATTATTCCTCGCAGATAAACAGATGTGGACTCTTGGTGCTGGTGAGCAGCTGTACAGGCAGTCCCCGGGTTAAGGATAAGATCTGTTTTTTAGTCTGTCCTTAAGTCCAATTTGTATGTAAGTCGAAACACGTACATGGAACTTTCTGCTGTACTGTACTGCAATACAGTACAGCAGAGTAGAACATTCCATACAAAGAAATATGTTAAACTTGCCTCTTTTTAAGCTTCACTTCACATTCTTGTACCACAGGCATCACCCACAAATGTTTTCTGCTCTTTCCTGAACTTTCAGACCTCTTCCAGACCTCCTACTGTCATCTAGACCCTAGTGAGCTGCAATGCCATTTGCCCATTCTACTGTACAGTACAGTAACTGCTTCAATACTGTGTACTGCACAAGCCAGCAGTCTTGACCAGTCAGATCATCAACACAGTGATCTCTTAACCAATTGGATCTCTTGTTCTCCATGAAGGCGGAAGTAACTGCTCTGACAAGACATGCGAGCAGCTTCACAAATGGGGAAAAGGGAAGTACAACAGAATTCTTCATTTTAATGTAAGATTTGAGCAACTTTAAAGATTTTTATTTATTTTCACATTATTTCCAACATTGCAGCAGCCTGTTCTTATCTATGGGTTGTCTGTAAGTTAGATGTCTGTAACTCTGGGAATGACTGTATTTTTGTGTTAAATATTGTTTGCAATATACTCTGTACAAGGGCGTCCGCAGGCAGGTGCAAATCGGCTGACTAGCTTAAAAAAAGTTTGTTTTTTTTTTGTTTTTTTTTGGGGCGCGTTCTTCTTTAAGAAGTCAGTCCAGTCGCGGGCGTGCTCACATCATCGCTCATCGCGCAGTGCATTTCAAGTTTGCGAGGGAACTAACATGGACGTTTTCGGGTTTGCAAGCGGGAACTGAGACGGACTTCACTGAAGATGGAGGCGGGACACAGATGGTTTCGGGTTCACAAGCGCGATGGATGGATACTTAGGAGCGTGAGGAAACTGAAATGGATGGAAGATGGGACATTTTCAGAGTGAGTAGTTGGATGGAAGATGGGACAGTGTGTGCGTGCGCACGCGTGTGTGTGTGTGTGTGTGTGTGTGTGTGTGTGTGTGTGTGTGTATGTGTGTGTGTGTGTGTGTATGTGTGTGTGTGTGTGTGTGTGTGTGTGTGTGTGTGTGTGTGTGTGTGTGTGTGTAGTTTTTGTTTTCACGGGCACATTTATCACTGTTTGGGCAGACCAGGTGCTTCATGTCTGGTTGAGTTTAGTGGTTTGGGGCTGTTTTTCAGAACGGGATTGACATCAGGTTGACTGTATACAGATATCGGTAACTAATTGGGTTCTATAGGCAGGCCTTTGCATGCTACACTGGAAGATTTACCTTTCCAAATATAATCCACACACATACTTTGAGTTTAGGATGGTAGGTAACAAGGCATAACTACAGAATATGCCTAACCAATTGAAATTTAGTAAGGTAGCAAATTCTTATAGCATTAATGTTAGTCATTTATTTATTTACTTATTTACTTATTCAGTTATCTATCAATATTTGTTTAGCCCTTTTCAGCAGGGAGCTCCAGAGATTCCACAAATATAACAGAAATACTATGGTAATTTATATATGTACAAAACTACAGTAAATAGAAACAAGCTATTGAATATTTATAAATAAACACAAAAATAATTGTTGAAGAATCATAGTGATAGATATGTCAAGAACTGTTGAGGTGGAGAGAGATTAAAAATGAAAGTTGAATTGATTAGATGGCAGTATTACATGTGGTTAGGTAGGTTTATGAGTGTATAGTAGAGTAAGCACAGAGGAAGTAGTATATTTAGTTGTGATTACATGCTGTACTTACAAAAATAATGGTAGAGGAACAGATAGTATTATATTTGTGTTATTTCCTGCTAGTGCTACAGATGAACTGAGAAGGAGCTAAGTGTCAAAGATAGAGAAGTAATTAAGGGTCGAAAAATGTGGAATACAAGAGACAGGTTAAGGAAAAGGTTTGTAAGGTCAGCTTCGAAGGTGAGGGAGTAATTAGTTAACCTCAATAAGAGTGGGATTGAGTTCCATGTTTTATTGATGTAATTTGAGTATAGGTCATCTCCTACTGAGTTATTGGGCTTGTGAACATTACGAAGTTTGGCAAGTGAACATAATCGTCTTGATTGCTCATAATGTTGTTTGATTCCTGTCAGGTTAGACACTTTTGTGTATTGTGTAGTATTTAGTGGGACATGATTATCTTACTGAAGGTGAGGTAATATGGCTTTTCAATCCAGTTTAGTTGTTTTAGGTTAATCCAGTGGTGTGACCTACAAGGCAGACCTCTTGCAAACCTAACACTTCATTGTAGGATTGTTCCAGTTTAGATGTATGTGTGGTCTATAGATTTGTCAAGATTGGAGAGAGAAAAAGGAGGGATCGTAAGCAAACAGTAGATGCTGTTTTTTTTTTTTTTTTTTTTTTTTTAGTTGTCTGTGATGGACTGTTTTTGAGTATTCTGAATTTTTGGTGGGACTTTTTGATGGACTTATATTTATGCAGGTTAAATTTCAAACTGCAGTCTATAATGACCCAAATAGTTCTATGTCCAAGAACATTTTTATTTTCATGTTATTTAGTACTGTAACAGCCCTATTCAGGTTTTGTGTTCTGGGGAGGAATAGGAGTAGCTTTGTTGTTTTTTTGGATTTAGTAGGAACTAATAACGTAGGATTAAATGGAGGTAAAATATTCCCGGGTTATATGTTGAAGATGGCACAAGGTTTTGGCAGAACATATGAGGGCATGTGCATGGAGAAGGAAGTGTGATTGTGATCAGCTCATGCAGAGGGGGGTTTTGTATCATCAGAAATGCACTAAGCAGCAACACTGAGTCCATCAACTATATTGCTTTGATCCTATGAGCACCCACTTCTACACAGCCTGATTAAATTTGTGGCTGGTCCCTAGTTTAGGCTTCTGTTGTAACCTGTGTTCTGAATGGCATCTCTGTATAGGGAAGACTTACTCCCCAGTATGGCATCTGAACCATCCAATAGTACAATTGAACTGAGTGCCTTGAGGGGCTCAACTGAAGCACTTTCCAAACTTATTGAGGGAGAGGTGGCAACATCTAGCAACTTCAGACTGTCACAACAATCCATGAATCACAGCTCTCCACAATACAAGAGGTGCTTCACCAGCAGTGTGAGGAGATATCAGAGCAGTGTGTACTGACATCAAAGCATTGCCAATATGTACAGGTCCTGCATTCCCAAGCAATGATGGAGTTGAAAGTGGAAGACCTAGAGACCTGTACCTGCTGCAGTTATATGCAGTTTATTGGACTATCAGAAAACACAGAACAGGATCTGGTTCATTTCATCAAAGAATACTTGCCATATTGTTGAACAGATGCAGTCCCTTTGTAATGAAGTGGAGTCATGAGACTGTCTTCCAGTTCAAAGGAAATAACAAACCTAATACAATTCTTAGACTTCTCAGAGAGTTTTGAAAGAATCTCATGACTAATGGTTACCTGATTTGTGTTGCTCTGGACTATAGCACTTAAATGTACCTGAAATGCAAAGAACTGTTACCCTTTTTATGCCATGGGCAACAAACTGGTTTTTGAAGTGCAACTTAAGTATCCAGCCACCTTTTTTAATAAAGACAAAACCCAAATTACTTTCCACACCCCAGGGAAATATAACAATTTTTCACAAAGCAAAAGCTAAGCTCCAGTCACTCTTATGCTGGAGCAGTTATACAGGCATCTTCAGTCTTTTTTTTTTTAGCTGAGGAAGCATTGAACTCAAACTGATCTCTTGTGAAATCACCTGTACGAAAGAGAGACAAGGATAAGATGAGATGAGAATGAGGGTAATGCAGGACAGAACAGAGAATCAGTGAAATCAGTCGTCTTCATAATCCAATTCCAAGTTCAAACAAATATGACCTGCTAATATAAAATATGAAGTAATCTAGGGTGACACAGTAGAACAGTTCTCTTTCTTTCATACAGAAATCTAGCTGGAGGAAATAGGTTCCATTAAGGGGCCATGAAAGTACATTCCAAAAGATAGCTAGTCTACAATCGACCTAGCTGACTTAGCTGTGACTTGGATGGATTGCATCAGCTGACGGCCCCATTTTATTGCATGAAGATCTCAACACAGGAACTAGATGGCATAGGTATTCATGCTGGAATCATTTATAAAGTATCCAGAAGGGATAGGTAATTTATAGGTTTATTTTAAATGAACAATGATTTGTTTTTCCTTTTCTTTTTTTCTTTGTTTTCGTGTGTGTTATTTATTAAGAGTTGATTGACTTGCACATGAACAACCCTCCCAGATCACCCGTCCCAGGTAATGGTCTGTGCAAAACAAAGCTTATTCTCCTTTTTCTTTGTGCATTCAGCTGCATTATACGTTTAGTGGTTGTTATGTATCTTTTGAAAAGTGCTTATCTCTACTGGTACCTTGCCCTTTGCTTTCTTATTTAGTGTGTAATAGGTCTGAACTTTCTAACCAGAGTATTCCCCCATCCAAGGTAGATCACAAATACGACCGTGGCTTTTCATCTGTCCTTGATTTTGCAGAATGTTCTGGTTTTCTATCAGATTTTTATACTGTTGATTTATGCTTCTTATTATTCAGGAACTGCATGCTGTCACAGTGCCCTGTTGCTCTGTTTAAGTAGCCATGGTTTAATGAACATCAGGTAAGCTTGTCAGAGATTGTAAGATGCAAGTAAGCTTTAGTAAGCATACTGTTAAAGAATTACCAGCATTGAAAGCCTTTTCGTTGTTGCCATGCAGAGAATATTTACATAACTAGATAATGTATAAGCCTTGGGTATTGAAATGCATATGACAGTATTTGTAATAAAAGGACAGGATTACAGTATTTTCAGAAGCTCATTACATTTTATTGAAGACCAGTGTCTTATAGCAGTGTCTGTGTGTTAGCACACTTGTAGTTGGGTGACTTTAATGGTATATGGTAAATAAGCATTGCTACCTTACTTAAAAGCCAAGCCCTGCAACAACTAGGTAAGCTCCACACTGAAGTCAAAACACAATAGCTCTGGTGGGTAAATGTACTTTGTAGTAATCAAAAAAGACAAATGTTTGAAATAACTACAGGTTATGTGCAAACACAATAGGTTGTGATGAAACAATGCTCTGCAAAAAATGCATTAATGCTCCACATTGCTGAGCTGCAGATCAGTTATTATCACTGGCTACCGGGATTTCACCCACTTCAGATCAAGCATGGTGCCATTCAGTGCAACCTTCCCAGAACTAATTCAAGCCTGACCAGAATTATTTGGTGTGTGTGTGTGTGTGTGTGTGTGTGTGTGTGTGTGTGTGTGTGTGTGTGTGTGTGTATGTGTGTGTGTGTGTGTGTGTGTGTGTGTAACAGGGAGGTAGCATACCCCTCAGCTGTCCAGGTTTTTGCAGAATGTCCAGATTTTTGCCCCATATTCCTCCTAAAAAGGATTGAAGTTGCTAAATAATGAGACATTTCAGTTTTAGACGTCATATCATTTAGAAAAATGCATACTAACACAAATCCTGTTACTCTTGCAATTTTCTAAGTTTGACAGCCATATTTATAATCTGTCCCTATTTATTTTAGACTTTGTCCAGATTTCTTGCACTAAGGTTGAGGCCTTGAGGGGTGTGGTATGTTTGTGTGAGAGAGAGAGAGAGAGAGAGAGAGAGAGAGAGAGAGAGAGACAGTGAAATGCCCAAGTTAGAGTTAGCAGGTGGAATTTATTTTCAAATGCATTTTCAAGGAACTGTGAGTTTTAAGGGAAGCAAAGTTTACTGTTGCTCATGCCAAGTCTATTTACAATGTGCAGCTGTTTTGTTTAGCAAATGGTATCTCTATTGTGGTATAAAGTTTTAAAGCTATAGTAGTTAGTAGCACCACAAGTAGAATACTTGCATCTTAATGTAGAGGCTTGAGGTTTTATTCCTACAGCATGTACATTTGTATGCTGCAGTCCTGAGGATGTCCTCCTTTGGATGAGATGCCTAATAACTATGAATCTGTTTTTCGGCTTGCCATCCATTTTCTATTGCAATATACCAGCTTACCATTTTTTTAATTTAACATAGGCAATTTATTCTTTGACGGAAGCAGGCACTGAATTTGTAGATGAAACACTGAAATATACAGTTGTTTTCTAGAAACAAACTCTTCATTAGTTTCAGATATCTTTAATGTGGAATTATTCAGATTACTTTTACTTCGGCAGAGATTGTGTGTATTGACTGATATTGGTGGATTTAATGAGTGGCTTTTTATGGTTGAAATGTTCTGAATTGGGCAGTTTGTCATTAATGGTTTGTATGTTTTGTTTCATTGCTTACTGGAAAAAATGTTCAAAACTATAAATTTAAAACACACACAAACAAGTGTTGCTGTATAATACAAGGGATATAATTCAGTTATATAGTATATATTATAATTAATACAATCAGGTAAATCTAATAACTTTTGCATGGCCCTAACAGTGTGCAAGGAGCCTATTGCTTGAAAACAGTTCAAAGGTAAATAACCTGCCACTGGCCAGATGCATTTTCTTTGAATGTGGGTTTCAATGCTGTTTCATTAAATGTGAGTTTCAAAAGTAGAGAAGCTTTAATGCCAAGTCTGTTTTCGTTGTAAGACTATTGCTTTGTTTAGGTTTAGTAAATGTCTATCAGTATTTGGGCTATAATGTTTGAAATAAAAGTTGTAAATTAAATCCAACTGCCTGTAATCATTGTAGAACTAAAGCATAAAGCAGTATGCACACAGAGATTTGAACAGTGTCTATGGCAAATGGGGAGAAATAGCCAAGTAATGGGACACTTGAATGGATGTGTGGGCGGGGCTTGAGGTGGGTGGACTTGGGCGGGGCTGTGTTAGCAGGGGGCGGGGAGAGCTATGTGGGTGGGGCTCTGGGTTTGCACCCCCCTGCAAAAAATCCTGCGGGCTCCCTTGACTCTGTACCTATTTTGCTTTATTTTATTATAGTCAGGCAGTGGATCTGCACAATTATTTTCTTAGCAGGCCACCAGATATGGGCTGTGGAGGTTTCTGAGCAGCTGTATTTTTGTATAACATTGAACGTGAAATACAGGGTCAACATTATTTTATTTATATTAAAGTCAGACAACTGATGTTCACTGATTATTCTTGACAGGCAACCAGATATGGGATGTGGAGGCTGTCCATAAACTATGTTTATGTAAAAGAGAGTTTGAAATATATTGCATAGCTAATAATTTCTGTTTTCTTTTTTTTAATTTCACATTTGAACATGTGCATAAGTTACTCTTGGCAACAAATGAGGTGATGTAAATATTCCTAGCAGCCAACCATATATGGACTATGGGGACTGGAGAAAAATGCAGTGTTTGAGTAAAATGGGGTTTGCAATACAGTGTAGATGTTTTTTATTTGTAGAGTCAAGACATCTAATGTCCATAAATTATTCCTGCTGGGCAACCAAATATGGACTGTGGGGTTTGAGAGAAACATTAGGTGTAAAATGTAGTTTGAAATACAACATGGCCATTGTTTTACTTAAGTCAGATACCTAATGTGCACAAATTATTCCTGGCAGACAGATATGATTTGCTGGTGAGCTGGAAAATAACCATTTATTTGGGTAAAATAGAGCTTGAAGTGCATTGTGTGACCATTATTTACTATTTTTGTTTTTTTTCTTCAGTCATTACTACACAGTAATTATTACTGACATGCAGCCAGATATGGGCAATGGAGGCTGGAGACAAACTGTGTAAGACTGTGTTTGAAATATATTTCTTGGCTATTTTTACATTCTTATTCATAGGTTCATAGGTAGGTACTAGGCTATTGGCCCTAGGGCCTATACAAGCCTAGCCAAAAAGGTACCCTGGCTTTCGCCACCCAAGAAATTATTTTCCTGTGACCCTGTCAAGCAGAACCAGAAAAGTGATCCCCAGGGTGAATTTCTTATTACTCATCCAATCATCAAGATTTTTCTTGAAGAGTGCTAATGAGGATCTCTGTTTGATGTAGATAGGTAGTCTGTTCCAGAGTATGGGAAGTCTCTGGGACAGGAATCTATCCCTCCAGCATGTTCTGTTTAGTGTGGTGACAAGGTTTAGGTCCCTAGAGCATGTAGCTCGGAGGGATTGGGATTTCTTTAAGTGGAGCATGTTCAACAGCTCTGGGTTTGACATAGCTTTATATGTTAGGCAGAGATAACCTTGGAGCAGGTGATATGCGATGGAGTAAAGCTGGAGTTTTTTGAGTCGGTCTGCATAGGGCATCTCTTTGATGCCAGTAATCCTCTTTGTGAGGTATTTCTGCTGCCTTTCCAGTTGTTGAAGATGTCTTGTGAGGTACATACCAAAAGGGGCATTATACTCTGTAATGGGTCTAATGAGTGATGAGTAGAAGGGAACAATGACCTTTTTTTTCTGGATGAGAAACCTTTTGTGATGAGGTGTGCCATGTAGAAGTATTTCCTGACTACTGTGGTAATGTGATTATCAGAGACTACTGTCCACCTGTGTCCCAAGGTCTATCACATTTTTGGTGTTAAGTAGACTACCGCCTATGTGGTAGTTCATGGGTACAGAGTTTTTACCAAAGGGGATAACAATACACTTTTTGGCATTGAGCTTGAAACCATGGCTCTGACACCAGGCATCTGTCTCAGTGAGGCCCTTTTGTAGGATGTCCACATCGTTAGGAGTTTCGATTATGGCTCCTAGTTTGCAGTCATCTGTGAATTTAGTTAGCCAAAGATCTTCTGTGTTAGCCTGTACTTCAGAGAATTAGATACCAAACAGGAGAGGACCCAGGACTGAACCCTGTGGACTCTTCTATAACAGTTGGACAGCTGATGTGCTGAAATGCTCCTGGCTAGAAATCTAGATATTTACTGTGGCAATTGTATTTTTGTGTGAAATGGAGTTTGAAATATATTGTGTTTGTTATTTTATTTTTTTAACACTCAGACATCTGACATGCAAATTATACCTAGTAGACAGCCAGATATGGGTTGTAGGGGCTGTTATTTTTATCGTACTACTCCCAGATATCTGACCTGCACAAATTATTTCTAGTAGGTAACCAGATATGGGCTGTGGGAGCTGGTGAGGAAATGTGCTTTTGTGTAAATGGTGTTTGCAAAACGTTGTCCATTGTTTTTATGTTTTTATTACAAACAGACATCTGCTGCTCACAAATTCTTCCTGGCAGACAGGCAGAAATGGGCTGTGGGAAAGGCTTGCATGATTTCTTGTGATCAGACTCCTGCATGTATTAGCAGGTGTGATTTAAATGTCTAACCAGATTCTTTGCAGTACAAATTGTTTTTTTAACTGGATGCAGCAGAGGTACCACTTTCTATCCAATTAATCAGTAAGTCAAGTAGGTGTGCTGATCCTGTTTGATAAGGAGCAAAAGGCAATACAAGAGGAACAATAAATTAGATCACAATGCAAATATATCTATAAAGGACACTTCACAAATAATACCATTGTGATACAAGACAGGTATATGCAGAAATATGTATCAATCCAAAATGTATGAAATAGGAACTGAGAAGTAATAGCAGAATAATGTTATAACTAATAACAGCATTAACAGATGTATTAATGTACTTTAAAAGGCCATCCTGCTTGGAAGAGTACATGGTCAGTAGACAGTGAGACACAGGCTGGATGTAGTTTAGTACAGCAAAAGGCTCTGTTTTATTTAACAGGACAACTGTGAAAACAGAATGTTTTAGAATTCTAGAGAAGAAGATTCAAGTCAGACATTAAACGTGCACAAGTTATTCCTGACAGGCAACAAGATATGGGCTGTGGGGGCTGTTGAACAATCCCATGTTTTTGTAAAGTGGAGTTTGAAATATATTATATGGCTGTTATTTTCTTTTCTTTTTTTCCAATAAGCTGTGTACACAAAGTATTCACAGTAGGCAACCAGATATTGGCAAAGAGGGCAGGCAAGCAGCTGATTGTGTAAATAGGGTTTTCATTTCATTGTGTAGCTATTTTATTTTTTATTTTATTACAGTCAGACATCGGATATCTACAAATGATGTATACTCGATATGGGGTGGGGGTTGACAAGGAACTGTTTATTTTAGTAAAATGGTGTTTGATATGTACTGTATGACAGTTATTTTGTTTTATTTATTGTATCGTGGTTCTTTTCTTTTTTTCTTAATTTCACTTGTGGACGTGTTCATAAGTTACTCCTAGCAGACAGCCAGGCATAGGTTGTGATGGTTGGCAACCAGCTGTCTTTTTCATTATCATCAGTCTCTTTTCCATTTATTACATTGGGGTTGGCATGCTGATTCAACTGTTAACATTTTTATCAATTCAGTCCCAGTCTCCTACCTTCTTCAACAGCTATACCTGATTGTTGCAGATCTTCTTTTACACAATTCATCCATCTCTTTTCTGGTCACCTTTGTTACCTGTTGCCTTCGTCCTGCTGCCCAAAGTCTTATTCACCAGATTGCCTTGTACTGTCCTTCACAAATGCCTGAACCACCATAATGAATCACCATAATCTAATCACTTTAAACTTATGTGCAACTGGTATTTGGGATTTTGCACTAATGTCCCATTTCTTCATCTATCCCAGTCTGCATCCTACCACCCCTTTTAGGCACTTCATCCCCATCTGCTGTAGTTTCCTCAATTGCTCTGATTTCACTGCCCAGGTTTCAGTACCATACAGTAGTACTGACCATACCACTATTTTGTACACCTTACTTTTCAGTCTCTTTGGCATTTTTCTGTCTTGCACTACCCCTAACACTCATTGTTCCACGTGGCTGCAGCCACTTTGATTCTAGATTTGACCTCCTCATTCAGATTTCAACCACCCCTCCCAGATACTTGAAGCTGTTACTCTGTTCCATTATTTTCTGTTCTAGCTCACATTTCAGCTTCCTCTGATTTCCCCATTTACTGCTATGATGGTTGTCTTATCCATACTCAGTTTCATCCCATGTGCCTTCAATTTTGCATTCCATTCCCCTGTTATTTGATGAAGTTCTTGTTCAGAGTCTGCTTGTAATGCCACATCATCTGCATACAGCAGCTTCATTGATTTCTAATCTCCAACCTGTTTGCTAATGTAGTCCATCTATATTTTCAATAGAATGCTTATTCTTCTGTCATTTGAGATATGTCTTTCTCTCCATACTCCTATGAGTACCTTTGGAGTCCCTTCTCCCCTAACTTACTCAACATCCTGATCATATCTGTCATGACCTCACCTGAGCATGATGCCTTTCCCAACATCATTTTCCTTAGTGCTGTTCTTTCTTCTTCCGGAGTGGGCTCATCTTCCTATTTTATCATAGGCTGTTCCTGGGGCAATACAGCTTCTGTGTGTTTTTCTTATCTATGCATTTATTTATTTATTTAACATTTTACTGGGAAAGTCTGACTGGCACAAAGCCCATTTTCAGCAGAAGTGCTGAGAGAAATGCTCCAGATGTATGTCTTTGGAATGTGGAAGGAAACAGGAGCACACAGAACCTACTTGAACACAGGTAGGGCATGCAGACTCAATACAGAAGGCATCCCAGCGGAGAATCAAACTGGAGAACCTCTTTCTGGGAGGCGACAACACTAACCACTGCGCCGCCCTAAAGGCAAACTCCTTCAAGCTAGAATTGAACCGGTGACCTAAGGATGCCTTTGGAAATTACTACAGTTCTCTCTACCAACATTCAGAAGCTACTGGAAGTACTTCCATCTGTCTTTGATGTCCTGTGGACTGGTGAACAGGTTGTTCCTGGCATTCCTTATAAAGGCTGTTTGATAGCTATCTTCTTTATATTTCTCCTTTGACTTGCAACCTGATACATTTTCTTTGTGCTATCCACTGAGTCACTTTCCATAAGCTGGTAAAGTCCCACTGATGATTTGTTCTTTGTTATTGCAACTGCCCTCTTAGACTACCAGTATTATTTCTTAATACTACAAAAATGACCATCACAGCTGCAAAAGTAGGAAAATTTAATATACCCTAGTACCTCGGCATGAAATGCCTTCCAAGAGTAAAAAACATCCTAATACATGAATTTAAATACATCCACTAAATACCTTAATTAACAATCAACTCAATAAAACAATTAATTATTTAAATTACATATTTCCAATTACACTCTCTGTTTAGCCCAAAGGGCTCCAATGTGCCATACTTTAAAATAAACAGTTTCCTGCTGTAGCAATTTATTCTTAAATGTCTGTGTTCCCCAAGTAATACCTCTACCTTCTCTAACACACAACCTTTCATATCATCAGTCTTAGAATTATGATAATGTATAAAATGGGCACTAAAGGACTTTCTAATCTCGTTTTCGATGTCCCTAATATGTTCTTGCATGCGTACTTTAAAACGTCTATATGTCTCTCCTATATAACACAATTTGCAAGTACACTTTAATGCATTAACCACTCCCTCTGTGCAACAGGTGTAATGGCATCTAAGAGTGAACTGTATTCTGTTAATATATGTAAAATAGGGCTCCAAATATTTGCAAACTGAGCACTTATTACAAGGAAAAGTTCCCTTTTCTTTTATTCCACTTGCATTTACATTACTAGATGGCAGACAAAAATGATTATGTACCACCATATCATTCACATTTCTGGCCCTTTTATAAGAGATTTTAATTTGCTCAGGTAGCAAATAACACAATTCCTTGTATCTTAATAACATGGGCCAAAACTGTTTTACACACTGTACAACTCTATTTGTAAGTACATTAAAGGTAGTAACAAAATAAATTTCCCTTTGTGCCTGTATACCCAAAATTCTATTATTATTATTTTCAACTATATTATTTTCCTTATTTCTAAATAAAAATCTATCTCCTTTTCTCTCTTCTCCATCTCTTAGTTCAAAAATTTTAACTTTAGCCTCCACTACCTGTTGCTCATCATAACCTCTATTGAGGAACATTCATTCAGCAATGTTTATTTCTGACCTAAAAACTTCTTCTGTACTACACAATCTGTTAATTCTAAAAAATTAATTATAGGGCAAAACAGCTAAAAAGTACCCAGGATGACAACTATTTCCATACAGAAACTGGTTTCTATGTGTGAATTTATTATATAGACCTGTGTTCAGTCTATCCAACTTAATGTCTAAAAAATTCACACTATAACCCAATTGCATTCCATCAAATTTCAGGCCCAT
Source organism: Protopterus annectens (assembly GCF_019279795.1). NCBI lineage: Eukaryota > Metazoa > Chordata > Ceratodontiformes > Protopteridae > Protopterus > Protopterus annectens. The sequence continues at coordinate 389,660,453 of NC_056747.1, read as the reverse complement.
TGAATTAACTTGTAAATCTTTTACAAACATACCAGCATCTTCCATTTTTCCCTGACATAAAAAAATCAAATCATCAATAAATCTCAAGTATAAAATGACACTCGTTTTATACAAATTATCTGGGTATATATTATCTGCTTCAAATTTAGCCATAACTAAATTTGCATACATGGGGGCAAAAATTCCCCCCAAAATAAAAAAACATGGTAAAGTCCCACTGATGATTTGTTCTTTATTATTGCAATTGCCCTCTTAGACAACTAGTATTATTTCTTAGTCTGGTCTACCTTTTCTATTTCACACTTTTCCCTGCACTCCTTTCTTCTGGTAACCTCCTGGACTTTAACATTCCACCACCAGCTTTCCTTATGTATCTGATTTCCATATCTGGCTAGGCCACATATCTGTTTCATAGTCCTCACACATGTGTTTTGAGACATTGACATTCTCCTTCAACTCCATGTATTCCCTCTATTTCCTTGAACTCAGGTACTTCTACTCCAGTCAACTTCCAGGTCTTCAGTGTAGTCTCTGTTGACCTTAGAGCATTCTCTGACCACTACTTGCATCTGATTGTTGCCACAAGTGGTTTATGCTGTGGGCCAGCCGTTTCACTGGGGATGACTTTGTAGTCACTAATTATACCCCAGTGCCCTTTATTTACCAGTAGGAAGTCTACCTGAGTCACATTTTGGCCATTCCTGTACGCAATCTTATGACTCTACCTCCCATTGAACTACCCATTTATTGGCCACCATCAAACCATTTGTCAGACAGAACTCTAGAATAGCTTATTTTACTTCATTCCTATCTCCCCACTCATGTGTACTCAAGCAGTCCTCCTATAATGTTCTGTCTGTCCTGATATGAGATTCAGATCTCCCATTATCAAAACCAATTCATGTTATCCTGCTTTATCTTGTAGGTCCTGCAACTGTTGCCTAAATTTACTCTTTTTCTCACCATAATAAACTTGCTGTGGGGCATAGGCTGAGATTATCAATTCTGCCCTATCATTACACCGAAGTCTGACATGAGTATGTTGCATATGCTGATGACAACTCTCACTGTCTTCTGAAGTCTCTCCCTCAGAATTCTCACACAATTTCTAGTCTATCCTCCCTTGAGTAGTATACTCTGACTTGCAAGCCAAGTGGTGTTGCTGCACTGCATTATGGCATAATGGTTAAGTTTTTACCTCCCATGCCAAAGGTACAAAGCTGATCTCTGGACAGTAAGCCAGTACATGTGTGGATTGTATATGTTCTCCTTGTATCTTTATGGGGTTTCTCCCACCTCCCAAAAACATGTTTCTACCTCAAACACACCCAAGACTGAAGTTATAGGGGACTTTCCAAAATGGCTGCACATGGATTAACAGCTTAACTTCAGCTCTCCCACTGTGAAAAAGAAACTGAAAGACAAGAGCCAGGAACTCTGTCACTTTTAGTCAGTTCAGTTACTGGCTAGTAAGTACATTGCTTAGATGCTAGCAAAGAAGAAAATAAGAGAGCCTGAAAGAAAATCAACTAGAAAAGTGAAGAGAAAACACTGACTGGGAAGAATGTTGCTGTTGTTCAGCAAAAAGCAGTTCAAGCTCCAGCTTTGGATCAAGACATGGTTTCCAGTAATCTAGGGGAAAGATATATGTAGAATGTGTTCAGAGCTGATTAAAATAAATGAAACACTAAAGAAGTATATAAACTCAACTAACAAAAGGCTGGAGAAAATGGAAGAAGCTTTAAACAGATATTCAGATGAGCTGATAAAAGTGCAAGAATTAGAGGATGAAATGAAGAAAAATCTGGCTGAGTATGAGACTGTTCAAGAAGAGTTGTTTCAAAAATGGTAGAATTAGATGACTGAACATGTAAGGAAAATCTGAGATTTTTCTGTTGTACCAGGGAAACTAGAAGGAACAGACTATTAATTTTATGAATGCACATATAAGCAGCTGGACTGGTATTCCACAGTAGGAAATGTTAGTTGAATTAACCACCATGTGTGAATGCTCCAAATCTAGCCATGAGAAAGCACCCAAGACCTGTATTAGTAAAGATGCAAACCTACCAGCAGAAAGAGTTGATCCTGACAAAACTGTCGCAAAAGAGCAAAGTATTAAAAATTAAGAGACACTACAGTGTTTGTGGAAAAGATTATTTACTGTACACCACACAGAAGAGAAACACATTTATTCCTAGCATTCAGGGAATGTCGAGTTGCATATATGAGATTCAAGCTGCTGCACCCAGCTGTCTTCAAAGTACTTTTTTCTGAAGGATCACAGTCATTTTTGATGCAGAACAGGTTAGGGAGGAAATACAAAAGTTTGTCAAACAAAAAGTGAGCCATCAAACAGAAAGGGACTCTGCTTCTCATTCTTCTGATAATAGAGCACACAGAGAGACTTTGCAAGGGAAACATTTTCTACTTTTCCAAAGGACAATGCTTGAGAGGCAGAGAAAATGATAACAGCTGCCTAGAGGAGTTGGGAGTTACTTGGAAATTTAACTGGAATCTGAACTTTGGAGATGAACATGAAGACCAACAGCACAGAAATTAGTGAATAGATGTGAGACTGCAAAGCACACAGCTATATAAGAAAAGATAGAAAGAGTGGACTTGTGTTGACTTTGTTAAACTTGTGAATTGGTTCACTGCATGCCATTAATGTTTGAAAGGACACTGATGAGAAGAAGAAGAAAAGAAACGAAGTAAAACAAGTTGTGTTCTTAGTATTTCTGTGAAACTTTTCACAATCTAAATTACATGTTTACTATAAGCATTTTAGTTCTTCTATGTGGTAAAGATACTAAAGTAAGGATATTGTTTTTTCTCTTTCTTCTTTTTTAGTATTAAGAAATGTAGCTATAACATTGCAAAACAGAAAAAAGGCTAGATAAAAGCAAGTTAAGCTATAATCTTGGGTTGTTGAGATGGATGATGGAGTGCAAAAGTACACAGATCATAATATACATAGCACTGATATGTTTTCTCTTTCTTTTGCATAGTTAAATGTTTGAATTAATACCTTTGGTTTAATGTAATAACAAAATTTAGGTGGAAACAAGCAAATAAGAGAACACTGAATATAATGAAACATTTCCTTCAGCAATAAATGTTTCAGCTTATCTTTAGAAGCCTGCAGCTGAGGACTACATTTTTTCTCTTACATTTCCATGGAGACAAGCTGATAATAGGGCAATAAAAAGCCAAAAAATTAATTTCTCCACGGCTAACAGTTAATGTTTTCTGAAAACATGCAGGTTGTTTTTCACATCTGGGAAGGGAATACATATAAAAAAGACACCTGTTAGTGTAAGTAGAAGGACAGGCAATAACATACATATTAGCATGGATAACATCAATTTTAGTGTAATTAAGGTCTGTGTTTTCAGCTATTTGGTACAGTTGTTCCAGTTAGGAAGGCTAAACTTCATTATTTGAAGATGAGCATTGTTTTGGGTTTGTATTATGTTAACAGGTTATGGATGTGTTCGGTGTGTGTGTGTGTGTGTGTGTGTGTGTGTGTTTGTTTGTGGGTTTTCATTAAAACAAAAAGTCTTGTAAAATGTGACATAGGTTCCAAAGTTGACAATAAGAAAAAAATGTATAAAGGATTAACCTGTCAAACATTTGTGGGTGCATGTTTCGCAAAAGCTGGAATAATGTTTAATAATGCTTTCAGATATAATAGATGGGAATAAATATTTATCATAATGGTGACGCTTTCCATACTATCTTGTAATGTGAATGATCTCACATGTATAGACAAAAAGGAAAGAATAATTATATTAAGAAATGTAGATGCAAAAAGCAATGCTACAGGAGACACATTTGAAAACAACTGAGCATGTGAATTTGATAAAGGATTTCAGGATGGATATTCAGGAGAATATCAGGGACAAAAGAAAAGGGAAGTACTTATATTAATTGCTAGAGGAGCTCCAATAGTGCTAGAAGAGGAAAAAGGTAATGGCAGATTTGTGGTAGTAAGGGGCTACTGGAAAGGATAAGGATTCTACAGGCATGTTTATAGGTTCATAGGTAGGTACTAGGCTATTGGCCCTAGGGCCTATATAAGCCTAGCCAAAAAATGTACCTTGGCTTTCGCCACCAAAGAAAATTATCTTCCTGTGCCCCTGTCGAGCAGAGCCACAGAAGTGATCCCTGGGGTGAATTTCCCATTTCCCATCCAATCATCAAGATTTTTCTTGAAGAGTGCTAATGAGGAGTTCTGTTTGACATAGATAGGTAGTGTGTTCCAGAGTATGGGAGGTCTTTGGGACAAGAATCTATCCCTCCAACATGTTCTGTATATTGTGGTGACAAGGTTTAGGTCCCTAGAGTGTGTAGCTCAGATGGATTGGGATTTCTTTAAGTGGAGCATGTCCAACAGCTCTGAGTTTGACATAGCTTTGTATGTTAGGCAGAGATTGCCCGTGAGTAGGCGATATGCGATGGAGTAAAGCTGTAGTTTTTTGAGACGGTCTGCGTAGGGCATCTGTTTGAGGCCAGTAATCCTCTTTGTGAGGTATTTCTGTGGTCTTTCCAGTTCTTGTAGATATCTTGTGAGGTACATAACAAAAGGGGCATTGTACTCTATAATGGGTTTAATGAGTGATGAGTAGAGGGGAACAATTACCTCTTTTTTTCTGGATGAGAATCCTTTTGTGATGAGATGAGCCATGTAGAAGGATTTCCTGACCACTGTGGCGATGTGATTATCAAAGGAGAGACTACTGTCCACCTGTGTCCCAAGGTCTCTTATCACATTTTTGGCATTAAGTAGACTACCACCTATGCGGTAGTTCATGGGTACAGAGTTTTTACCAAAGGGGATGACAATACACTTTTTGGCATTGAGCTTCAGGCCATGGCTTTGACACCAGGTATCTGTCTCAGTGAGGTCCTTTTGTAGTTTCTCCACATCATTAGGAGTTTCAATTATGGCTCCTAGTTTGCAGTCATCTGCAAACTTTGTTAGCCAAAGACCTTCTGTGTTAGCCTGCACTTCAGAGAAGTAGATACCAAACAGGAGAGGATCCAGGACTGAACCCTGTGGTACTCCATTTGTCACTGGTCTGAAGTCGGATTTGGAATCAGCTACTTTCACAGTGTGGGTTCTGTCCGTGAGCCAGTTGGCAACCCATCTTGTGACATAGGGATTTATACCTAGTTTAGTGAGCTTATCTATAATTCCAGAGTGGGGGGTGGTGTCAAAAGCCTTGGCGAGATCTAGATAAGCTGTGTGAACCATTTTACCCTCATCTATGGCTTTGGTGACTGCTTCAAAGAAGTCAATCAGGTTTAGGAGACATGATCTGCCTTTTACAAATCCATACTGTGTAGGGTCCAGAGTTTGGAGATTACCAATGTCTTTGTTTATGAGTTCCATGATGGTATGTTCCATGGCCTTGCAGACCAGGCTCGTCAGGCTAATGGGGCGGTAGTTCCCGGGGTCTGTCGTGGCTCCACTTTTGTGGAGTGGGATAACTGTCGCAGTGCACCATTCAGTGGGTACAAAGCCTGAGGAGAGGCTATGATTGAACATGGTACTTAGGTAGGGTGCCAGTTCATTCTGTAGTTCATGTAGAATGCAGCCTGGGATATTGTCAGGTCCCATGGATGTTGTGTTCTTGGCTTTGGAGAGTGTGTTTTTTACCTGTGCAGCCGTGATTATAGGAACTTTGCATTCTTCCGGTATAGAGATTGGCCCTCTAGGGGGTGAGAGGGGGGTAAAGTTAGCACTGAACCTATCTGCTAGGATGTTGGCAATATCAGTTGGTTCTGTATATTTAGTGCCATTGTGCTGTAACTCAGAGCAGATCTGAGTGTTCCCATTGAGATTCTTGACATAGCTATAGAATGCTTTGTGGTTGTCTTTAGAGTCAGTGGCAATTTTGTTTTCATAACTAGCTTTGGAGGATTTTATGAGGGATCTCAGCTTCTTACTGAGGTTGACCAGGGAGTTCCTCCAGTCATGGGATTTTACTCTTTTTTGAAACAGTTTCTTTCTTCTGTTGTAGAGTTTGTTTATGGCAGAGGACCACCAGATTGGCTTCCTTTTTTTGGAGGATAACAGCTTGGTTCTATTAGGGATAGCATGATCCATGCACTTGTGTAAGTGCTTATAAAGTGCATTTGTGTAGGATTCAGCAGTCATATTTCTATTGTCCATCTGCATGGGTGTCGTGAAGTTTGCCACTTCTGTCTTAAGAAGTGTGAAGTTGGCTTTGGAGAAGTTTTTTACGATGGTTTCCCTAATTGGGGTGGGGGTGGGATGTGGATGTCTAGGCTGATTAGCTTGTGGTCGGATCTGACCAACAAGGAATTGACCTCTGGTGTGGAACACCAATTTCCCATGTTGGTAATGACCAGGTCTAGGATATTGCTGCCCCTGGTTGGGGTGTGAATAAGTTGATCCAAGGCATTGGAATTTATGAATTCTAGAAAACGTTGAGCAAAAGAGTTGGTACATGAGTAGTTTTCCCAGTTAATGGTGGGGTAGTTGAAATCACCCATTATTAGGGTGTTGGGTTGTACCCTAATACTTTCCAGTGTATCAAGAAATGAGGAGTGGGAATCCTGGGGCATGGTGGGGGGTCTGTAGCAAGCTACAATTTGGATTGCGGTCTTGCCCAGAGTTAGTTGCACTTGGATAATCTCGGATGCATTATGCTGCGCACCTAGCCTGGAGGTGTGGATATCCTTAATGAATATGGACACGCCTCCGCCTTTAGTGCTTTGTTCTGGGTTAGGTGGCTGAAAGGTGTGGTATGAATTGTAGCCTGGTAATGCAGGGGTGCTTTCTGGAGCTTTGAACCAGGTCTCTGTCACTGCACAGATGTCAATGTTCTCCATTTTAAGGAGTGCCTCGAGTGAGTGCATTTTGAGGTTTAGACTTCTAGCATTGAGTAGTATTACCCTCAGATTCTGCTTGCTTGTACCTGTTACGGTGGTGACTTTGTCATTTGAACTTTGCCTAAAAAAGGCACTATAGGGGTGGCAAGAGCCTTAGCCAGTATCCGGAATCTTAAGGGTGACAGGTGCAGGCCATCTCTGGCAAAGCATCGTGGTCTGTTGATCATGTCCTCCCAGGCAGACAAATACTGGATCCCCTTAGAATGACACCAGAAGCTTAACCAATTGTTGAAGTCAATAATTTTGTCCTTGTACTGTGGTATCATTCTGGGTGATGGCAGGATGCTACTCAGGGTTAGGGTCATACATGCCTGGGATACAAGATCGGAGAGCTCCTCCATGTCTCTTTTCATGTAGTCCAGGGAGGTACTTCTCAGGTCATTCACACCAACATGGACAATGACAGTGTCATATTTGTACTTATTGTGGCATGACCTGAGTACATGGGTTATGTGGCAGATCCTGGCACCAGACAGGCAACTGACAGTAACTTTCTCCTTGTTTAGTCTAGTGTGTGGAACATTGGTGTGCCTGACTATAGAGTCACCTATGACTAGAGTGTTGGGTGCGTTGTTATGCCTTATGGGCTGTGATTGAGTGGCACACTGAGTTTGTGGGCTATGTGTCATTTGGGTTGTGTTGGGGGGTGGAGTTTGCTTGCGTTTATGCTTTGGATGTCCCTTATGCTTGGGCAGGTTTTTATTGAGAGCCTCGGCGGATACAGGTGTGTGCTTTTTGTTTTTATGTGTGCGTTTTGGTGGTGTAGGTTTTGAGGGACTATGTGATGAGTGTGGTGCGGTGCAAGTGTTTAGCTTCGCCTCTTGACTGTCTAGTCCAGTCTTGGTTGAAGAGAGCTTTGCTTCCAGTTTGGCTATATACGTGCATCTCTCACAGGTTGTAGTGTTGGGTGGTAGGAGGAGAGGGTTGTCTGTGTACATGAGGCAATTGCTGCATTGCCCCAAGATGCCCAGATTCATCAGGTAGACAGGTGAAATCACTGAGAGCTGAACCTTAGACATGCCTGGAAAGGTGCTTATTTATTAAGTACTAAAAACTGCTTTCCTCTAGACAAGTGAGGAAAGTTGAGTACTGTAGTAATTTGCAGCTTATGTAGTTCTTACAATGAGTTCTGAACAAGTGCTGAGTTCAAAGAAACATATTTGAGTGCTGAAACTAGAAAACTGGCTAGTTATAAGAAACAAAACTAAGCTAGAAGGCTTCCCTCCAACACAAAAGGGTTTGGGGGCTCAGAAGCCTACGAACAGTTTAGACCACTTAACAGGAAAGGTAGGAAACAAGCTTAAAATTATATATATATTTTTTCTCTTTCCCAGATGCTCTCTTTGTACACAGTAGGAGTGCCTGAAATCAGAATATGATCTCACTGCACTCAGTTGAGTGAGCAAATGAGATGGGCCCAGAAGGAGTATCCAAACACAAATTTACAAGAGGGGTGGGCAGTTTCAAAGCCACTACGATTAACACCAAAACAGAAACAGGGAGGGTGGGTGAGAAAACTAACTGAAGAACAGAGTCAAAACTTCCAATTCAGTAAATATTCATGCAATACAATTAAATCAAATTAAATACTGTATTATTGGAAAAAAGTGCAGATAAAAAGTACTTAAATTCTCTTAAACGTCCAGGTGAATACAGCTAGATCTTAGCCGGCCAAAGCTGAGGTTTTTAAGCAGAAAATATTTCAAACCATACCACTTAAATAGGCATTGACAGGAAATCAAAGAATGTGGCTACCCCCACACCTGCAATTACTAACAGACAATAAAATTCAAGCAAGCACTAACTGAAGAACAGAGTCAAAACTTCCAATTCAGATAGTATTCATGCAACACAGTTAAATCAATTTAAATACTGTATTATTTGAAAAAAGTGCAAATAAAAAGTACTTAAATTCTCTTATATGTCCAGCTGAATACAGCTACATCTTAGCCGGCCAAAGCTGAGGTTTTTAAGCAGAAAATATTTCATACTGTACCACTTAAATAGGCATTGACAAAAAATCAAAGAATTTGGCTACCCCCACAATTGGAATTACTAACAGACAATAAAATTCAAGCAAGTACTAACTGAAGAACTGAGTCAAAACTTCCAATTCAGATAATATTCATGCAACACAACGAAATAAATTTAAATACTGTATTATTTGAAAAAAAGTGCAGATAAAGGTACTTAAATTCTTTTATATGTCCAGTTGAATACAGTTAGATCTTAGCCGGCCAAAACTGAGGTTTTTAAGCAAAAAATATTTCAAACTGTACCACATAAATAGGCAAGGACAGGAAATCAAAGAATGTAGCTACCCCCACCCCTGCAATTACTAACAGAGAATAAAATTCAAGCAAGCACTAACCAAGGAACAGAGTCAAAACTTCCAATTCAGGCAATATTCATGCAACAGTGTTAAATCAATTTAAATACTGTATTATTTGAAAAAAAGTGCAGATAAAAGGTACTTAAATTCTCTTATACGTCCAGTTGAATACAGCTAGATCTTAGCCGGCCAAAGCTGAGGTTTTTAAGCAGAAAATATATCAAACTGTAACACTTAAATAGACATTGGCAGGAAATCAAAGAATGTGGCAACCCCCACACCTGCAATTACTAACAGACAATAAAATTCAAGCAAGCACTAACTGAAGAACAGAGTCAAAACTTCCAATTCAGTTAATATTCATGCAACACAAGTAAATCAATTTAATTACTGTATTATTTCAAAAAAGTGCAGATAAAAAGTACTTAAATTCTCTTATACGTCCAGTTGAATACAGCTAGATCCTAGCCGACCAAAGCTGAGATTTTCAAGCAGAAAATATTTCAAACCGTACCACTTAAATAGGCATTGACAGGAAATCAAAAAATGTGGCTACCCCCACACCTGCAATTACTAACAGACAATAAAATTCAAGCAAGCACTAACTGAAGAACAGAGTCAAAACTTCCAATTCAGTTAATATTCATGCAACACAATTAAATCAATTTATATACTGTAGTTTTTGAAAAAAGTGCAGATAAAAAGTACTTAAATTCCCTTATACGTCCAGTTGAGTACAGCTAGATCTTTGCCGGCCAAAGCTGAGGTTTTCAAGCAGAAAATATTTCAAACCATACCACTTAAATGGGCATTGACAGGAAATCAAAGAATGTGGCTACCCCCACACCTGCAATTGCTAACAGACAATAAAATTCAAGCAAGCACTAACTGAAGAACAGAGTCAAAACTTCCAATTCAGTTAATATTCATGCAACACAATTAAATCAATTTAAATACTGTATTATTTGAAAAAAGTGCAGATAAAAAGTACTTAAATTCTCTTATACGTCCAGTGGAACACAGCTAGATCTTAGCCGGCCAAAGCTGAGGTTTTTAAAAATAAAATATTTCAAACTGTACCACTTAAATAGGCATTGACAGGAAATCAAAGAATGTGGCTACCCCCACACTTGCAATTACTAACAGACAATAAAATTGAAGCAAGCACTAACTGAAGAACAGAGTCAAAACTTCCAATTCAGTTAATATTCATGCAACACAAATCAATTTATATACTGTATTATTTGCAAAACGTGCAGATAAAAAAGTACTTAAATTCTCTTATACATCCAGTTGAATACAGCTAGATCCTAGTCGGCCAAAGATGAGGTTTTTAAGCAGAAAATATTTCAAACTGCACCACTTAAATAGGCACTGACCGGAAATCAAAGAATGTGGCTATCCCCACACCTGCAATTACTAACAGAGAATAAAATTCAAGCAAGCACTAACTGAACAACAGAGTCAAAACTTCCAATTCAGTTAATATTCATGCTAAACAAATAAATCAATTTAAATACTGTATTCTTTGAAAAATGTGCAGATAAAAAGTACTTAAATTCTCTTATACTTCCATTTGAATACAGCTAGATCTTAGCCGGCCAAAGCTGAGGTTTATAAGCAGAAAATATTTCAAACTGTACCACTTGAATAGGTATTGACAGGAAATCAAAGAATGTTTCTACCCCCACACCAGCAGTTACTAACAGACAATACAATTCAAGCAAGCACTGAAGAACAGAGTCAAAACTTCCAATTCAGATAATATTCATACAACACAACTAAATCAATTTAAACACTGTATTATTTGAAAAAAAGTGCAGATAAAAAGTACTTAAATTGTCTTATACGTCCAGTTGAATACAGCTAGATCTTAGCCGGCCAAAGCTGAGGTTTTTAAGCAGAAAATATTTTAAACTGTACCACTTAAATAGGCATTGACAGAAAATCAAATAATATGGCTACCCCTACACCTGCATTTACTAACAGACAATAAAATTCAAGCAAGCACTAACTGAAGAACAGAATCTAAACTTCCAATTCAGTTAATATTCTTACAACACAATTAAATCAATTTAAATACTGTATTATTTGAAAAAAAGTACAGATAAAAGGTACTTAAATTCTCTTATACATCCAGTTGAACACAGCTAGATCTTAGCCGGCCAAATCTGAGGTTTTTAAGCAGAAAATATTTCGAACTGTAACACTTAAATAGGCATTGACAGGAAATCAAAGAATGTGGCTACCACCACACCTGCAATTACTAACAGACAATAAAATTCAAGCAAGCACTAAGTGAAGAACACAGTCAAAACTTCCAGTTCAGTTAATATTCATGCAACACAATTAAATCAATTTAAATACTGTATTATTTGAAAAAAGTGCAGATAAAAAGTACTTAAATTCTCTTATACGTCCAGTTGAATACAGCTCGATCTTAGCAGGCCAAAGCTGAGTTTTTTAAGCAGAAAATATTTCAAACTGTACCACTTAAATAGGCATTGACAAATCAAAGAATGTGGCTACCCCCACACCTGCAGTTACTAACAGACAATAAAATTCAAGCAAGCACTAACTGAAGAACAGAGTCAAAATTTCCCATTCAGTTAATATTCATGCAACACAATTAAATCAATTTAAATACTGTATTATTTAAAAAAAGTGCAGATAAAAAGTACTTAAATTCCCTTATATGTCCAGTTGAGTACAGCTAGATCTTAGCCGGCCAAAGCTGAGGTTTTTAAGCAGAAAATATTTCAAACTGTACCACTTAAATAGGCATTGACAGGAAATTAAAGAATGTGGCTACCCACACCTGCAATTACTAACAGACAATAAAATTCAAGCAAGCACTAACTGAAGAACACAGTCAAAACTTCCAATCCAGTTAATATTCATGCAACACAAGTAAATCAATTTAATTACTGTATTATTTGAAAAAAGTGCAGATAAAAAGTACTTAAATTCTCTTATACGTCGAGTTCAATACAGCAAGATCTTAGCCGGCGAAAGCTAAGGTTTTAAAGCAGAAAATATTTCAAACTGCACCACTTAAATAGGCATTGACAGGAAATCAAAGAATGTGGCTACCCCCAATACCTGCAATAACTAACAGACAATAAAATTCAAGCAAGCACTAACTGAAGAACAGAGTCAAAACTTCCAATTTAGTTAATATTCATGCAACAGAATTAAATCAATTTAAATACTGTATTACTTGAAAAAGTGCAGATAAAAAGTACTTAAATTCTCTTATACGTCCAGTTGAATACAGCTAGATCTTAGCCGGCCAAAGCTGAGGTTTTCAAGCAGAAAATATTTCAAACTGTACCACTTAAATAGGCATTGACAGGAAATCAAAGAATGTGGCTACCCCCACACCTGCAATTACTAACAGGCAATAAAATTTAACTAAAAAAAAAGAG